>NC_050527.1:19068963-19085542 GCF_002922805.2 Oryzias melastigma | reverse complement strand
TACACCCTGGACAGGTCGCCAGTCTGTCGCAGGGCCCCAATCACACACACATTCACCCTCACAGCCACACCTAGGGGCAATTCAGAGTCATCAATTAACCTATGAAGCATGTCTTTGGACGGTGGGAGGAAGCCGGAGTCCCCGGTGAAAACCCACGCATGCACGGGGAGAACATGCAAACTCCACACAGAAAGGTCCCAGCCGGGAGTCGAACCGGGGCCTTCTCGCTGTGAGGCAAGAGCGCTAACCACTGCGCCACCGTGCAGCCCACCTTAAACATTAGGAGAATAATAATAGCAATAATATTGCTAATGTCTGGTTTCTTTGAGTTTACTGTCATTTCTTCCTAACTTTGTAAGTGAAACCATGCAGCTAAACTCTAGCAGAGCTGAAACACATAATCTATACTTTAACCAAACAGAAACCTCCTAAATCAAGATGTTCAGCTAATTTAGATACAGTCACTAAATCTATGATTCATCTGGTTCCAGACTGGCTAAGCTTCTGCTTCAGAGTCTGAATCTGTGCAGCCGCTTCAGGAACAGAAGCGCTCCTTCTGCCCACACTCCTGCCCCTCACTTTAATGAAGGAAACATCAGTGACATGTCACAAAGTCAAGGTACTCACTAACCAAAGCTTATATCAGAATATTCCGTTGATTCTTTGCATAAAAAACATTTTTCCGTGTTTGAAGCTCCCAGACAAACACCAGATTACCTCCTGGATGGAATCTGTGATCAAATGTCCAGCAACGCGCTCGAGGTGATGGATGGTCAGAGCTCAGAGAACCAGGATGAGAAGAACAAAAGACCCGACACCAATACAGAGAATGAAGGAGAAGAAGACATAGAGCGAGATGAGAAGAATGAAGAGAGAGTCAAACTTCAGCAAAAAGCCTCTACTGTTTGTTGGTACTGTAGGAGTGACAGCAAAGCAGGCTTGGAGGAGTTTAAAGAGTTTCTTCGAGGAACGCCAGCAGAGAATCTTCTTGAGTTCTGGATGGACATAGAGAGACTAAAAACAACATGCAGGGAACGAAAAAACAGGCAAAGACTTCTGTTTTTACACTATATTTAAAAGCCCCTTTGATTTCAGATCATTTTGTGCTCAAGTAAAAAACATATTACTAAAATGAAGGCAAGTTTATCCAATGCTGTGTTCCAGATACATGGTCTTGATGAGAAGCTGCTACCTGCACAGCAGCAGCCCCACCAGCCTGAACCCGGAGCTGCTCTCCAGACTGGGGCTGGCGACCTCCCCCTGCTGGACAGAGGAGAAACTGCACGCGGCTCAGTCCAGCCTGACGGAGTCCCTGTTCTGCTACTGGTACTGAAACAAGCCTGTCAATGGAAGCACATCAACATCTACGAGAAATGAATGTACTGTAAATTTAGATGTTTTACTTCATAAGCAGTAGATATATATTTTCTTTAAACCAGGGGAGTCTAAACTTTTTGCAGATTTAGTGAGGTGAAATAATGTGAGGGCCAGTCCACTGGCCTGTATTCTCTGGACCCTTATAATAGTAAAATTAACGATTCAATGTACATTTTTTAAGACACATTGGACCAAAATTACTGTAAATGTCTGATTTCAAGATAAGAAATAAATAAATGAAATAAAGGACTGCCATCAACATTAAATCTGGGTTCACATGAAATGTTGCATATTATTTATTACTAAATGCACACTGTAAACTTCTAAATGTGAATCATGAGAACAGTAATTATTCAAAAGTACAAACCATTGTGGTTCTGATCTCAGAGACTAATAAATCTGTTTTTCTTGTTTATCCTTTAAGATTTTAAAAGTCACGTATCAACAGGTTTACATACAATCACAATCAATAAATCCTACACACAGTTCTTAGAGAGTATACTGGGAGCAGCGTATTATTGATTTTATGACAGGAGCCTACAGGCTGGTGGAAATTTGAACATGTACCAGACTGGATATGCCTGCTTTACACTGATTTCTTGCCTTTTTAGTAAAAATACTGTAAGTTTAATGATACTGTTTATATTGGTCTTTACTTTTGTACAGGTTAAAAGACCAGGTACGTGGAAACTTTTTTCTTAACCAATTGAAACTAATTTGGATTTGAATTTAGACAAAAACAAAACAATTTAACTAGGTTGAGATGTACAAAAGTTCACAAAATGTTACCTTAATGTTTCTTTCTTTTGATTTCCTCCCATCAGGGCTCTGCGGTTCTGGACGTCCCAGCATGCTCAGGGGGTTTTGGCTGCAAACTGCTGTTCCCTCCCTCTGTGGGGGGGCTGTGGATCAGCGTCTCTGCCTCTCCTCCCCCCTGTCAACAGCTCGTACCTTTCTCCTATATCACCACAGGTGTGCACCTGTACACATGAGGAGGATGTTTCCTCTTCTCCGTCTTAGGATTCTACCATCATGGCTCCTTCTGTAGAACAGGCCTTCGTGATCATTACATGTATTAAGCCCTGACTTATGTTCTTCTTCTCTTTGTGGGTTTGCCTCATGTTTTCCTGACTGGAATCTCACATCATTTCAATATCTTTGCCAGTCATCTAGCAGGAATCAGCTGCAGCGCCGGAGAGGACGCTCGGAGATGCTGCAGGCTCTCTGTGTGGAGCTTCACGCCGGCCTCTACTTCACACGCTTCTGTGAGCAGTCTGGAAACCAGGTAGAGTCAGCTGCAGAGGGGGAAGAAACTATGGAACAGTGAAGTTGTTTTATGAAATACAACCTGCTCTTACAGACCTTCATTGTCCAGTTTCTCCTCATGTGATCATTTTTTGAGTTTTAAAATGTTCTTCAAAGTTCTTTGTTGTGTGGTGGTCTGCTGAACCCGCTCTCCCTTTGAGGCTCCTGTCTGGTGAGATTCCGTTTGTTAACACCATAAAACTAAAACACTTTGAGACTCTCTTTGAAGGCTTGCGAATGGAAGGGCATCATCCCAAAAATGTGGTTCTTGTGTGTTTTTCCTTGAAAACAAAAGCTGCTGTCAGATAATGTGTTCGTGTTTGGTATGTCACAGCGCTGGTTGAATGCCGTTTACTTCTGGACTGACCTGCAGCATTTCCACCAGCTGTTCTACCAGGAAGGAATGGACCCTTTCACCGTGCAGAGAGATGCCCAGGTCTGACCTGACACCAACACACAGATCCATATACTCACATACATGTCCTCACCCCAACACACAAACCCATATACTCACACGTCTTCTTACCAACGCACAGATCCATTTACTCATATACATCCCCTTACATCAACACACATGTCCTCACACCAACACACAAACCCATCCATACACACACATGTCCCCACTCCAACACAAAAACCCACCTGCTCCCACACAGATGTCCTCAAAGCAACACACAAACCTATACACACAGACACATGTCCTCACAAAAACACACAAACCCATAGCCTTACACACACAGAGGTCCTCACAGCAATACACAAACCCACTCACTAACACACACACCCACACCCACAAGTCCTTACACCAACACACAAACCCTCCATACACACACATGTCCCCACTCCAACACAAAAACCCACCCACTCCCACACACATGTCCTCACTCCAACACACAAACTCACTCGCTAACACCCCCCCCCCACACACACACCCACCCGTCCTTACACCACCACACAAATCCATACACTCACCCACACACAAACACACACAACCACATCACTGTGAAATTAAATATTTCAGAGGTTTGATGTCAGATACAACATGACCTACATCAAACAAACCTTTTTATTAAGGTGAATTATTTTACACAGCCTTTATCATTTTCTCCTTATGTGTTTATTTGTTTAGAAGTTGTGGTTTCAGGCTATTCTGTCAGCCTCGTGGGGTTTTCCTGCAGGAAGGTTTTGGTGCTTCTCCTCTCCTTCTGACATGGGTTCCTCTCTTCTGCAGCTTCTCTACTTCACTTACATCTTCAGCCTGGCCAGGAGGAGCCTTGACGTGCAGGAGGAGATCAGGAGGGAGGTGCATCGCAGGCTGCAGCCCGCCTTCGAGGAGCTGTTTGACAGGATCGAGGAGCATGTGCTGAACACCCTGCTGGAGGCATGGACACAGCTGCTCCGCAGAGACCAGGAGTCCTTCCAGGAGGTCACTGACACACAACTGACACATCCTTCCTCCCTTCTGTGTGGAGGAAATGAGTTCCTTTTGAAGACATCTCGGAAATGTATACAAAACGTCTTCGACTGTTTATGCTCTTTGATTTACTGTAACTTTTCAAACGTTAACATGATAATTCCAGTAGATTGTGAAAGAGAAAAGCAGCTCAACAACTTCACAATCTACTGGAACTATCACGTTAATGGTTTAAAAGTTATAGTCCGTTAAAGATTTAGGGGTTAAACGGCACTGATGACGCCTCAGATGTTAAAAGGTTAAATAACGTTAAATATTTTACTCTCCATAAAAATGTATTTGTCAAAATTATACAAGTTAGCATTAAGCGCAAAATAACATTGGGTCATTAATAAGAAAACAATAAAATTACCCAGAGGGCCGGATCCGGCCCCCGGGCCTTGACTTTGACACACGTGGGGTAGATAAATGATCTGTTTGGGAAACGGTTCTTGTGTGTTTAGGTGTGTGTGCAGGAGGACGTGCGCTGCATCAACAGTGAGGAGTACCGGGAGCTGCAGAGGCTAAACGAGGAGTCAGAGCGGCGGATGAAGGAGGTCTGCTGTTGGAGCAGTGTTTACTTTTTCCGTCACTCATGAGGCGTGATGGTGTGACCTTCTTTCCTCAGGTGGAGCGCCGCAGCTCCAACCTTTTACCTTTACCTGACACTTTTTCTGAAGACTCATCAAATCCGTCCCATGCTCTTGGCTCGTGGGCCTGTGTGCCTCAGAGTTACCGTGGTTACCGTTTGAGTTTCCTGGTTGATCAGCGTCAGGAGCTGCTCTACTTCATGTCTTTCCTACGAGACCACAGGGCTAGGTAACCTTCTCCTGACCTTCTTATTTAACTGAAGTTCTTGCTTTTGGATGATCTGTTTTGTTCTTGGCTGTGTTTTGGTAAAGTGTTCACTTGATGTGCTGGCTGGATGTGGAGCAGTACCAGAGGAGTCCTCAGAACCGGCAGGAGAGGTGGCAACGTCTCGCTTCCAAATATCTCAACGAGGAGTACTTCTTTGGAGCCAGCAGCCCTGCCACGGCAGAGCAGCAAAAGCAGGTCATTTCACTTTAAACCTGGGGGGTCAAACTCAATCGCACAGAAGGCCAAAATCCAAAACACACCTTAGGTCGCGGGTCGAACAGGATGAACATTTATTGAACACTCTAAAACTACATTTTTAAAACTTTAAAACTTTAACTTTTTAACATAATTATTAACTAGATATATAACATTACCTGTGATAAAGCTAGTGTGAATGCTGGAAGCTGAATTTGGCCTCTGAAGATGCTAGTGCTAATAGCTGAAGATGCTGAAATCAATAGCTAAAAACGCTGAAGATGATAGCTGAAAACACACTGAAGCTGATGACCAGTTAAAAATTGGCTAAATGTAAAAAAAAAATAACCTAGACAAAACAGCTAGCATGTAGCTGAAAAAATAGCTAAACTCCAAAACGGCCTAAAAAACAAACAAACAATAAAGCCTAAATTAGCCAGAACAACGGAGATATTAGCTAAACTCCAAAACAGCTTAAAAAACTTTTAAAAAAGGCAAAATTAGACAAAACAGCAAGCATGTAGCTGAAATATTAGCCTAGCTCCAAAACGGCATAAAAAAAAAACCCTAAATTAGCCAAAATAGCAAACGTGTAAATATTAGCCTTTTTAATATAATTCTGAATAAAAAAAGACAGGAATATTATTTCAGAATAAATCAATTCAAACGTTAAATAACTTTCAATATTTTACTCTCCATAAAAATATGTTTTATCAAAATTATACAAGTTAGAAATAAGCACAAGATAACATCGGATCATTAATAACAATAAAATAAAATGATCTGGAGGGCCGGATCCGGCCCCCGGGCCTCGACTTTGACACATGCGCTTTAAACCTTCAAATCCACGGCTGTACCCGTCTCGGGGTAGTCACGCCACTGATTTGACGAGACGGGAGTGGAAACAGGCAGCTGGAGATGACGGGATCTGCCCTCCATCAGAGGCGCAGCGTCCAGATTTGATAAACAGCGGCTGCTGCAGCTCCAGAACTCCAGCTTTTGGCATCCGGCAGACTTGACGCTGACAGCTCTGACAGCAGCAGTGATGGTGGGGGATTCGGGACGAGGAGAGATGCCTGGAATTAAGTAGTACGGAGAGCAATGTGGTTTGAGTTCAGAGAGACAAAAGACATCAGCTCCAGCAGCAATGACACAAAGATGAAATGTTGTAGATGATTTTGGATGAAGATGCAGTTCAGGGATGCTTGGGGTGGAGATGGGATACATAGATGGAGCAGGGGCACCAGAGCGGGCTGCTTCCTGCCAAACTCATTCATCACTTCAGTGCTGATTCCAGCAGAATTGATACCATCCTTCATGTGTGACGTTTGTGAAGCTGCTGGAGGATCTGGGTCATCTTCAGCATATTCTGCCATCGAAATGAAACAGCAGTTTCCCGTCGCGGGAGCTTTGGCTCCGGCATCAGGGACTGACAGATTTACTGCCCTGGCTCCTCGCTCTCTGTCATCCAGGCGCAGTCCTTTCATCTCCACTGCACTGCCACAACTGTGTCTCATTTCCAGTGTGCACATGTGTGCCGAGAGACTGAACGTGTAAAGAAGAAAGCAAACGCAGTAATGACAGAAAGCAACACAGACAGAATCTGTAGGATGGATTTGGAGAGCAGCAGGAGTCCGGACAGCTTTCCCAGACTCTCTGCAGGCTTGTGCACAGGCCACCTCAGCATTCAAGTGTGTGTGTTTGTGTTTAGATTGTGAGTTTGGCAGGAGGACTGGAGCAAATGCAGTCCCAGTGTCTGCCAACCGCAGCCGTCCTGGAGATCCAGGACATCGTCAGGAACCACATCGAGGAAACCTGGCTGCCTTTGTTTCTGTCCACGCCGGAGTTCACCAAGCGTCAAAAAGACAAGTCAAAGGTACAGCAGTTATGAATTGTTATCTAAGACTTTCCAAAATTCAAATGAAACAGTGGAGAACTTAAAAAAGACTAAATATGGGCAAAGTGTGAGTCATTAGTCCAAATACTTTTGGTTCCTTGTAAAACAGGCAGTTACAAATAGGGCTGCCACAAATGATTATTTTAATAGTCAACTAATCACTGATTATTTTTTTTCAATTAGTCGACTAATCAGATCATGCGCAAACTGGATGTGAACCACACATCTTAACCATCATTAGCTTTAAACTAACTAAAAACTAGATATATAGCATTACATGCGATAGTTCTAGTGTGAATGCTGTAAGCTGAATTTGGCCTATAGCCAGCTACAATATTAGTTAAATGCTAAATTAGCCTAAAAAACTGAAAAAAGCCTGTTAGCCAAAACAGCTAGCATGTAGCTGAAAAATTAGCTAAACTTCAAAATAGCCTAAAAAATGAAAAAATACTAAATTAGCCAAAATGGCTAGCATGGAGCCGAAATATTAGCTAAACTCCAAATGAGCCTAAAAAGCTTAAAAAATATGAAATTATCTAAAACAGCTAACATGTAGCTGTAATATTAGCTAAACTCCAAATTAGCCAAGAAAACTTTAATAAAGGCCAAAGTAGTCCAAAAAGCTAGCAGAATGCTATTATAACGTTCCACTTTACTACAGTCAGACTCCATATAATAGAAAGTATTGACTAATCGACTATTAAATTAGTCGTTGACTGTTTCAATTGTTGATTAATTGTCGATTAGTCGACTAATTGTGGCAGCCCTAGTTACAAATTAAATCCTAAAAGTCAGACCTCGAGGTCTGGTGTCCTACATGTTTTCCAACCAACTTGCCATTGAAGCTCCTAATTGGACAAACACACCTGATCCTGGTAATCAGCAGCAGATAAAGCAGGATTTCTGGAAAGCCAGCAGGACGTCGGCCCTTGAGGACTGACTTTGGGCACCACTCGCCTAAATTACATCTGAGACTTTGCACTTTGAGTCCATTTTGATTAAAAATTGTGTCCTGAATAACAAAATTGTTCTAATACTTTTGGGCCTAACTGTAAGGGCAAAGGGGGAGTCATTTTCATAGACCTGACACAGTTCCCTGAGGCCTCCCTCAGGCGTGAGAAGAGCAGACTTCTCTGAAGATCTGACCATCAAAGTCCTGACAAAGAACCTTCTGGAGCAGCGAGTAACAGACAGTGACGGTCTCCCTCAACACCACAACAGCCATCAGGATTTGAGTTGAACCTGCTGAAAGATTTCAGAGGAGTTTCAGGGTCGTTTGACCATAAGGCATCGGTGACGCTTAAACACAAAATTTTAACATACTGTAACTTTTAAACCGTTAACATGATCATTTCAGTAGATTCTGGAGGAAAAGAGCGGCTTTTTTCCTCCAGAATCTACTGAAATGATCATGTTAACAATTAAAAAATTACAGTAAATCAAAGAACATAAACCGTGGAGCTCATACTTAAAGTTAACTTTTTTCACTTTCTGCTAGCAAGAGCTGAACTACAACCAATAACAAAAGTAGAGAGAGCACATTTACATAGTTTAGAAATAATATTATAGATATGATAGAAATCTATGCACTAGACTGGCTTCACTCGTCTCCCATGCCTCCTTAATGTTTTGGTCAAAATAATGCCTGACCTGTAGATTCCTATAGAAATCTTTTTGACTCAGTTCGTATTTTTGGGTAGAAACACATCCTTCTGAGTGAACCATGAATTTATTCTTCTGAAATATCAAAACTAGGGCTGCCATAATTAGATGACTACTTGACTATTAAAATAGTTGATGATTAATTTAATAGTCGGTTAATCATAACTTTTTATGAAATGGAGTGGGAGTGTAATAACGTTGAAAGTTGTAATGGCATTATTCTAGCTTTTTGGACTATTTTGACATTTATTAAGGTTTTTTTTTTTATCCTATTTTGAAGTTTAGCTAATTTTTCAGCTACATGCTATCTATTTTGGGCTAATTTAGGATTTTTTCAACTTTTTATGGTAATCTGGCATTTAGCTAATCTTTCAGCTGGCTATAAGCTTCAGTGTTTTCAGCTATCAGCTTCAGCATTTGTAGCTATCAATTTCAGCATCTTCAGATATCAGCACTAGCATCTTCACGGCCAAATTCAGCTTACAGCATTCACACTAGCATTACCACAGGTAATGCTATATATCTAGTTTTTAGTTAGTTTAAAGCTAATGATGGTTATGATGTGTGCTTTACATCTAGTTTGCGCATGAACCAATTAGTCAACTAATCGGAAGAAATAATTGCAGATTAGTCGACTATTAAAATAATCATTTGTGGCAGCACTAAACAAAACATGTAACAGCTTTGAGAGAAAAAACATATTAAACACTTTAGTATCCATGCGGTCAAATGACTTACTTTTTATTCTTTATTTATTCTATTTAATTGACATATTTTACATTTCTTGGCTGCTGTTAGTTGTTGCTATCCAAAATGAACAAATACACTTTGTCAAATTAACTTTAAAAACCCTAAAAAGAGTTTAATCCTGAGACTCGACCTGGACATGTAACTACAGACCTGACTTAAACCGCAGGCATGACCTGTGAGTTTCTCTGCATTTGTAAAGAGGAGGAGCTTACTTGTTTAAGGCTTCTCCTATTTTATGGTCGTGGATCACCTGAAAATAACAAGCAGTAATTTAAGCTAAATAAGTTCTCCTCCTGCAGCTGTTCTGACTTCACTGGTTCCATTCTGGTTCTTTCATAGTTTAAGGAAAACAACTGACTAATATTTGGAGATTTTCTACTTTTCAAAGGTATTTAAAGTCTCCTTCTTATCATTTTTGATCTAATTTGAAAGTGTTCCCACTGGTCTTTTACTTATGAGGTAAAATCAAAGAACCCGTTTGGTTTTCTAGGACATAGTTTCTGCAGAACAGCAGGAGTTCATCAGAAATTCTTCTTGGAGTTGTGGGCAACCCCGCCCCTCTTTCCCTCCTGATTGCTCTCTGTCTACACTCTCTCCTGCTAGCTTACAGCTCCTCACAACTCCAAGCTAACATTAGCAGTGTAACAAAACAGTGATCAATATCATTTCTATCCAGCCGCACAGTTCTGATCCAGATTCCAGCTCAGACGAGGAAAACAAAGACGTTCATGGATCTATTAGTCTGTTAGTGGATGTATCAGAATGAAGCAGATCTTTATGGATCTTTTTAGTGTCATTTTTCGTCTGCTCCTGATTCACAACAATTTGAATAAATAAATACTCAGGTTGTGTCCAAATTCCCACCCTATTTCCTAACTACTAAAAAACTAGATGGTGTCTTGGATTTTAAAGGCAATTCGGACACAATGCTCACTACTTTTCTTTCGTTCTTTCCGGATATGATGTCACGGATTTCATGAAGTCAAAATCGAATCGATGCGAACATTTCACAATGTTTATTTATAAATTCACTGAGTTCTAGTGGGGAAAATGTGGATGGTTTATTTAAAAAAATACATGTAAACACGTTTTTCTGTTTGAAATTGTTCGACCACAATGCATCGTGGTCTATATTCGCTAGTTTTTTGCAAAGAATTCTGGGAAATTTCTAGTGCACTCGATTTTGGAATTGGTAAATTTGGACAGCTCTAGAAAATGGCAAATATAGTGAGTTGAGAAGGAATTCAGACAAAGCCTCAGATATACAATTTTAAGCTCAAATTCCTTTAAACATGTCCTCCATCCTCAGAAAAAATGAAGCATGTTAAAACATTGGGGTGGGTCCTTTAACTAATCTAAAACTGCTGCCAGTCTCTCTTTAGACGTTTACTCTTTGATGCAGTTATACATGATTTCTTTTGATTGATCAGCGGCCCCGGGTTTGCCTCTGCAGTGAGTGCAGGAAAACGTCCGGTGTTGACCAGAAAAGCCCCTGAAGGCTGTCCGGCTGCAGCCATAGCTGGAGCACAGACTCCACTGCTTTGGCTCATTAAGTTATCAAGTTTGCCACTTGTGGCGACACGCGTCTCATCAAGTAATGAGAGAGAGACGGCGTGTAGGGTTACTCTCTGAGGGAGGGGGTGTAAATGCGGGAAGGATGTTTATCAGAGGAGACTGACGGAGGCGAGAATGAAGATGAGAAGAAGAGCATGACCTCTGACCTCTGTGTTTGTCAGCTGCAGGCAGCGGACAGGCTCTCGCAGCACGTCCACCGTCGACGCCAAACCAGGAGGGAAGCCGGTGAGGTAAGGAGCCGTCCTCCGGGGAAGCTGGGTATTTTCAGCGGTGCGTTTCCTGGCCTGACAGCGTGTGTGATTGTGTTCATGACTTGGCTTCCAGCGCTGGCTTCGTCAAACACCACTTTTGGCCTTGAGGTTACTTATCCCAAATTGGATCCAGGAGAAATGAGATTAGAGCATCAACTTGACTGAAGTTGGTTTCATAACAGTTTGAGGTGTTTTCCTCCACAGCAGATATAAAACATGAACGCTCCAGGCGGGATGATTACAGGAAGGAGCTCCGCTCAGTCCATGACTCTCGTCTTTGACTTCATTGTGTTGTCATTGCAAAGTAACACGTTTTCTCCAGAAGTATCTCTGTGACTCCAACCTGCAGCTCGTAGATCACAGATGACACTAGGGTTGCTATCATCAGTCGACTAATCGACCAATTTAATAGTCGATTAGTCGTTATTATTATATGGAGTCAGAGTAAAGTAAAGCTGAACAAAGTAATGAGCGTTCAGCACCAAAAATGCATTCTTTTTTAATATTTGAGTTAGTGAGACTAAAAGTTCCTTGTTTCAGATGCCGACCTCATTTAATTGTGTGTATGTTTAGTAATCATTCACACTATAGAGATTCTTCTGCTCCTTTCTGTATATTTTTCAGCACGTTAAAACTCAATCACACTTTCAGAGATTTCGTCAATCTTTGTATCAAAACGTTCAGCTCGTTCAGGACTTTACTGCTTGTATTTTTGGTATTTATAAACTTCATCGTTTTGAAAATATTGAGCAAAATATTCCCCCATAGGAAATGAATGAGAAATTCTTCAAATTTTAAGTAGTTTAGCAACAAACCTTTAAATATATTCAGGGGATATGTTTGAATCTTTTAAAGTAATAAAAAAACGGGAGTTAAACTAATATTTTAGCAACATGCTAACGTTTTTGGCTACTTTGTTATCTACTGGGTTTTTTTAGGCTAATTTGGAGTTTAGCTTCTATTTTAGCATCAGGCTATATAGGCTATTGACTAATTTAGTTTACTGAGGAATTTTAGGCTATTTTCCAGTTTAAGTAGTTTTAAAGGACTAAGCTAGTTTTTTTGACTAATTGGAAATTTTGCTCATATTCAAGCAAAACACTAAATATTTTGCTAAATTGTATTAGGGGGTTTTAAGCAATTTTACGACAAATATTTCAAAAAATTTAGGTAAACTTCAACACTCTCTGATAGTTCTTTAACAAAATTTCCAGTCTTTTAGCAAATGTAACATTTTGCAAATAGCTTTTGCATTTTGAGGAAATCCCTTCAGCAATTAAAGCCAATTGCGTCACTATTTTCAGCAAACAACTTCAGCATCTTCAGCAACTTCAACTTCAGCCCAAAGCATTCACACTAGTATTATCACAGGTAATGCAACTTTTCTAGTTTAATCTTGTTTTAATCCCAGAAACTAATGAAGGACAGAGGCTGCACAATTCATTAAAAGTTTAATAAACTATCATCTTTGTTGTCTTTATTATTAGTTATTTTAAAGCTGATGATGGTTAAGATGTTTGCTTTACATCCACTTTGTGAATGATCCGATTAGTCGACTAATTAAAAAAATAATCGGTGATTGGTCGGCTATTAAAATAATCGTTTGTGGCAGCCCTAGATTGCACAGTAATCCTTCACTCCTGCATAGAACAAACGTTGGAGGTTCACTCCGTCCACAGCTGGCTGTCATGCGTCTCTGCAGGCCCAGGGTCTGAGGATGAGCTCCTCCAAGGAGATCCGACAAGTCCTCCTCAATCCCTCCAGCTGTCAGCAGTTCCTCAACTTCGTCTCTCTGAAGGGAGACTTCCTGGAAAATGACGTGCGTTTCTGGCTGGAGGTGCAGCGCTACAAGGTGAGGCGATGACGGTCACGCGTCCTCCACCCTGCACTGGGGTCCACGTTTCATTACACTTATCATTCTTCATGTTGGACAGGACCTCTGTCATTCCCACAGCGACGAGGCCACCGTCCAGCAGAAGATCTCCACCATCATCAGCTGCTTCATCAACTCCTCCATGCCGCCCGCGCTGCAGATCGACATCCCTCCTGAGCAGGCCCAGCGCATCCTGGAGAAGCGCCATGAGCTGGGCCCATACATCTTCAGAGAGGCACAGGTGATGCTGCAGCGCCGACACAATCCATGTCTGCAGCCACGGCCTCTTCATCACATCTTCATCTTCACGCAGATGTCGGTCTTCAACGAGCTGATGAAACTGTGGCCCGAGTTTCTAGAGTTCAGCAGCAGCGTCAGAGAGGAGCAGCTTCTTTCTGTGCTGGACCAGAAACGAGCCAGTCACAGAGCCAGAGTGAGGAGGCAGAGGAGGAAGGAGGAGGAGGAGGACGAGAGGAGGAGAACACAGGTGAGGAGGAGGAAAAAACCAGACTGAAGCACAGGGCTACAAACGTTCCCTGTGGTGATCTGGTCGATTTTAAAAGCAAACGTTTGTTTAAGCCAGAGTGTCTGTGCAGGAGCTGAAGCTGCAGGAGCTGAGTCTTTTAGAGGAGACAGGCTGTGAGGAGCAGGAGGAAGGAGGTGGAAAAGAGTCGCTGAGGAGACCCAGCAGAGCGCTGCTGACGGAAACACGGCCGGTGAGGAGAATTTGCTTTAAAGTCCCCCTATGACAATTTTATTTATTCATTAAAAAAAAAAAAAACGTTCTCAGTAGTGTTTTAATTATGATTATGAAGTTTTTAACCAAAATCCCACAACACAAATGTCTTAAAAAGACATTTTTCATGTTGATCTGAAGCCTCTGTTTCCAAAATCTCCTCTGAGGGGGCGTGGCTTTTGGAGCTGAGCCCTGCCCCCAATCTGAATATGATAGTTCTGTGTCCTGCTAGTGCAAATCTTCACCTCTGCTACATAAAAACATCCATCAATCTGGGTAATGTCCAGCCGTATGGTTCTGATCCGGATGTCAGCTGGGACGAGGAAGTGAAGATCTTCATGGACAGAACTTCCTCCTAGCTGGAGCAGATTTACCCTTTTAACAGTAACCCTCCAGTGTTTATGTTCTTTGATTTACTGTAATTGTTTTAATTGTCAGAATCTACTGGAATTATCGTGTTAACGGTTGAAAAGTTACAGGATGTAAAAGATTTTGTGTTTAAACATCACCGACACCTATAGATGCAAATGCAATTCAAACCACTTTGGTACCAAAATTACCTTAACTTAACATCTACTTGAAAGCAAAATCTAAATGAATTTTTATTAATAGCTGGAAACAAATTCAGGGGTCAAGGAGGTAAAGATGTATTGTACAGAAGATGCTGCTCATACAACAAATACATCAAACATTTAAGTAAGTTTGTTTTAAAGAACCAGCTCAGCTCTCTGAAGGCGCTCTGCAACAATCACACCAATTTACATCAGTTTAACACAGATTATTCCATTATTATTTCATGGTTTCTTAATATTAGTCTGGATCAGGAGGGGGAGAAATCCAAAACACACCTTAGGTCGTGGGTTAAACATTTATTGAACACTCTAAAACTACTTTTTTAAAACTTTAAAACTGTAAAATGTTAACATAATGATGAACTAGATATATAGCATTACCTGCTGTAAGATAATTTGGCTGCTGAAGAAATTGATAGCTAAAAAAACGCTGAAGCTGATAGCTAGCTAAAATGTTTTGCTAAATGCCAAATTAACCTAAAAAACTTGGGTTAGCCAAAACAGATAGCATGTAGCAGAAAAAATAGCTAAACTACAAATAGCTTAAAAAACTGAAAAAAGCCCCAACTAGCCGAAAACAGCTAGCGTTTAAATATTAGCCTAGCTCCAAAACATCTTTAAAAAACGTAAAAAGCTTCAACTAGCCAAACCTGCTAGCATGTAGCTGAAATATTAGCTAAACTCCAAAATAGCCTGAAAAATCTTGTTAAATGTCAAAATAGTCCAAAAAGCTAGCAGAATGCCAATTTTTAAACTTTAAATATGTATTTTTTTTTTAGATAATTCTGAATAATAAAAAGGCAGGAATATTATTCCAGAATAAATCAACTTAAACCTTAAATAACTTTCAATATTTTACTCTCCATAAAAATATATTTTGTCAAAATTATACAAGTTAGAAATGAGAGCAAGATAACATCGGGTCATTAATAACAATAAAATAAAATGATCTGGAGGGCCGGATAGAATTAGCCAGAGGGCCGGATCCGGCCCCCGGGCCTTGACTTTGACATGTGTTCTGGATAAATTACCTATAGATTACATGCAAGGGTTCTCCTTCTACAGAACATCAAGTGTGGAGACCAAAGATGATGTCTGATCTCAGCTATATTTTGTGTTCTCCTCCAGTTGCTGTGGTCATACTCCAAGTACATGGCAGGTCTGCAGAAGGAGGAGGCGCTGCTGAGGAGACAAAGTCAGCAGGAGGCCTCCCCCTCCTCCACAAGTTCAGGAGCTTCTGACTGATCCCTTCTGACATTGGCAGTAAGTGAAGGACCCACTGCTGTCTCCTTTGTGTCAGCAAACATCCACTTGTTCGGGAAAAGACGAAAGAAAAGAGTTGTATTTGTTCATTTGTTCATAAAACGATAATAAACAAAAACAGATTCACATTCTCCTGCAGCAGCCCCAGACTCACATTCTAAATACACCTGTCATGTTACTGAGACGCCGCATGAAGCTGACCTCACCCTCACGACAGACGGCGACGTCTGCCGCCGCCAGAACTCAGGGAGAGAAAGCTGAGAGGAGAACCGATACCTGATGAAGAGCTCCGGGGTATCTGTGTTCTCAGACAACAGTTTAGCCTCCAGCCTCATCAGCCAGAACACTCTGAGTGACATGATTTACTCATGAAAGATTCATTCAGAAGGTCCATGGAATCAGAGATGAATGACCTGCTGTCGTAGGCGGACAGCCCCTCAAACCCCCCATGAGGTTCAGTTAGAGCATGTGTCAAAGTCAAGGCCCGGGGGCCGGATCCGGCCCTCCTGGTAATTCTATCCGGCCCTCCAGATCATTTTATTTTATTGTTATTAGTGACCCGATGTTATCTTGATCTTATTTCTATCTTGTATAATTTTGGCAATCATAGGTTGATTGGTGACTCTAAATTGCCCCTAGGTGTGAATGTGGGAGTAAATGTGTGTGATTGAGGCCCTGTGACAGACTGGCGACCTGTCCAGGGTGTACCCCGCCTTCGCCCATCAGTAGCCGGGTTAGGCTCCAGCACCCCGCGACCCCGAAAGGGAAGAAGCGGTCAAGAAAATGGATGGATGGATAATTTTGGCAAAATA
>NC_050527.1:19051947-19068487 GCF_002922805.2 Oryzias melastigma | reverse complement strand
TTTATTTTATTGTTATTAATGACCCGATGTTATCTTGATCTTATTTCTATCTTGTATAATTTTGGCAAAATATATTTTATGGAGAGTAAAATATTAAAAGTTATTTAAGGTTTAAGTTGATTTATTCTGGAATAATATTCCCGCCTTTTTCTTATTCATAATTATGTTAAAACATTAAAAAGTTTTAAAAATTGGTATTCTGCTAGAGTTTTGGACTATTTAGCTAATATTTCAGCTACATGCTAGCTGTTTTAGCTAATTTAGGCTTCTCTTTCTCACTTTTTAGGCTATTTTGAAGTTTAGCTATTTTGGCTAACCTTAGTTGTTTTTTTTTCTCTTCTCAGTTTTTTTAGGCTAATTTCACTTTTAGATAATACTGTATTTTAGCTGAATATCAACTTCAGCATTTTCAGCTATCAGCTTCAGCGTTTTTAGCTATCAATTTTTAGAATCTTCATCTATCAGCACTAGTATCTTCAGCGGCCAAAATCAGCTTACAGCATTCACACTAGAATTATTGCAGGTAATGCTATATATTTAATTCATTATTATTTTAATAAGTTACAGTTTTAAAGTTTTAAAAATGTAGTTTTAGAGTGTTCTATAAATGTTTATCCTGTTCACCCTGCGACCTAAGGTGTGTTTTGGATTTTGGCCCCTTGTGTGATTGAGTTTGACACTCCTGAGTTGGAGAACATCTGATCAGCAGAAACAGGACACATTCAAAACATGATCTCTTCCCCTTTGATCCAGGTCATAATGATCTCTGGAACACGGGTCCTCAAAGACACAACCTTTTTAAGAGAAGCAAAACTTCCGGTGGTGTTAGTGCTGAGGATACCGATGTGACAGGATCTTTTTATTCTGGACTTTTATCAACCCTGCTGTTGGTAAATCCACTGGTTTTACCACTTTACACACATTTGTTTATTTCTAAAGCTGCTATTCACAACTACAGGGGATCTATGGGGTCAAATCAGGATCTGCTTAAAGGGAAAACTCAAATACATTTTGAAAAATGGAAGGAATTACATTGAAATTTGGAAAAACATAATATTGAAAACTTGGAAAAAAAAGTCAATTTGAAACTTAAAATACTAAAATTAAAACTGTTACAAATTAAAGTTTATTAGTACTTTCAACTTTCCTTTTTGCTTTTTGCTTTCAATTCTCTGTTTTCAGTTTAAATTCAGTTTTCGCTGCTGATCTGATCCTAAATTTACATGGGGGCGTGGCTTTGAGCTCATTGGCTACTAGTACGTTTCCCATGATTCCCAAAGAGGTAATGGTGATGTGACGTCTTTTTGGCTCCAGAACGTTGCAGAGTCTCCTCTGTCACTCCATTAGAAACGTGTCCCGGTAGCCAATGAGCTCAAAGCTCCGCCCACATGTAAAATTAGGATCAGATCAGCAGTGAAAACTCAAAAATCTGAATTGAAACAGAAAAATGGAAGCAAAGAATGAAAAACTCCAAAGAAGGAAAGTTGGAAGTACAAATAAACTTAATTGAAACAGTTTTAGTCTTTTTTTCCCCAAGTTTTAAATTCAACGTCATTTTTTCATTTGCTCACAATTTACAACCAGTTGAATAAAGAAATACTCAGAAATGCTGTTTTAATCTTCATGTCTCCCCCAGCATCAGAAAAATGTTACAACGAAATTGTTATAAACACAAAAAACATTTTTATTGGAGTGGGACCATTTGCCGTGTGCTCCAGTAATGATAACAGTCCTGTTCCTTAGCCCCGCCCCTCTGGTAATGATAACAGTCCTGTTCCTCAGCCCCGCCCCTCTGGTAATGATAACAGTCCTGTTCCTCAGCCCCGCCCATCTGGTAATGATAACAGTCCTGTTCCTCAGCCCCGCCCCTCTGACTGGAATTTCAAATTTTGGCTGTGGGTGGAGTCAGCCTCTAACTGTCCTGTTTGGTTACCCTTTAAGCAGTTTTCTGGTGTCATTCCAAAATGCAGCAGCAATTTATGTCTTTCGGTCTGGAGGCAAAACTTTTGCCGTGTTTATGTCGAGTGTCTGTCTCTTACAGAAGTGAACAACCACACTGATTCCAAACTGCAGCTTTTTCTGAGATTTGAAGCTATGTCTGAATTCCTTCCTGTTCTACTCCCTATGTAGCAGCTTATAATGCACTATAGAGCGTTCCCTATTTCATAGTGCTTTTCCAAATTTAGAATTCAAAAATCAAGTGCCCTAGAAATTTCCCAGAAGTCTTTGTGAAAAACTAGCGTGCATCGATGCTCACTACATTAGCAAATTTAGACCACATTCATTGTTTGAACAATTTTTGCAAAAAATGTGTTAAAATGTCATTTAATAAACCAACATTTTCATCATCAGAACACAGTGGATTTATAAATAGATATGAAACGTTTGTATTGATTTGTGAAATCAGTGATGTCATATCCAACGTTTAGCAAAACAAAAGAAAAGTAGTGAGCATGGTGTCCGAATTGCTTTAAATCCAGGGCACTATATAGTTTTTAGTGGTTTGGGATTAGGGTGGAATTTCGGACATAATGTTTGAGTCAGAAAGCCAGAGATGTTCATCAGAGAGCATGGAGGTCTGGAGAGCAGCACAAACCAGATACACAGTTCACTGTAAAAAATGACAACACAAACCAGAGGATTTCTGCATGTTTTTAATAATTTTCTCTCTTCATATATTATTTATAAAGGCATAGACTTGTGTCGAGACATAGAAAAGGCAACAGGTTTGGCTTCAATCCATGAATATCTTACAAACTCTAAAAACATTTGGGTCATCAGCTGGTATCTCTAGCGTCCATCAACAAGCATATAGTATTGCACTTCACATTGGCATGAGACGATTCAGAATGTAAACACGAGCTGGTGCTGCAGACAGAAACGAGACGCTTCTGCTGTCCTCCCAGCAAACTGAACTGCAACAGAAGTGAGTAGTGTTGTCTGAACAGGATCACAACGGATTCTGATGAGTTAGTCGTTTCTAAAAATATCTTTCCTATCAATTCTCCACATGTGGAGAGCATGAGAAAACTCTGAGGACTTAAGGCTTCGTGTTCAAAAGTGGTCTGAGTGTCAAAGCCACCGACGTTCATGGGTGGAATCCCATGTGTAAGGCTTTGTTCTTCACCGTGATGAACCGTCGCACAAACACCTTGGCGAAAGGCGGCTCCACCAGGTAGCGGTAAGACTTTGTGACGGACGGCGGCGACTCTGCCAGCGTCACTGGGGGCTGCAGCTGCAGGGCGGCGGGCGAGGGCGACAGGAACTGGGAGGCTCTGGTCACGTAATCCAGCAGCCGCTGATACTGCTGCTCTGACAGACGCTCACGGACGCCATCCCCCTGACAGGGACAGAGCGAGGTTACTGGGATGCAACGATACGAACCTCGATATGAGCATCACGGTTCGATATGTATTGAACAAAAGAAAATTCTAAAATCAGATTTTTGGCATTTATTGCAGAATCACATTTAAATAGAACTCTTGTAAAGATTACAACTTATAATGCCATGTAAAAGTGTCTCACTCCTCAATACTTGTAGACATCAACAGAATGAATTGCAACAATTTAAGCAGTTCTGACATCCAGATGTCACACAATCTAAACTGATCCAATTTAAAATATTTAAATAAACAACAGTAACACAGGTAAAGTGTAGTATCCCTCAGCTGACACTCATTTACCTTTAGGTATTTTTGCAAAAAGATCAACTCCTTGGTTGTATTTAGCTTAAGCTTTTATTTTCTCGGGCTCTGACTCCTGTAAGGTCATTTCTGACAGGGAGGGGGAGAGTCGGCGGAGATTTTTTTTTAAAGAGAATCTATAGAAAGAACAGAGAAAAAACATGGCCCCCGAAAATTAATAGGCAGAAGTCCCTCCCCCTGCTGGAGCTAGACGCAAAAAAAAAAGGTTTTAAGATTCTGACCCTTTTTCCCCGTTTCTTCGCTCTTTTATCGACTCGTTTTTTTCTCTGTGACACACTCCGTCCCGAACAACAAAAGAAAAGACATTTCTTGGCTATGATCAGCTGAGTCATGGAGAAAAAACTGTATTTTGCCGTCTTTTTCTCTGGAGGTAAACAGGTGCAGTTATAAAATTTGAACTTATTAATGTTGACTTGAAATAAATTATACGATGAACGTTCTCTGTCTCATTTGAAGCTCCTCTTGCACACTAAACTGTTAGACTGTTACAGTTTATTCACATTTGAAAGGATTTCCTTAAGTTGAGAAAATTACTGCTTTACTGGATAAAGTTAAGATTTCCGCTTCCGGCAATGGATTGATATCAAATCAGAATCAGCTTAAAGTAAACGACAAAACAGATTGAAAACTTGAAAGATAGACATTGTAATTGAAAAAAAATGTAAATTTGAAAAAAAAAAGGAAATTTAAAATAAAAATACTTTCTTTTTTAATTATAGAAAAGCATGCCCCACCCCAATGTAAAATTAGGCTCAGCAGCGAAAACTGAGGTCTGAAAGTGAAAATTCTAAAAAAAGAAAACTTCAAAAAGTAATTTTAACATTTATAGTTTTTTTATTTATTTCAAGTTTTCACTATTTTTTTCCTTTTCAAATTTTTAAGATTTCTTATTTTCTTCTGTTACAATGTCTGTTTTTTAAGTTGTCAATGTGTTTTTTCGTTCACTTTAAGCTGATCCTGCTTTGACCCCACGGTGCCATCTTGCGTGTGACCAGAGGCCCCTCCATCTTTTTTGCAGTAGACAGGCTCAGCCACAAAGATATGAATACACAGACACGTTTAAGACACCTCACAGTGGTACTGAAGAAATAAAATGCGGAATATGAAAAATGTGTATTTAGCTACGGACCCGGTCCAGCCACCATGACAGAGGCTGTTCATAGAGCATGACTTTGCTCTTTTTTTTTCCACACAAGTTGAGCAGAGAACATCCGTCCTTCAAAAGTGATTTAGACTAAAATGATCAGAAGATCTTAAACACTTTTTAGCATCTGTCTGCAGCTCAGACACAAACAGGAACTACTTCCTGCTTTTAGTCGTTCCTTCAGTCTCACCTCAGAGTCGCTGGTTAACGTCTGCTGCTGTAACGTGAGCGTGAGCTGGCCCGGGTCTTCTGGTTCCTGCCGACACTCCACCTGAAGACAACAGACGGACGTCAGCCGGAGCAACCGGAGGACTCTGTCCTTCTCGGTGAGGCTAGTCACCTCTGTGATGGGAAAGGCCTGCTGCTGCGTGTCTTCGCTGATGCTCACTACGAACAGCACCTCTGAGGTGAGCAGCAGGCAGCCGGCATGCTCCTGACCCGACCCGCTCACGATGGTCACCTCCAGAGCCATGTGGAGCTCGGTCCGCCCCAGAGACTGCAGCATCTTCCTGCAGGGACGAAGTTTAGAGGAAAAAAATATGAAAAGAACCTAGCGTCTCTCAAAATGTAATTTAAAAAATGTTTTTACCTTTTACCTCAGTAGATGCCAAATTAGCCAAAAAGCTAGCTTGTTGTTTGATTGCTAGTTAAACTCCAAAATAGCCAAAAATTCCTCAGTGAACTGGTCAAAAACGTTAGCATGTTGCTAAAATATTAGCATAATACATAATAACATTATAAATATATTTAAAGGTTTGTTGCTAATCTACTTAAAATGTTGAAACTTGAAGACTTTCTCATTCATTTCCTATGGGGCATATCAGTGCTCAATATTTCAAAAACTATAACGTTTATGAACATCAAAAAGTACAAGCAGTAATGTCCTGAACAAGCTGAGCATTTTGATACCTAGATTACTGAAAGTTTGATTGAGTTTTTAGGTGCTGAAAAACGTACGGAAAGGAGCAGGAGAATAAATACAATCAACAACTTGTGTCTTATTTTGTGCAACACATAAAACACTTTTATGCAATATTGCTGAAATTAGTAATACTGTCTTTGACCAGCATTGACACCAAATGTATTTAAATAATCTGTAAAATTCACTATTAACAATAGCAAACATGAACAGCAGTGTCACTCCTTAGTTCAAAATAGCACAAAAATGAAATAATTCAAGCAGCTTCCAGACACATTGGTGCAAATGCGCCCCCTATCCACCTCCAAAGGAACGTCTCATCAAAGGATGAGGAATAGAACGTTTTACAGCCTCGTCAAAGTAAAAGGTGAGAGCCCATCAAGAATCAATCGCAGGACTAAATATAACAATATATCACAATTTCAATATTTTATATTTTATTCATTTTTCAGGACAATCAAGGATTTTACAGCACAACCAAAAGAGTTCTTTAAAGTGACTGAATATGAGAACTGGACCAAGTGAGTGTGACGTCACTCACTTCCATCTCCAACCAAATGAAGTCAATGGAGTCGCCATTTTTTTTACAATCAGCCTGAATGCCGTCACGACAACATCTGAGCCAGTCACTCATGTGTGACACCAGCAGAATGAGGAGAAACATGAATTACTGGATGAATGGAGGCATGTTGAGCTGGGTTTATACTTCACAGCCATCACATCCATCGTATCCACAATCACATGGTCCAGTTCAGGAGTCTGCAACCTGCGGCTCCAGGGCCCCATGTGGCGCTTTTATACATGGCTGGCTGGAGAAAATAAAATAATAGTATTTTTTTAAAGTAAGGGTTACTTAATTAGCATTTATTGTGTGAATGCTTTAAAACGTTCGCACTATTGTGATCCTGTTTCTGTTTAGTAATCGTTCACACAATAATGATTCTCCTGCTCATATCTGTACGTTTTTCAGCACCTAAAAACTCAATCACACTTTCAGTGATTTTATCAATCTTGGTATCAAAATGCTCAGCTTGTTCAGGACATTACTGCTTGTTTTTTGATGTTCATAAACGTTATAGTTTTTGAAATATTGAGCAAAACATGCCCCATTGAAAATGAATGAGAAAGTCTTCAAATGTCAAAATTTTAAGTAGATTAACAACAAACCTATAATAATATATTTATATGTTTTCATCTTTTATAGTAATTAAAAAAAAATGAAGTTTACCTAATATTTTAGCAACATGTCAATGCTTTTTTTTTTAAACCTAATTTGTGATCTACTGAGGTTTTTATGCTAATTTAGAGTTTAGCACCTATTTTAGCAACAGGGTAAAGTTTTTAAACTAATTTGGTCTACCAAGGAATTTTGGGCTATTTTTGAGTTTAGCTAGTATTTAAGCATCAATCTTGCTTTTTTGAGGATAATTTGAGATCTACTGGGGTTTTTTGGGCTACTTTGGAGTTTAGCTCATTTATAAGAGACACACTAAATATCTTTGCAAATTTGTCATGTATTAGGGGTTTTCAAGCAATTTAATTACAAATTTTTCTGAATTTTAGGTAAACTTCAGCGCTCTTTCATTGTTTTTTCACAAAATTTCCAGTCTTTCAGCAAACATAACATTTTGCAAATAGCTTTTGCATTTTCAGCAAATCCCTTCAACAGTTAAAGTCAATCGGCTCACTATTTTCAGCAAAAAGCTTCAGCATCTTCAGCGACTACTTTCAGCAAAAATAATTCACACTAGCATTATCACAGGTAATGCAACTTTTCTATTTATGATTGTGTTCAAGCTAAAAATATATATATTTTCTCCAAAAATATGAGTTATTAGAGATGGTTTTGACTAATTATCACAGTATTCCAATGTCATCGTATCGTGAGGTACCCACTGATTCTCTGCCCCTGATCACCTGCTGATTCTAGATTGTTCTTTAACTGGAATTTGGCTGGAGAGACGACAGACTCGGAGGCTTTCTTTGCTCAGTTTGAGATGACAGCTTATGAAAACGTTTTAACATGGTTTGATGAAAACAGGAGAGGCCAGTATGGCTGCCATGTGTGGGATCAAGATGAAACTTTTTTCACCAGCTAAACACCAGAAATAGGGGGGGTTACGAGAGAAGAGAACATCACACTCTGGAGGGAAACCAAGAAAAGCACACGTTCAGGAATATGTGTCACCCAGCTAACAGCAGCAAATGAGAAGCAGGAGGCGGGAGCGGCCGAGTTCCTACCAGACATATTTCAGGTGACTGTTTGAAGACAGAGCAAACTTCTCCTCTGAGGGCTGGTAGAGCTGCTTAGGAAGCTGCCACAGGCCTGCTCCATGGAGGATCCCTGCAGGAGCAAACGGCATCATCAGCAAACCTCGTACAGTGGGTTTTAACTCCTCGCGTGCCGCGACAGCATGCGCGAGTGGTGGCGCTGCAGCTCCCAGATCGGAGCCAGTCTGCGGGGAGGATCTGCTCTAGCATGGAGCAACTCCCCTCATTGGTAGTTTATCTGCTGAAACTGAGACTCGTTACCTCCAACACACACTGACCCTCTCCCCACCGCTGTAATCTACCCCAATAAAACAAAAGAACTCCAGAGGGGCTGAACCCCCCCATGTGTGTGTTTGGGGTCCTTCAGCAGCCCTCCCTCCTGGATCTTAGTTCAACAACCACTTGGCCCCTGCCTGAAGCCGAGAGGAGTGAAGGTGGGGGTGGCCTGTACACTGATGGATTGATAATTGTCCCAACATCTGATGTGTGTGCTGATGGCGGCTTCAGGCTCTCTGAGTTTCTGCTGAGGCTCCTAGTGCAGCTATGATGATTGAACGTGAGGGAATCACAGGTGAAACTATAGGTCAGCTTTGGAAAAACTCTCTGTGCAGATGTGGTGCAGAGTTCACAGCTGGACATGGGAAAAACTGCATCATGACCTGAGCCCGTTGCTATGGAAACAGATTCTGTTCTGCAGCTTCATCCGGGTCTTTCTCTCCAGAGATCTGAATATGAGGATGTTAAACAGGACTCACCATATCCAGTCTGGGACACCAGCTCAGCTGCTCCCCCGATGGGCTTGGTGAAAACTCCCACAATGCCTTTCCCCACTCCCGAGATGACCCCCTTGGCTTTGGTTCCAGCTGAACTCTGGGACTCCCAGTTCCTCTGGAAGTTCTGCATTGGCTGGTCCACGATTCCGGCAATGGCTCCTGAGAGCAGCACCAAGACATCATCAACTGTGACACCAAACCCAGCATGGTTCATGAAAGAGCAGCTCAGCCTTTGTTCTACAGAAAAGAAGACCTCAAAGAATGCATCATGAGAACCATTGTTCCTATTCAATCCAGGGGTGAGCACATTTGACCTGAAGTTAAATGAGATCAGGTTTTACTGAGGTGTCTGCTTTAACACAGATGATGACATCATCACCCACCTAACAGGCTGATGCCAAGCCGGGACAATCCCTGTCTGAGCCCGTCCCCCAGACTCTCAGGCAGCTGTCGCCTCCACTCCTCCTGCCGGGTGTAGTGCTCCTCATCCAAAGACAGGCGGTCCATGTTTCTCGCCAGGCTGGTCGCCAAGTTAGTGATGGAGGTCAGAGTGCCTGAAAGGACAAAGAGTTCAGAAGAGGTCCCAGCCTGGAGGTGAAGCTGTTCTGATCAGTGACGTGCAGTCAGGGGAGGCTTTAAATCACTGTCAGAAATTCTGCAGAAATGTTCTTTAAATATGTATTTTCCTTTACAGTTAGTTAAATAAAAGTCTCTGAAAATATTTTTATTTTGGTAAATTACTCAAAAGTGGTTAAAGTTTTGAATAAATATAATTTAGAATGATTGAAAATGCTTTAGAGTTTTGTGTTTTCAATAAAAAGCTCTGGTTATTCTAAATTATTTGAGTTTTTTATGTTTAATAAATAGATTCTCCAAAAATGTTTATTTTTGAGATTAAAAGTAAAAAAGCTCACTAAAATCCTAATGACAGAAAATGCTTTGCATTTTTAATATAAGAAAAGCTGCTGCAGTGAGACGACCTGTAATGACACTGAGAGGGTTTTATTTTGAAAGGAACTAGTGCTGCTTTCAAAAGTAAAACAAGTTACAACTGTTATATATAGAAACAGACACTGTTGCAATTAAATTATTGTAATGTTTAAAAACTAAATTTATAAATAAATGCTTGATTGTCAAAAAAGTATAAATATTGTGAATTTTTTAACTATAAAATGGGACTTTATGGATCTCGTGGGTTCTGGTCTGTAGGAAACTAGACTGAATGGCTCTTTTAGTGTTAAGACGTCTGCCCTAAACCCAAGAATTAGTTTAGACACATCACTGGTAGTGATCTTCACAGAGACAGAGAGACTTCTAACACTGAAGAAAGTAAAGAAAGACTTCTACAAACAGGTTATTCATGTGTTTCTTCAGAAGGAGCAGCACAGACTTCATTCATAGGTAAAAGCAAATCAATAATAACAATCTTGGGAATTTGTAAACGGAAGAAAAATATGGAGAGAAATAAGTATCACCCCGATTTATGCGTGTAATACTTGATTTGTGTGTAACTTTGGATTTGTGCATGCGTACTTCCCGATTTGTAACTCATAAAACTAGTAAGTACAAAAATGATCAAATTAAAAAAAATACAAAATACAATTTACACATGCACAAGTTAAAATTACAACAACTTGAAACTAATTACATACGTAAATCTAAAAAAAAAAGACGCACAAATCCCTCATGCACACACAAAACCTCAGTTACACACGAAACTGAAGTGATTCATCTGTAAGTGGTGCGTTTAAATACTACTAGAATGCTGGATCATCAGAGTTTTCTTATCAGCCGTTTTAAACTTCGATACAATATGAATAATAATAATAGGTGAATAATATCCGGTAAAATTCTCTGCGGCAAACGCGGCGATTGCACCGCGAGGCCCTTCTAAACACCCACAGAGCAGAGAGGCTTGATCAGTCCACCAGCCGGCTACGATCTGCAGGAGTTTAGAAGGTCCGGCGCCGCCTGTTATCCCCGTGACTGGGACCAGCTGACCAGCGCTCGGGACAGAGCCCCGATTAGGAGGCGCTGTCAGGGGCGGGGCTGCAGAGAGGAGGCGATCAGGTCTGGGAAATATTTATATTTTTAAAGGGATAAATGCTCTTAAAACGTTTGTTTAGACTTTTTTTTATATTACTTATCAGGTACATCTGTTTCAGAAAGTGGGAAAATGTCAAGTTTACCAGATATTATTCAACGATTATTATTATTCATATGATATCTAAGCTCAAATTGGCTGATAAGAAAACTGACTCAATGCGTGATTTTTAAAGATTTACGTGTTTAATTTGTGCATGTATAAATTGTATTTTGTATTTTTTTTTTTTATTTTGTAATTTTTTTTAGTTATGCACATAATGTATTTTATGAGTAACAAATGCAGAATTACACACGCACAAATCCAAAGTTAACGCACAAATCCAGAATTATGCACATACAAATGGGGGAGATACTTATTTCTTTTCATAGAAAAATATTGAAATAAATATTTAAACAACATACTTTAACTGTTGTCATTCAAATGGTGGAGAAGCTGCTCTGTAGGGTTCATATGTCTGTAAATCTGACTGATGATGTCAGAGCCTCAGCAGACGTGAACCTCACTGGTTCTGATGTTTACAGAGACATAAAACACTCATGTTACCCTTTGAGATGTGCTTAACAAAAGACGTGGTTCCACGGGACACTCCGCTGACAAAGGCTCCGGGACCGCGGGTCAGACCCTCATACGGCAGACGGAAGAAGTCGGACACGCCGTTTCCGATGCTGCGGACCAGACTGGCTGGGCTGCCGAGGATCTCCAGGGATCCCACCACCCATCCTGAGACACACAGAGAACCTCAGAGCAGCACAAAGGACGGATACCTGCAGCTTTGAACTGTTCAGTTCAACGCCAGCACAGCTTGGACTCAAAGCAAAAATGTAATCAAACTTAATTGGAGGGTTTGAATGACGCAACAAAAAAAAAAAGATGATGTGCAGAAATATTCCCATAGCAGTGCTTCACAGTCCTGACACACGTTCTGTTCTCAACACATCTGGAAGACTTTCTCTTGCAGGAATATTCCACTTCCATGCCCCTTGAGCAAACTCACTTTCGCCGTCTTCTCCTCGCCAAAAGCAATTTAAATTAATCGATCCAAATTCTTCCCTCTGCAGCACAGCGATCCCAACCCTTCAAACACTGGAAGGCGCTCTCCCAGACGCCCAGACTCCTGTGTGCGATCACACTCCTGCAGTGATTTACAGCCTCCTACTATCTCACCTCTCTCATTCAACCATGCTTCCCCTCAGATGCCACGGCTCATTGATATTTATGCTCTGACAACTGAATCACCAAAATCAAACGGCTTTTCTCCACGCTCAGGCGCTGCTCGCCTCCTATTCGCTGTCAATTTGTGCTTGACGGATGGACTCTAATGGCAGGAAAGTGACTCCAGAGGGGGCGCTGAATGGTTCTGCTTGATGTGATCTCCCAGTTGTGGTTTTGGTGGAGCATAAAGTCCAGTCAGAAGAAGATGTTTAGGGCTGAAGCTCGCCTTCAGAGACAGTGTTTGAACGTGGCCGTTAGTACGTCATGGATCAGCTCGGCAGCGCCAGAACGCGACCCTTCTCCCCATCTTCCTGCTGACGTGTTGAAATACGAGCAGAACGGAGGGCTCTAACAAGACGGAAGCGTCTGCCCACTGCTGGGATTTCTGACGTGGAAATGACGGGGTTAAAGCAGACCATGTGTGGCTGCTAGTGGTCCTGATGAGTCTGCGCAAATGTGAACGTGCATCACGCTGCCTTCAAACCATGACTCATCGACAAACCTCAAGATGAGTCGGTAAATCAGGAGCGGATGCTTCTCGGGCCTGGACCATCACTTTTACTGCCGAGAACCCCGGGGTGCGATCATGAGCTGCTCACGGTGAGAACAAATGCTTCAGCTTCTCACTGGAGTGCACATCCTGCTGCTCTCTGCCAGAGTTTGCTTAAGATGAGTTTGCAATCCACAGAGCTGACTGAGTCATTTGGCTGACAAGCAGCCCAACTCACACAGACAGCAGCGTCTGCACGCTGCACAGAGATTTATAGTGTATACGATGATGATGATGATGATGATGAGGCCACATGCAGCTGTACAGCTACATACCAGCTCTGAAGAGCGCTCCAGCAGCGTAGTGCATGGCCAGAGCGTGGACCAGCTGTCTGGCGGTGGTGCAGAGCGGCCCTCTCTCGAACACGGAGAAAGACAGAGGCGTGTGGTCCGAGGCGATGTACAGCTTCAGGGACGCGTGGATGCTGACCAGCAGGTTCACCGGCTGAATGGTGAGCCTCTGCAGCCGCACAGGGTGGACCAGAGCCATCACCGACTGATGCACCTGCAAGAGATCCATCAGAGCCGTCATGACCTGAGGCCGGATGCTGCTCCGAACAGCTCCGATCAGAGTGAATGGAGCACCTGATCGGGGAGCAGACAGCCGGCTCCGGGCTCTCTGCTCACAGCTCTGTCCGGCATGTAGGTGTGGAACAGGGTCCTGACGTAGTACACAAACGTGTCCTCCAGGTAGACTCTGGCAGGCTGCAGCTGGAAGGTGACCTGAGGGTAAAGGAGCAGAGCTGTTCAGAGAACAGAACCATCCACACGATCCAGAACAGGAAAACATCTTTGACCTCAGTCCTGATGGTCTTAACCCTCTGGAACCGACGGACGCAGTGCAGCTGTGAGATCAGAGCGATAAACCCCGTCTAAAATAAACTTATTTGAATATTCTGTGAGAGAAGTTTTATTGAATTAAATTTGTAGTTTTTGGACAAAAGTGATCTTTTATTTTAATAAATAAGGCGAAAGATAAATGTTGGTCAAACTGTTGCAACACGGAGTAGATGACCAAACGGAAACCCGACAACGAGGAAATCGATCATTGTTTTATTTTGGGATGGGGACCGACAGGATTTTTCTAGAACGAGCACGACATCGCCTAATTGTGGAAACGCCGCGGTTCGAGCCCGCCAACGTTGCAGGAGGTGAGCTGTTCAGAGTAGACAGACACGCCCCCACCTGTGAGCAGATTCCAGCCAAGCCCACCTGAATTCCAGCAGGATCAAAAGAAAAAAAAACTGTCTATTTTACAGGAACACAATTAGGATGATGTATAAGAAAAAAATTAAACAAGAAAATGAATTGCAGAAAAAAAAAAATAAAATTCCAGGAAAAATGTCAAATAGACAGCAGTGCTCTTAGGAGAGAAAGTATTTTCACTCAAAAACATTAGTTTGTTCACAAAATTTGTTCTTATTGTTTTTATGAAATTAAGCCTAAAAATGTCATTCTATGTTGTAAAAAAAGTAGGTTAAACATTTTTGGGATTTCCACAGCAAAATGAATCCAGATGGAGTTTTCTGTTTTTGCACAATTTTATGTCTAGTGTGTGAATATAACATGGAAAAATTACAACATTAGGGTAGTATCACATAGTGCAGGTTGTGCCAATTAAAATTAGACCAAATAAGCAAGCAGGTAGTCTTTCAAATTGAAAATACAGAGGTAAATTCAAAAGCTGGGTTTTAGGAACTAGAACAGGAGTCTGCAGCCTGCAGCTCCAGATCCACCTGTGTCTTCTCTCCATGGTGGCTCCTTGTTCAAACATAAAATAAGTCATGGAGACTGCTGATCCAGACATGTCGACCGTCAGAGTCAGCAGCTCCTGATAATGGCTGATAATGAAGGACATAGATAAAAAAAATTTAGGCTAAAATTGCAGTTTTGAGTATTTCTCTATCCAAGTTGTCGTAAATCAGGAGTGGATAAAAAAAAAGGAAGATTGAAAAAGATTGCATTTGTGACAATAAAGGTATGATGTCAGCGCAGGCTTACAGTCCCGCCCACAACTCATAAGGTGAATTTCAATGAACTCCTGCTGCTCTGCAGAAACTATGTCCTAGAAAATGACAGAGGTTTTCCAATTTTAGCTAGTCAATTAAAAGACCAGTGGGAACAATTTGACAAAAGATCATAGGATGATTGGAGTGGGACCTTCCACTTCATGATGGTGCTAACGGATTGTTGTTCTCCATAAAAGTCTAAATGAGCACAGACTGAGCTTGTTAACAGCTGACAGGCAGAGAAAGAGCTTCACCTCCTCCACAGAGTGTCTGTCCATCGTCACCGTCAGCTGCAGGAAACAGGAGCGTCTGAACTCCTCCAGGGCCTCGGGGGACTCTGTGGGGTTGTTTTCAACGCTCCACAGAGCCGCAGGTTCAACTCCACCTCTCTGGTCTTGGCACAGCAGCACAGGAAAGTGGAAACTCGTCCGGTTGTACAGCTGGTTGTCCACTTGCAGGCTGGAGCAGCAGACCTCGATCAGAGACGAGACAGAAGCCGTGCTAACGCTAGAGCCGGCTGCCAGCTCCGAGGGCAGAGCGCTGTCTGCAGGAGCCGAGCTCAGCAGCAGCTTGGTCAAGGTGAGCCTCAGCAGCTCCACGGAGCCGCTCGCACTGGTGATGTCATCCGTCACCGCCACACTGACCTCCGTGAGGAGGACTCTGCAGGACAGCGCAGACGCTCTGAAACAAAGCAACCTTCAATGAAACATCTTGAATTGAGTCTTCTGCTCAAGCAAACACTTCAATCTAATAAATGACCAAAGTTTCAACAAAACATTTGAATAATGACTGATTATTTTTAGAGAACAATATGAAACCAAGCTCATCCATCTCTGCTTGATTCATTGACAAAGATCATTGTCTGAGGTCATCTGTTTACATTTACAACACCATTTATTAATGTCTTGCTTCAGTGCTTTTGATGTCATGGAACAAAGCTGTAATTCATGAAAACAGACAAGTTTTTGTTGCCCTCCTGTGGTGAAAATGAAGCCTGCGATGGAGTATAGAGGGGAATGCTTTGCTGCAGGTCAGGCTGATGCTATAAGATGAGCAGGTGCCTGAATATGGCGGAGTGTGGCGGAGCGTGACATACCTGCTGTGCTGGTAGGTCTCGGCGTCCATACTGCTCTCCGGCGCCAAAGACAGAACCAGGGTGCCATCGTTGTACGACACGTCGATGTACAGACACCCAAAACCTGGCAGGAAAACCACCTAAACCACACATTCAAATAATACGGGTGGTTATTAAATACAGTCAGAAAACAAACTTTTGGTTTTTCTATAAAAACAAACATTGACAGAGGATTTTTAATCTAAAACTGACTACACATCCTCTGGATTTACAGCTGGGACTTTTGCTAATAATAAAGCTTTTCTGCATGAGTTTGACACACACGTTTTTTGTTTTTGTTTTTAATGAAGACTCCCCGTACTCCACCACTTGTCTGATTGACACCTGACATGCCCATGAAGTAACCAAACCGCACACGGACTGGGTAGGTTTTGGTGCTGCGAAGATGGTTGTGAAACGTCTTTGTTGCTGCAGGGATAAAATCTAGGTTGGATTGGTTCATAACCTCATTAATTCTTTCTTAAGGTGCATTCACACTGAACGTGATTCACGGAAAAAATTTGGTTGCCCCACCCTTCTTTCGTCGCCTGTCAGAAAATGTGACCCCGCATGTGGGAGGAGCTACAGCTAATGCATTTAGGATGATCGCTATAAGGAACGCTGTCTGTAGATATCTCAATTAGAATGTGTGAAGACACAGATGATGAGAAATCAGGTTTATTTATTGTGAGGAGTTCTAGAAAAAACATCAGGGGGCTGTGTCTGTATTACAGCCAC
>NC_050527.1:19033252-19051834 GCF_002922805.2 Oryzias melastigma | reverse complement strand
CTGAGTCAGCAGCCTCCGCACCCCGCGGCGGCTCTCTGTCTGCCGCCATATCGAGCGACTGAGCTCGACTGCGGGAGGGAAAGTCACTGATTGAGTCACTGAAAACGTCACATGCTCAAAGCTGAGTTCCTGATTGGCTGATGTGATGCGGCGACCTGTCAAACTTCATATTTAAATTTTGCCCGTGCCGCTTGATTCATGCCTTGTTACTCAAATCGAACTGCTGGCAGACTTTTGCGCCTGTCGCTTAAATCGCGCCGTTCCATTGATTTAGCATTGAAACTGGCCGTCTCCGCCGCACCAGTCCCGTTCAGTGTGAACGCACCTTTAAAGATCATTAACTTCATCTCAACAGACTGAGTTAAGTAAAGGATAATACTCGACTTTGCAGAAATAACCTTCCTCCTCTCCGCGTTGTCCATTTATTTCTGATAATGGACACCTCAAAGGGGATTGTCTTACATGAATCATGGTCACTTCCAAAATAAATACATATTTAATCAATTATTAGCACTTTGATTTTGTTATTCTTTTAGGTTGTTTTTCACAAGAAGTGGACTGTTTAATATGAAGTATCACACGTTGTCATGGTAACAGATACCAACCCTACACTGAGAGTGGTGTATATGCTAAATGTCATCAAACGTGGCATAAAGCATCATTTCAGAGGGAAAGTTCCCCTCTTTCTGCTCGTTTTTAACCAGATGAAGAAACAAAAGTTTGTCTAAAAGAAACAAAGTCCAAAAGTAGTTTCCTTAATCGCAAAAATATCCACCATCAACTCTGATCATTAAAGTCCCCCTATGGAAATTATTATTTTAAAGAAAAAAAGTTCCCAGCAGTGTGTCAATTATGATTATGAAGTTTTGGACCAAAATCCCACAACCTAAATGTCTCTGTTTGTAAAATGGCAGTGGCCACTGAGTTATATAATGCTAGAGGTGATTAGCAGGATATTTAGTATTGTCCAACATACACAAAGAGCGGGGCCATATTGGAAGGGTATGAAAACAATGAGACATGGCCTAGCAGACACAGTAAAATGGCCATAAAATGATTAATTTTGGTCCGATTTAAAAAGAAAAAAAACTGTGATCATCAGAAAAATAAGACCCAGGTCATGGTATAAATATTTTTTTATGAAGTGCAACAAATAAAACAACATTCCAAACTTTTCTATAAATAAATATGTTAATATTATATAGGAAACAAGTATAACTGATTCATGGTTGTGATTTTATTAATGTTATAAACTGCAGCGAACACGCGTCAAAGTCAAGGCCCGGGGGCCGGATCCGGCCCTCCAGGTAATTCTATCCGGCCCTCCAGATCATTTTATTTTATTGTTATTAATGACCTGATGTTATCTTGTGTTTATTTCTAACTTGTATAATTTTGACAAAATATATTTTTATGGAGAGTAAAATATTTAAGGTTTAAGTTGATTTATCCTGGATTAATATTCCTGCCTTTCATAATTATGTTAAAACATTACATTTTAATGTTTTAAAAACTTGCATTCTCCAATCTTTTTGGACAATTTTGGCATTTACTAGAATTCTTTACACTATTTTGGAGTTTATCTAATATTTCAGCTACATGCTAGCTGTTTTGGATCATTTAGGCTTTTTTCAGTTTTTTAGGCTGTTTTGTTTTAGCTGTTTTTTCAGTTACATTCTAGCTGTTTTGGCTAACCTACGTTTTTTTTGTTTGTTTTTTAGACTAATTTGATATATAGCTAATATTTTAGCTGGCTATCAACTTCAGTGTTTTCATCTTCAGCGTTTTTAGTTCATATTTATGTTAAAGCTACGTTTTTTAAGTTTTAAAAATATAATTTTAGATTGTTCAATAAATGTTTATCCTGTTCGACCCTCAACCTAAGGTGTGTTCTGGATTCTGGCCCGTTGTGCGATTGAGTTTGACACTCCTACTATAGAGTATTGTATGCAAATTCTATGGAGGTCAAACGTATTACTGACTTGTTTATTTTCTCCATTGATCATTTTTTATCAAGTTTTGGCATTAAAGGAAAGAATTGTTTGTCTAATATGAATGAAGACCCTGTAGGAACACAGATTTTATTACTACGGAAGGTGGTACAAACGTCTGCCCGTTCTGAGGTAACACATGTCTCGCTTTAACCCTCATCATGGGGGCTTTGCAGTGATCAGACACTCAGGTGACAGAAGAAGCAGATCAGCTCTGAATGGAGCAGTCATAACACGTCTGCCCTTTGACCTGAAACACCTCACACGCAGGTCAGAGCCGGAGCTCGCCGTAACCAGAGATATGCAGCCTCTGCGTCACCCTGACCTGCCGCTGCCAAGACACAACACCAAACATTACACACGCCTCTCAGGCCACACCAGCCGTCCGGACCGCCGCTCAGCTCCAGCAGACACACACAAGCATGGAAACAGAGACAAAACAAACGCTGCACTAACTAGATACCAACCAGAGCTATTTTCATTTCTAATGAGCTAACAGGACAGCCAAACAAAACCTTTTTCCTCCTTTACATCACAGCCAAGCTTGTTTTACAATTATAGAGCTCAACTATTGGAAAAATTATGTGAAAATTGGGGTTAAAGGGGTTTACAGCCCTAATGCGTCTGGTTGTAATTAGTTAGGTAATTTAAAACATCAACCCTGCCACTGACACATTGTAAACTCTGGCTCCACTGAGCAGTTATACTGGCTGCCTCGTTTTCACTCACATGCTTTGATGTCAACTTGTTGACTGGGCATTTAAAGCAATTAAAAGGGTTAGCCGTCACACACGCAGGACAGGAGGGCTGACGGTTCCAGAAAGAGATGTTGTGTTGAAGGGAATGAAGCGCAGGCTCCTACCTGGGTGCCAGGCCAGTTGATGTCTATGGGGTTGGTCCACTCGGTGGGGCTCTGCTCCGAGGTGGATTTCAGCTGCACTGTGGGCAGCGTCTCTTTCTGCCTGCACTCGGGGAAACCAGAGACGTGGTAGTAGAGCTCGTGGTGCAGAGAAGAGTTGGCAGGTAGGCGGCGGGAGTACACCTCAGTCCTTGGAGTTTCTATTTAAGACCATGAAATGCACACTGATGACGCAAAAGAAACACCTCCGAGGAACGGCTTCATTAACGGCCGTCTTCTTACCTTTGACGTCTTCCCTGAAGAGCAGCGGGACAGGACACTTGTTCTGGATCAGCATGCGTGGACAGGGGTCCTCATTCAGGGTGATGTACGTCACCCCAAGGTGCTCCTGGTATGTAAGAACGATGGCTCTGCAAAGCCAAATGTATCAGTGAAATAATGAGATTGTTAATATCATCCAGTGTTACATGGATTCTCTAAAGGAGAAGTTCTAACTAAAATGTTCAGATCATTAACATTGGAAACATTGTTCTGCTTCTCCAGGAGGACGTTTTAGTTTGGACACTAGGTGGCGATCACACTATAGCATTACACCTTATTGAAGAGGAAGAAGAAAGTATGAAGAAAAAAAAACAATGTTTTAGACCACAAATAGTTACTTAATATTTCCTTGAAAGAGTTTGTAAAATTCATGTCTGTGAGTTTAGTCAGAATGTATGTTTAGGTCGACCAAGTGTTAGCATTAGCCGTCCTATGAGAAATTCCATAAAACGTTAGCATCAAGCTAGCTTTAGCTTTACGTGCTAAATCAATAGGTTTTGTTAACTCAGCCCTACAAAAAACAGGAGTCTTTACCAAATATGGACTTATTGTGACAGTTGTTCTCACTGACAATAAAAATGCATAACATCAGTATGGCTGCCACAATGAGTCGACTAAAATAGTCAACGACTAATTTAATAGTGGATTAGTCGTTACTGTCTATTATATGGAGTCAGTGTAGTAAAGTTGAAAGTTATAATGACATTCTGCTAGCTTTTAGGATTACGTTTTTTTAGGATATTTTGGAGTTTAGCTAATACATGCCAGATATTTTGGCTAATTTAGGATTTTTGTAATTTTTTAAGGCTTTTTCGGCATGTAGCTAATATTATATCTGGCTATTAGTTTCAGCACTTTCAGCTATCATTTTCAGCATCTTCAGCAGTCAAATTCAGCTTACAGCATTCACACTAGCATTATCACAGGTAATGCTATATATTTTAGGAAAAAGACGCTTCCATCAGTGCTAAAGTGAACAACTTTAGCTAATGATGTTTAAGATGTGTGCTTTATATCCAGTTTGTGCAGGGCCAGATTAGTTGACTAATTGGAAAAAATAATCAGTGATTAGTCGACTATTAAAATAATTGTTTGTGGAGGCACTGAACAACAGCAACCGGCTGTCTAATGTTGCAAGGACGCCGCTAATAAAGTTGGTTAAATGATGGAGTCTTATTTATTATCGTATTAAGAAAATACCAGTTTTATTTATTTTTTTGGTATTTATCCGTCGCACCGTTAAAGTCAGATGAGTCTGAAGTTAGACTCTGATTTTTTTTTTTTTGCTTTCACTTTGACAGACATGAGTTAAGAGAAAATCTAGATCACATTTGAATGATTTCTTCACAAAATCTAAAGTACAAATTAAATTTGAAGCAGCTGCAAAAATTAGAAGATTAAAAATAAAAATAATAATAAACTCAGAGGACCATAAAAATATTGTCTGATCTTCAACTGGTCGGTGGTCTGAAAAAGGTCACAGACTACTGAAAATCAGAACACAAGGTCACTGAGCGGAATGCAGTGATCAGCTTTAACACATCAATACATCAGAGAAGATGCTGGAGACGAGGAGAGAGGCTAACAGTGGAAATGTTGATGCTTCATCTCAACAGTGTGACCATGGCTTTTTATCTGCTGCTCTACTCCAAATGGGCTGTGTCAGCCAGCAAACCAGCAGTGTTCTGCTGCACCCACCTGCTGCACAGGCCACCCTGGACGTCCTGATCTACAGGGACAGACACGCTCTGCCTGGGGAGGTCTGCTCTAACGGGAGCGGGGAGGCTCCAGGCCGAGCTTCCAGCTGTAACATCTAGTCCTGGAAGGAAGCTGAGGAGCATGTGTCTGAGAGGCAGAGGGAACTCCATCCTGCCCGGGTCACCGGCTTGGAGGAGGTCCCAGTACGGCACGGAGCAGGGCTTGGCGTGAGAAGAGGTGGCAGAGGGAGGGAGGGGGAACACGTCGCTCACCTCCACCTCACAGACCTGTTAGGAGAACCAGAGAATGAAGATAAAGCAGTGAATAAGAAATAAAAATGCTTTCGCTTTCCTGAAGAAGTTAAATGACAACATAACTGCATCAATAGGCGTCATAAAAACAAAGAAAGCGACAGAAAAAGAATAATTTTTAACATACAGAATATCCAGACTAGTAAAGGTGAGGGGACAAGATGATAACAGATGTTATACAAATAAATGCATAATTGATAAAAAGCAAAAACAACATGAGTGACTCTCTAACATATATTCAGGCCTCTGTAGATTTCAGACAAATCGCTGTTTGGTGGATTGTTTTCAGTGTGACTGCTGTTGATCCTGTCAATTAATCTCCTCCACGCCGTTTTTCAGACATGCAGCTTGGCAGCGTCACATAAATCTTCATCGTGATTAGATCCTTGTTTTCACCCTTACGCTAGACTTATTTTTCTATAAAAGTTTGAACAGTGAGGATAAAAAATGAGAGAAAAATGTAAAATATTCACGTGTGTCTGAGAAAAGTGTAGAAAATGTGTAGAGAAGAGTTCTCTAAGTCACTCCATTGGAAACATGTCCTGATAACCAATGAGCTCAAAGCCCCGCCCCCATGTAAAATTGTAAAATCAGTTTAGCAGAGAAAACTGAACAATCTGAATTGAAAGTGAAAACAGAGAAGAGAAAACAAAGAGAAAAAAAGGGAAAAAAAAGTAAAGTTGAAAGTAAAAAAACATTGTTTTAATTGGTAACAGTTCTAGTTTTTACTTTTTTAGTTTTTCAAGTTTTACATTTCAATTTTTTTTTAAATTTTCTATATATTTTTTATTTTTCAATATTATTTTTTCAAATGTTCAGTTTTATTTTTTCAAATTTTCAATAATTCCTACAAGTTTTCAGTATGTATGTCTGAGTTTAAAACTTCTTTCAATTTTTTTACATTTTCAATCTATTTTGTTCACTTTAAGCAGATTCTGATTTGACCCATAAACTTTATTCATCTGTCAGGAACTTCATCTGCAGATCAAACATCAGCACAAGTACAGGCATACTGTGTTAAAACACATTCATCAGCATAAATACATAAAATAGAAATAAATAGATTAATCAGAAAACACAATAATAGACCAACAATCAGTTACAGTCAATTTTATCAGCTGTTTAGCAGGAAAGTGGGAATGAAGCTGGTGTTTTAATGAGTGGGAGCTGAACCTGTAACCTGATGGTAAGAGACGGTAATGTGTATGAAGACTGTGTGAAGTATCTTTAGATCGGTGTTCCTTCCTAAGGACTCTGTCACTGTAAAAGAGTGACTAAGTTTTGTTTAAGAGCCTTTTACTCGAGACGCCACCACCTTCAGCTTTTTGGTGAAGTGATCAATAACATACAACTTTCTATTTACTCACAGGATCAGGCAGGCTTTACTTTTCTTTTTAGCACATAAAATAACCTTAAAACTATTTTTGAATGAACTGTGGTTAGTTTATTTCGCTTGATAGCTATACAAACTTAAACTTAGGTAAGAACAGCAGACACAAAAAGGAGAGGAGAGCATGAGACGAGTATGAAAGTTATTTCAACTAAATATGCACCACAAAAACCAAATAGTTTTTATTCTCTGTGTTCTCTCCCACTGAGCTACAGTGAAATTGGCAGCAGAGGGCTCCGGCTGCGCAGTTTTAGCAGCCAGCAGTCGACTGCAGGGACCAAGCTAGAAAGGTAGTCATGTGTTTGTGCTCCCACTGGCCCTTATTTGGTTTTTAAAGCCAACTGGTAGAGGTTTCTAGTCAAATATAGACAAATGGTAAGCTTTGCCGTTATTCCTGGAGAAGTTCTGGATGATGATGAAATGACAGCATTGTCGCTGCAGATGAAAGCAGACAAGAAACCTGCTTTTAAACTCAGTGTGTTTGCCTAGTGTCCCTGTGAAGAGGGGTGGAGGAGGAGACGGGGAGAGCGTGATGGGAGGAGAAGCCAGCACAGTTCTGGTTCTGGTGAGGGCCAGTGTGAGCATCTGAGGATCCAAACGCTGGAGAAAACAGAGGCTTTACCTGCTCGTCCCCACCCAGTCCCCGAGCCGTCAGCAGGGGGCTGTAGTGAACGGTGTGAGGAGTGTTGTTGACCAGGATCGTCCTGTCCTCGATCTGCAGGATCTGAATGCCGTGTCTCACCACAGACGACACAGAGAACTGACACAGCTGGGAGGAAACAACAGACATCAGCCGCGCTAGACTAGTAGAAAACTACCGTAGACAAAAAACTTGGCACGCAATGCTCAAATGTTTCCTTGAGCGAACAGGACAGTGAGAGAGACCTCACATCAATAACTCACCTTCTGCTTCCCAGGAGAAGCTCCCAGAGTGATGTCCACATCCACAAATCCCTCCTCATCCAAGGTGACCACCACCGAGCTGGAGCCCTCCTTCCATCGAGGAGAAGTCAGGTCGTGAACGAGTTTCAGTGCTGGAGACTTGTGCACGGTGTTGGTGGGGGCCCAGTAGACACCGATCTGGAAGGCTTCCTGCTCCATGAAGAACAGGAGGGTCATAAGAGAAAGAGTCTGAGACTGCAGCAGGTGGTCCTGCTTCTGTTACATTAAACGTGTTGATTAAAGGTTGACACCTCATTGTTCTTCAAGATCATGAAAGGTTGCAGCAAAATCCTGTTTGCTGGAACCATTACCACCACATCACCAAGCCCTGCCACCACTCTCCAAAGGAAACCCTGCAGAGGATTTGGCTGGGTTTGCTGCAGCACACACTGGCTGCAGGGGTGAAGGGATGCTGCTCTGACAGGTGAGCTCATTATATCACAGGTCTCACTATGTAGTGAATATATGGGCAAATCTGAATTCAATCCCCTCTGTGGTCCAAAAGTGTCTGAACTTTTTTATTCTTTTAATAGAAGGCTGTAGTCACTTAAGGGTGGGTATCCCTCTGGCGGCAGGGTGCTGTGCCGCAGAGGAGACACGTATTTCTTCACATGGTTGTGCTCTAAAGCAGTGGTCCGTAACCACCAGACCACGGAGGAACTAAGAAATTATACTTGTTTTTTTTTTTGAGTCCTGGAAATCTCTTACTTTGAAAAACGACCGGATTCTCTCGATTAGCTTGAGCGCTAAAAGCAGTTCGGCGGCATGTAACACGAGATAAGTTGTAGGTGGATCCTTTCTTTCCAAATGATGGGATACGTGGAGGAACAGAAGAACAGAACAGGTGATTCCCACAGCGTACCTGTTTGTGCAGAGATGTGACTTTCATGAACGAATCTCATCTTTAGAACGGTCACAGAAATGCTCAAACAGGACCATCATTCAGATGTTCATTTCAGAGAAGTTATGAACACGATTAATGCAAAAACTTCCATTAAAAAAAAGAAAGAGGAGCAGAGAGCGGGGCGGGGTTGGGGGTAGAGGGGAGAAAAGGAGAGTTGCGCTGCACATGTACGCGCGTGCGCGGGGCGGCGATCAGTCGTGAGTTTGAGTTCTTTTGTTTGGTAAAAAATGTTTTTGTGTTAAAATGTTTCACCTGAAGCTTTTGCATGAAGCTTCAAAGTATTCTGATTTGTTTCTTATTGAGTGTAAATAATTGATTTGTTGGTTACATTTTGTTCATGTTTTATTTTTTTTTTTGATAAGATGATCTTATAATAGTAAAATAAACTCGTTTTTAACCACCATGACATTAACCCTAGAGCACTATCACCAGGTGATTTTCACACGAGCAAGAGTAGTTAACATGATTTTCAATATGTGGCATTTTTCTGAGTGTCATGGGTAAAGTCTCAGGAATCTGCAGTATCATTATTTATTTATTTTTTAGACATTTTTAGTTCTCAAATTCCTATTTTTGTGTAATTTTTAAGCATGTTTTTAGGATCTTCCTATGTTTTTATTTTCCATTTTGTTTCATAAACCACAGTAGAAAATAAAAGAAAACTACACTAATTTATCATGACATATTTGGACCTATTTTTATGACAAATTATTTTATTGGGTATGTTATATCAGGTAAAAATTACCCGGCAAAAGTGATGGAGTAACTTTTTATGGCGAAAGTGCTCTAGGGTTAAATAAAGAGACTTTATGTGTTTTATCAATCCTCCATAATGCACACATGTCAGATGACTGAGTGAAATGATGATCACATCTATTGTCAGAACGGTTTATTATTTTTATTGTAACTTGTGTTGACACACTGTCACGCTGTGGTCTTTGTGAAGACCTGCTGGGGTCAGTCATTCAGGTAAAGACGCCGTCTGAGCGACATCCTTTTTTTTTGCTTTGGTTCATGAAAACATGTCACCTTAGAGCACCTGTGAGAAGGCCTGAGTTCCTGCTGCTCTCGAACGTTACGCACCTTGAAGTTGGGCGGCACGATGACCTTGCCGGCTGGTATCTGCAGAACGATGGTCTCTCCCTCGAAAAGCCACAGGTCCCACTGAGAGCTGTTGACCAGGAGGGCCCAGGGCAGCAGCTCCACCAGCAGGGTGTTCAGACCACACTTCCAGCGGGACAACTTCACCTGCATGGGGCTGTCCCACTGGGCTAAAGGCTCCATCACTGACCTGTGGAGAGAACAGAGCTCACTGGGTCACTCCAGAGAGAACAGAACAGCTGCAGTGATGTAAACACTCAATAAATAATAGTGATCTTCAGAAATGATTCAGTGTTTTTCAACCTTTTTTGAGTCACGGTCCACACCAGCAACTGAACATGTAAAAAGAGAAACTCTGTAGCCTGAATTAATGCTGCAGCAGTCTCTATTACAGTAGTTGCTGCATAAAAAGCTGGAAGTTGCAGCTGTTTTTCTTAAATCTTGCAAATACATTTGTGATAGTTTTCAATAATAATTTTTCAAATAAAAGCCATAGGGGAATGTACTAATATTAAAGCTATTGTTTTTCATTTTAATTTATTAAAATGTAATTTTCTTTAAATGTACAAATTGATGCTTAGGTTCACATAGATGATAAACTATGTGGGTTTTCAGATCCGTGTTGACCTGAAGATGTCTTGTTTGTTCAACTCTACCTCCAGAATGAACGGATTTTATATGCAAAGCAAAACTTTGGTAAATAGTTTGATATTTTATGAGTTAAAAGCTCATATTATCTTATGCTGCAAAACATTGGTTATATAAAAAAAAAAAAAAAATTGAGAGATTCTAGGTCCTTTTTATATTTTTCCTTTTGTTCGTACCAAAAAATTGACAAAATTCATATGTATCACTAAAAAAAAGAAGGCCATGAACACAAATCTAAATTTCTTAAAGGTTAAAGTAAGACTACGCAGCTCCTTCTAGGGTTTGATCAGTAGAAAACAAACCAAGATTACTCTTTTACTGTTAAAGGATGCAGAGCCCTGATCTGGTGCTGAATTTGCCTCTTTGACATGATTCTAGTGAGAGTGTCTTTTGATTTGAAAGGAAGTCATGTGAATCTCTGTCAAAAGCTACAAGTTATTTTCTATTTTAAATGAAAATGAATACATTTGATTTATGTGAAATAAACTTTTTGTGTATCATAATTGTGACAATAAGTACAAATCCGTGTCTTCTTTTTTCTACATGGTGAAGTAGGGCTCTGTGGCTCCTACGGGGTTACAGTTAGTGAACCTGAATGCTCTCTAAATGTTAAAGGTTGCAGACCCCTGGATTAGGAGAAATTGACGCATTTCCCACGACACATCTGACCATCTCTAACAGCACACTAGTTGTCCTGATAGAGAATGATAGTGAAAATGTAATCTACCAGGTTGATCACATTCAAAAGAATCCAAATAGATGAATCTTCCGGTCTGCGGTTTAAATCTGGGGGGTGTGTGAGTCCCAGCCATGAGCCAAATCAGACACTCGGACGTGATGCTGCACTTTCTCACTGAAAAATACCCAGCAGCACCTGGTTTTAGAGGCTGGTCAAAACATGATGCAGATCAATTATTTTTACCCTGACAGACCTCACTGATGGCTGTCACTAAGACTAAACAAACACAGCCTTTCAACAATTTATGCAACACAATTAGACTGTGAGAAAAAGTGGAGCGGGCTTGTGGGATCACACGAGTATGTTCTGAGACAAGACGGCAGACGGATGGAGAAACCCAAAAGCCCTTCCATGAATCCACTGACATGGCAGTCATTTCAAAGCACTGCAATCATGGTCTTGTGAGTGCTAAACAGAGCAGAGAACCAAACAAACATTTGGATCAAATTTACTCTGAAGGCTTTAGACACGACCGCTCGCTCTCACTCAGGGCCACCTGGACCTGGCTCACACTGCGACCTGCCAACTCAAACTCCTCACAAACCACAAGTTCCTGTCACTGGGCTGAAACTTGGACCCGTTGGTGCAGTGAGCGGTTAACAGGCAGAGCATACACAGCTTCTGTCAAAGCCCAACAACTGGAGCATCACAGCTCGACGTGTTTGAATGCTCATCCACGGCATCAGCTCCAACGGCTGCAGACTTCTGATGAATGTGATGAAGGTGCGTCATTGCCCCAAAAAACCCAAACAAGGATGTAAATAGCCTTACCCACCTCACTTCCCTCATATATTTACACACTCCTCTCACAGACACTCCAGAAAAGACACTTCAGCCTTGAGCTCCGCCTGTGCTTGAATTTCATTTCTGTTGGAGCTTTTTTCCTCAAGTTGTTTCAGAGAAGCAGATTCCAGGTACAATACCACTGAAAACCTGTCTCAGCTTTGAAAGGATGTGAATGAGCGAACTGAAGGCCTCAGATGCAGCGTGGGAAATTCAAAAGGTGAGTTTCCTTGCAGCAGTGGGCATGAGAACAGGGAAAGCGGGCGACCGCAGGCAGACGTGTGACTCATGTGTCCAGCAGACTGACTGGCCTGCGGGGTGACATGTGGCTGCGTCCTCCACCGCTGCTATCAACATGTGATTGCTGTGTGACTAAACATGACTTCCTGAGTGACAGCTGTGGACAGTTTCACATGAGTTCTGCTGGGTGGCAAATGTAAACTGGTCCCTGCTCCACATATACACAACAAGCAAGTCCACATGCTGCGATAAACTTGGTCTCAGAGCAAAGCCGTGTGACCCCAGTGTGAAAGTGGGGCTGTGACGGCATGGTGGGCCAAGCCTCCAGCCTGTGGGGGGGGCTGATGTCTGCTCCGTCTTTGCAGATGATTGTTTTATTATGTGGCAATAAAGAGAAGGGCCTTGCATTGCCAGATTGCTCAATTCAGCACTTTGAAGAGGATTGATGTTAGAATCTTTCTTTATTAGTAAGAAAAACAGGGAAGACTCCAAGCAGAGTGGCTTTAAAACTTGCAGAAAAAGTAGAATAAATAAAAAGAATTATGTTGAGTCAGACATTTAATGGATTAATATTTACCGTCTGTTCTTGCTTTTCAAACTATCGGCCACTTCCAATGAAAAGTCAATGCAAATGCACATTTCAGGCTTCATGTTCAAAGCTCTCACGTTCATGCGTAGCACAATATGTAGAAAACATGTTAAAAGTTAAACCAGCTTAAACTTTGACCAATCAGGGACCTGGATTTGGTAGAAATCTATGGAAGACATTCCCTTTAAATCACAGAAGTGCTAACTGTCTGAACATTGATCATTGAGGAGAAATGAATAATTGTGGTTTGTGCCCGATTGGATTCACAGCTCTATATCAGAATAGAGCTGTGAAAGAAAAGCTCAGAGCAACATTTGCAGGATTTGCACCATTGGGCATCAAGCCTCTTCCAGCTGTAGGTGGAAAACAAGTGTGAGTGAACAGTAGAAATAGAAAAAGGAGAAGTCCCTCCCTGGTTGTCCAGTGTGAACACCACCCTAAGTGTAAAAGGAACATTAATGAAATGAAAACTTTTAGGCATAGTTATTGATGATAAACTTACTTAGGAAAAACACATACATGGCATAATAACTAAAATGGCTAGAGCAATTTCTACAACTAGTAGAAATGCGGGGCTGCACGGTGGCGCAGTGGTTAGCGCTCTTGCCTCACAGCGAGAAGGCCCTGGTTCAAATCCCGGCTGGGACCTTTCTGTGTGGAGTTTGCATGTTCTCCCCGTGCATGCGTGGGTTTTCACCGGGGACTCCGGCTTCCTCCCACCGTCCAAAAACATGCTTCATAGGTTAATTGGTGACTCTAAATTGCCCCTAGGTGTGAATGTGAGAGTGGATGGGTGTGTGATTGAGGCCCTGCGATGGACTGGCGACCTGTCCAGGGTGTACCCCGCCTTCGCCCTTCAGCAGCCGGGTTGGGCTCCGGCACCCCGCGACCCCGAAAGGGAAGGAGCGGTTAAGAAGATGGATAGATGGATAGTAGAAATGCTATTTTTTTAGCACCACAAGCAAGAAAACGGATAATTCAATCTTTAGTTCTTTCAAATATTGACTACTGTTCGGTAATTTGGTCCACGGCCACATCAACACCGTAAAGCAAAGTTCAAAAGTTACAAAGCAGAGGAGTGAAATGGAACTTGGGTGCATTCATTGAGCTAGTATCAACCATATGCATAAACAATTATATTATTGTAACAAAAGCACCATTTACTATTTATAGGAAACTTACATTTAGTCAGAATACACATCACTATTCTACAAGACAAGCAGAGGACGGTCGCTTCACTTTACCAAAAGCAAAAACTAATAAGATCAAAAAGACTGAAAAGGAATTCTATATTAGAATTCATTACTAAAAGTTATTTTTAAATCATCACTAAAAACTTACTTATCTGAAATGAATGCTGAACAATTGCATTTTATTGTGAAGATTGTTTGTTATTACTTTATTTTGAATATTTCTATATGTTAATACTTGCATGTATATCTATAAATGTAAAAGGTTTGTAGAAATGTCTGAACCCCAGAAAGAAGAGTTGCAACTGCTTGATTGTAACTAATGGGGATCCATCATAAATTAATTTAAAAAAAATCCCCCCAGACCAAACACCCATTCAAAAGCCTACATTTAGGGTGTTCTTGAATGCGTCTTACATGCCTGCTGTGTAGCTTAACAGAAGCCAAAAGTCAGGCTGCCTACACACAGGACACAAGTGAAACACAAGTGAAAGTTCAAGAAAGAAGCTGATGTAGTTTCAACAAAACAGATCACACTATGACTTCCTTCCTTCCAGCTGCTCACCTGTCCGGGTCTTTGGTGACGTAAGGCCATGGTGGGTCTGTGGGGGTCTTTGGACCATAAAAGTCTGCCAGCAGAAGCTCTGGTTTGTCCTCCTGTTCAGCTTTGCTGAGAATCTGCTTGATCAGACTGGTGGAGATGGGCACAGCACAGTGTGAAGCATCTTCATCCTCTCTGTGGAGGAAAAGGAAAAACATCATAAACGTCCCAACAGAAACACACCATCTTTGTCTTAGCGGGACATCTGTGCTCCTTTTTGTCGTGCACTCAGGAAAACACAGAGCTGCTGATTCTCTGTGGCTTTACCTGAAACTGGAGCCTTAAAATGCTGTGATGAACCAGCGTCTCATAATCCTCAAAACCCCCAACTCTACATATTGCTTCTGACAAGTAACCAAACATTAAACTAACTACCAATATGAAGATTCTAGTAAATAAATTAATGAATTAATAAAAATATTCAAAAAACACAAATATATAAAACCAGTAAATTAGAAATAGTCTTCCTACTAATGTGGAAAATGAACTCGTTTTTTAATTTTTGCTTTTTTGTCTTTGGAAAAACTATTATTAGAAGCTTCTCAAAGGACCTGAGGATGAGATTTGTCAAAAATCAGGACTTCATCAAAGCTTTAACTCTATACAGTTCCTAAGATCGGCTTCACCACTGCTATTATTGCTATGCAGTACACAACAAAGTACATACATTAGCATTAGTGCTGCCACAAACAATTATTTTAGTAATCGACTAATCATCGATTATTTTTTCAGATTAGTCAACTAATCAGGTCATACGCAAAGTGGATGTAAAGCACACATCTTAACCATCATTAGCTTTAAGCTAGCTAAAAATAAAGAAAATGAAGATGATAGTTTATTAAACTTTTAATGAATCATGCAGCTTCTGTCCTTCATTAGTTTCTGGTATTAAAACAAGAATAAATCTAATGAGGTCGGCATCTGAAACAAGGAACTATTTTATTAGTTGATTAGTCGACTAATTGTGGCAGCCCTAATTAGCACAGACCAAAAAATAATTAATTTAGGCTTTAAACACAATTTGTTTTATACTCACAAGTTGAGGTTTTTCTAAAAACAGTTTAGGTGATGTTAGAATAACAAGACTAAAAAAAAAGGAAAAGAAAGTGCAGAGTGAACAAAGTTCAAGTTCTGTTTAAGTTTAATTAAATAATTGAATGTGGATAAAAACTTGAAAAAAATGAGACACATATTATTTTTTAAAACCATCAACAGAAGATCATTCAATAAATTAAACCATATATCAGCTCAAACATCATCTACATCTGGTGCTAGCTTGATTTCTGGTCTTCTGGCTGCAGGTGTGTCTGCGTTTTGATTGGCTCTTCAGAAGGTGATTCTGAAAGTTTCACCACATCAGTCACAGTGATGAAAGGCATGGACCAGCTCTAAACTACTTTAGTTAATGTTAGTTAAAGTCCTATTAACTGTCACACACCTCAGTGAGTGAAATTTGTTCTCTGCATTTGACCCATCTATGGGGGCGCGGTGAGCCACAGACACACAGAACCCTTTGGTGGTTTAATTACTCAGTCCAACCCTTAATGCTGAGAGTCAAACAGGAAGACCGTGAGACTCGATCGTGGATTTCAACTCACGACCTTCTAGTCTCAGGGCGGACTCTCTCCCAGTGGGTCACTGTTAGGGTTGGGCACCGAAGTTTGGTTCCAAGTAGAAACCGTTATGAGACTAGCTCAGGATCACATGTTTGATAGGAGGCAGCAGTGAATTCACTGTGCGGTGGAAGGTTGGCAGGTCACCAGTTTGCGGTTCGGAGGTTGTGGAGCTCTGAACATCTGAACGTCCAGCACATTAAAAAACAACAACACCCAAAATGTCAATTTTTGACACGGAAGTCTTAATGTGTGACGAGTTGTGAATGTGTTGATTTGGGAAGATGTAGGCATTATTTTTTATTACTGAAGTACTGAAATTGGCACCGATAAGGAACCGAAACCAAAGAACCAATTTGGAACCGAATAAAACCCAATCAGTGCCCAACCTTACTCACTGTCGGGATCCTTGAAGAGAGCAGAGTTTTCTTTCTTAAATGATATGCAGTCTTGACAATAGTTTTAAAAATCCAGGAAAATGCTGAATGGCCACAAATAATCTTATCACCGGCCTCAGCTTTAAAATCTGGTGCGGTTTTGCAACACCAGCGAGTATAAAAACGAGTCAACTGTCCACATATCCAGCTGAATCAAAGCAGCCTGTCACCCAGAGAATGTGCGCATTAAGAGACTCCATTGTGCTACAAAGGGAAAGCTGAGGCTGCTGCTCATGGGTCAGGGGAAGACAGACAGGAACTCTTTCCTTCAGGACAGTCCCTGAGAGGGGAAACTGGAGGGGCTTCTGATTGTAGCCACAGTCTGAGGAGAGCGTCTCCTGTCGCAGACCGCAGCTCTGCTCTCTACCTCTTCCATTAAAGCCCACAAGTATGCGTAATTGCAGGAAGGAAAGATGAGCTGTTGACCAGTGAAAACTCAAGACTCTCCCCCCCTGGGAGAGTGGGGTTGATTGGGGTGTGGAGTGAGCCTGTGTTTGGGGGGCTTACAGTTGTGGCCTGAGTATTTGGAAGATGGAGAGGGATGAGCGATGGATTGATTTGGGGGGACAAGAGGGACTAGCATGTTCACTCGTGTGGTTAGGAGCAGTTTAGACGGGGACAGGTCGTAAACACGACGACTGTTGTGGTTACGAGCTCGAAAGACGGGACACTCGCTCGTTTCTGAGCTTGTTTTTCTGAAAAAGGTTTTATCTAAAATAACACGGCCAGATAGATTCCCAGTCCCTGTATGGTCTCTGCGGCTCCGTCAGAACAACTGAAGTCAAAACACACTTTGTTACTGGATACCTAAACACAACAATTACAGCTCAGATGAGTCACAGACAGTCGGCGTTTACCCTGTTTATGCAGATCAACACTACATGCTTTCCTGTGCATTTTTGTAAAATAACAAGAATTATGACTGAAAGATGAGCAGATGCAACCGGAGGATATAGTAACTGGTTCCTTATAGCCATGATGTGTGCACAGAGTTTGCTACTGACAAAAATATAGGAAACCTATATGAAAACACGCTGATAACCTGGAACACATAAGAAAGCACCGCGTTTGTGTATTTGACAGTCCAGACTTAAGTTTCACACTCAGCATAGCACTTAGCTAACCAACACACTGACAGAAGAGACCACACACAGATAAAGGGCTCTCACACACATCCTACACATCCAAACGTACACATAACCTTTATCTACACACTGAGAAAAACACACAAACACACTCGCAGCTGCTCTCCGTTAGGGCGCATGTCCAAATGAGGTGTAATTACGGTCCAACCTGACATGCTGGAGTTAGAGCCGTGTCTCAGCGGCTGCCAAGACAGCTTACTGCTCTCCTGAGAGGTGCATGGATTCCCCTGGATCGTGTCTGCAGTAATGGCTCACAGAGACCAGCGTGTGGTGTGAGACCGCCTTAGAGAGGGGTTTCTAACTTTAAGGTAAATGTGGGCATAAAAAAAACCTGCTGCTGCAGACCAGAGGTTACGGTTCCCCCTGCAGATGTTGGAGCGAGGAAGTCATGTTTTCAAGCTCTGCACTAACAGAGTCAAGGCCCAGGGGCTTGATTCGGCCCTTCGGGTAGTTCTACCCGGACCTCGAGTAATTCTTTCCGGCACTCGAGATCAATTTATTTTATTGTTATTAATGATTCGGTGTTATCTTGCGCTTATTTTTAACTTGTATAATTTTGACAAAATATATTTTTATGGGGAGTAAAATATTGAAAGTTATTTAAGGTTTAAGTTAATTTATCCTGGAATTATATTCCTTTTTATTATTCATAATTATGTTAAAAAGTTACAGTTTAAAAGTTTTAAAAATTGACATTATTTAAGCTTTTTGGACTATTTTGGCATTTACTAAGATTTTTTTCAACTATTTTGGAATTTAGCTAATATTTCAGCTACATGCTAGCTGTTGTGGCTAATTTAGGCTTTTTTAAAAATGTTTTTTTTAGGCTGTTTTGGAGTTAGGGTAATATTTACACGCTAGCTGTTTTGGCTAATTTAGGGTTTTTTTTCATTTTAGGATATATTGAAGTTTAGCTATTCTTTCAGCAACATGCTAGCTTTTTGGCTAGGTTTTTTTTGTATTTTAGACTAATTTGGCATTTAGCTAATATTTTAGCTGTTTCAACTTCAAAATTTAAGCTATTTCAGCTATTTTAGTTTCAGCTTTTTTCATCTTTTCTCATCCTCAGCTATCAGCTTT
>NC_050527.1:19022259-19033027 GCF_002922805.2 Oryzias melastigma | reverse complement strand
TTCAGCTTTTTTCATCTTTTCTCATTTTCAGCTATCAGCTTTAGCGTTTTCAGATATCAGTTTCAGCATCTTCAGATATCAGCACTAACATCTTCAGCAGCCAAATTCAGCTTACAGCATTCACACTAGCATTATTGCAGGTAATGTTATATATCTAGTTCATAATTATGTTAAAAATTTACGGTTTTAAAGTTTTAAAAATGTATTTTTTGTGTTCAATACATTTTTATCCTGTTTGGCCCGCAACCTAAGGTGTGTTTTAGATTTTGGGCCCTTCTGTGATTGAGTTTGACCCCCTGCTCTGGAGTGTCCATGAGTGTGTACTGCTGGCCAGGAACATGTACAGAGAGTGGAAACAGGGCAGACAGTGGCCTGTTAGCTGGAGGGATTATTTCACTTGGAGTGTTTGGCAGATGTGTTACTGGCCTGTTTCTTGCAGTGTGTAGTATCAGTACTGCATTGTTTAGGTTTTTTCATCCAGCGTCTGTACATATATCTCCAGGCATCACAGATGTTTTGCGCAACATGAAGTTTCCTGCAGTGTTGGGGCAGACTGAAGCATTCATGAAATGAAGCCTTCCTCTGAATTACCTAGCCTGAAAGGTGAGGTGGTGGTTGAGGTCAGCTTCAGTGTTTAACAGAGGCTCCTGGTGTCCTTGTCCTCGGATGAACTGACTTTCTTTCAGCCCGAGATTCCTTTTTTCTATGTGGATGATGATTGGATCTGGTAAGTGGCTCCTCATGATGAATAGGGGACTGAAAATCACCTGCAAGCAAAACAGAAGGACACACTTACTATAGACAGAGACTGGGACTGAAATACCACGGCAAGAATCTCAGTCGAGAAGCTGCTTACCACTCTCTGCTGCATAGGGGAGTTGGCCTCAGTAGTGATGAGAGTACACCAGACATACAGCAAAGAGCCTCCAGAGCAGCCCACCTGAAACATGCACACCAGGTATTATCAGACAACTCACCTAAATCCTATTAAGAATGTACTTCATAAGGTGAAGTATTTTCAATTTTTTTTTTTTATTAAAATGAGACTGAAGAAAAACTTCCCTCTTTCAAAGTAAAGTTATGCTTCCATCATATTGACTGTACAAGAGAACTGGACTGAGTGACCCCTCCCCAACATGCCAAACAGGAAGTACCTGCTGGCTCCAAGAAGCCAAAATCCCATAGACTTCAATAGAGAAATAAACAGCTGTTATTCAGTCATTCTATTGGTCAGAATAACCATTCTTGCTCTGATATTTTTTAAGCATGTTCCTGATAATCCTAATGTTTTTTTCGTAATATTTTGTCTTTATTGCTAGTTATTGGACCAATCACTTGTCTCAATATAAGCTTGTGGTGTCTGCTGGCTCCCATCTTGAACATTCAAACATTTGATTGGCAGGTTCTCCTGAGCCCACCTTCAAGTGGTAGGACTTCCAACGAGCTCACTCCTGATTGGTGAGAATGGTTGCCATAGAAATGTTGATCAGACTATAAGATAAGAGATAAGATAGTCCTTTATTCGTCCCACGGTGGGGAAATTTCAGCGTTACAGCAGCATTGCAAATAGAAAAATTAGAACAATTTACATATTTACAAGAGAGCAAACTAATTATGCCAAGATAAAAAATACAAAAAAGAAAAATGAAATTGCACTGTGGATATGATTTATGTTACAGAAATTGCACAACATATTTTTAGAGTAGCTTGGATTGAGTATAAGATAAAGTGACAAAAGTAAGAATAAAGTGACTAAAGTGACTAAACGGATCAAACGGATCACTAGGAGCAGCTCCGGTTGTACAGTCTCACTGCAGCAGGTAGGAATGACCTGCGATGTTGCTCTTTCAGACACCTGGGGTGGATCAGTCTGTGGCTGAAAGAGCTGCTTAGACTATCTCACACCAATCACTACTTATTGACGTTGTCTGGCTCCAAATGGCGGCGTCTGTATTACGGAAAAATGGCGACTGAATTGACTTTGTTTGGAGTTGGACGTAAACCGTTTTCTATGGGTGATGTCACACTAACTCACTCCAGTTCCCTTATACAGTCAATGGTGGAATCCTAAAAGTGTTTGATTCTTTGACTCCTGAGCTAACTTTCAGTGGAAGGGGTGTGGCTTTCCAACAAGCTCACTCCTGATTGGTGAGTGAGGTTGCCATAGACATGTCGACTCAGACACACTCGGATAAATCACTGCTTACTGACAATTTGTGGTTCCATCATGGCAGGGTTCATATCCCAAAAAAGTCTTCATTTCTATTGGTGATGTCACACTCACTCTGTCCAGTTTTCATTAATAGTAAACATTCCATCAGTGTTGCATCATCACGTTATGCTTTGGATTTTCTTCTTTATGCTTTTTTTTTAGTTGTTCAACCTCCTGAATTTTTTGCATGAATGACAACTCATACATTTAACAAGTACCAGATAATGAGCAAGATTTAGAGGCTGACAGTGGACCCCCTGAAGGCTGAGCGCTCTGTGTCACTGGTGTCGGTCCCATTTATTCCTCACTCCTCATTAAAGCTTTGGGATGCCAAGACACATACAGGCTGTCCAGTTTATGACAGGCGGGGGACATCTTTACTGCACGGGACAGCACCACTACGCAAACAGCATCGGTTCAGACTCCATACTCCGACCCGAGCTAAACAGGATAAAGGAGGTGAAACATTGGGAAAGGGAGAGGAGGCAGGCCTGATCCTCTCACCGGTACGGTCATGACAACCTCCTGTGCTTAGAGTAAAAAGACAAGTGCAAAAAAAAGGCTAAAAAGAAGATGAAATACTGTTGAGGAGTATTTTCTGATAGAAAACTGGAAAAAACAAGCATGAGAAAAGAGAAAATTTAGCAAGGGAGAGAATTACAAACAGACAGATATGACACACTTGATGTAGTGGGATGCAAAAAGAAAAAGGATTTGAAAATTACATGACGGATTAGAGCGCTTGTGTGATAGAAAAGAGAAGGGAGGAAAGAAGAAGAAAACAGGAGAAGTCAAGAAAAAAGACAGGAACCAGCAGCTCATTGCAGCCTTTGCACTGAGGCCAAGTCTTCATATGTGTGATAAAACAGGAAATGAAGCATGAAATTACAGAGAAAAGATGGATGTTTACAACATTAAACTTCTAAAAACAACAGAAAAACAAACAAAAAAAAAACAAGGAAAAGAACAAGTACAGCTAGACTGGAGCTGGCACTAACCCAGCAATGCACAGGGGCCTTCAAAGTCTTCCTGTGCCCACATATCAGCTAGCGTTTCCTGTCTTTGGTTAGTGTTGTTTTGAAAGAGTATAAACTGTATTTTCTGCCTCTCAACATCATCAGGTTATGAGTTGTAGGGCCTTTGAGAGAAAGATCTCAATCTGTTCTCTAACATGGAGTAGCTGCATAGAACCCGTGGCCACCCAGAAGAAGAGGATCTGCTCTCAGTTGGTGGTCCAGTCGGCAGCTCCAAACACGTGTGTGGAAGCAAAGCTAGTTAGAAGTGCTGGTGTGTAAAACATGACTCCCTCTTCTCGTCAGGCTGGCCAGCAGACATTTTGCCAAATGTGTTCACTCGTCTGCCTTCGCACACATGTGACATCACATTCATAGGGTTGAACATGAATGACGCCAGCCCCCCTTTTGCTGCTGTAACAGCTTCAGTTCCTCTGGGACGGTTTTCCACAGGTTCAGGAGTGTCAACGGGAATCTTTGAGTGTTCTTCCAGAAGCACATTTGTGAGGTCAAACACTCATGTTGGACAAGAAGGCCTGGCTCGCAGTCTTCGCTCTAATTCATCCCAAAGGTGTTTTTGGGGTTGAGGTCAGGTTGTTCCACAGCAGACGGGCTCATCTATAGATCTTTATGGGAGCGGTGGTGCAACAGGCATGCTAAACTGTTCCTAAAAAGGGTCCAAAATGTCTTGGTGTCCTGAAGCCTTTTCACAAAAACCACAGGGCCGAAGCCAGCTCATAAAAAACAACCCCATATCATAACACCCCCTCCACCCTGCCAGACTTCACACCTTGATCCCTGCAGTCAGACAGATCCTGATCTCTTTGCAAACGCCAGAACTGATTTCCAAACAGAGAGCGCTCTGGAGATCGTGCATCCTCTGCTCTAGAGTCCAGCTGAGGTTTGTTTTACCACCAAGGCTCTGCGTGACGCTCGGCAACAGAGATACAGATTTACTGTTGACCTCTGCTCACCATGAGCCCGAGCATTCGCTGTACCTGCTGTCAGTTTGCATTTCCTACCACTTCATGGATGAATTGTTCCCACTGTCTTAGTGAGAGTGGCATGTTCAGGAGTGTGAATGTTTCACAGCTGGGCTTTCTTGCACAGGTTTAAAGGTGTCACAACACCACTCTCAAATTCACGGAGCAAACCATTCTTCAGCTTTTAAAGAGTCAGCTGATGATTTCACGCACTCGTCAATGTGGAAAAGACTAGAGAAGTTGTGTTATTTGTGATAATGCTAGTGTGAATGCTTTCAGCTGAAGATGCAGAAGCTTCTTTTCTGAAAATTGTGACGCAATTTACTTCAATTGCTGAAGGGAGTTGCTGAAAATGCAAAAGCCATTTGCATGTAAAAGTTGCTAAAAGGCTGAAAATTTCATTGAAAAACTATGAAAGAGCGCTGAAGTTGACCTAAATTTAAACAAAAATTGTAGTAAATCCCTGTTACATGCCAATTTTGCATAAATATTTAGAGTATTGCTTAAATATTAGCTAAACTTCAAAATAGCCTAAAGTTCCTCTGTAAACTAAATTAGTCAAAAAAGTTAACCTGTTGCTAAAATAGAAGCTAAACTCTAAATTATCATAAAAAAACAGTAGATAACAAATTAGCAAAAAACGTTAGCATGTTGCTAATGTAACAGACTTTCCAGTGTTCCCCTGAGCATTCTTTAGTGCGCATGACAGGCGCATGATGTAATGTGACAAAGGGATTTGTGGGTAGAAAAATGGAAAAGGCGGTTAATAAAAAAATGCTGTTCTAACTCCAAGATGTGTGTCTCTGAGCTCCTTTATTTGATACCGGCTATGCCACCGGTAAACACCGGTAAATGCCAAATTAGCCCTAAAAAGCTAGCATATTTCTTAAATACTAGCAAAACTCCAAAATAGCCTAAAATTCCTCAGTAAACTAAATTAGTCAAAAATGTTAGCCTGTTGCTAAAATAGAAGCTAAACTCTAAATTAGCCTAAAAACCCCAGTAGATAACAAATTAGCCAAAAATGTTAGCATGTTGTTAAAATACTAGGTAAATTCCAATTTTCTTTTAAAATTACTTTAAAGGATGAAAACATAATAAATATATTTAAAGATTTGTTGTTAATCTACTTAAAATGTTGAAATTTGAAGACTTTCTCATTAATTTTCTATGGGGTATCTTTTGCTCAATATTTCAAAAACTATCAAGTCTATGAGTAATGTCCTGAACAATCTGAACGTTTTGATACCAAGATTACTGAAATCACTGGAAGTGTGATTGAGTTTTTACGTGCGGAAGGGAGCAGGAGAATCACTATAGTGTGAATGATTACTAAACATTCACACTACTAGCTCATTTTATTTCAGCTATTTGAATAGGCAAGTAAAGACTTTTATCAACATCCTGTATCTGTTTCTGTGTGTTTTTCATCTCTTATTACCCAAGAATACTGGTCACATCAACAGAACGCTATTAGACTCAAAGAGCTGATTTACCTGAACAACAGAACTGCTGGTGCCTTTGTCCTTGGTCTCCAGCTGAACGTCCTGGGACCAGTCTTCATCTCCTCGTGCCTTCACAGACAGCTCTGTCAGCTCGCTGTCCTCCAGCACATAAGAAGGGAGCTTGGTTCCTGCATCCAGGCAGTTACAGTGCTCTCTGACCACCGTCTGACCATCAGGCCCCACGTAATGCTGGACCACTCGCAACTCAATGTCTTCAGTCAGGTAACTGCACATCACCTGTCGTCCACAGATGATCACCTGGAAGAGAAAGAACTCCCGATACTGTAGACCTGACCTACCGAGGCACTGGATGAATATACACTTATTAACCCCTTTGACTGTAAACCAGGGCTACTCATTTCTGGTCCTCGAGATCTACCACCCTGCCTGTTTTCCAGATCTCCAAACCCTGCCGGCTTAAAATGCTTAATTTTGGTCAGATTAGTCAAAAGGAAAAAACTCTGATCATCAGAAAAAAAAAGATCCAGGTCATGGTTATAAATTTTTTATATAAAGTGCAAAAAATGAACGAAAAAGGCTCCCAACTTTCTAATATATATATTAATATTATATAGGAAACACAAGTATAACTGATGCATGGTTGTGATTTTATTCATGTGATAAACTGTAGAGCACACGCATCAAAGTCAAGGTCCGGGGGCCGGATCCGACCCTCCCAGTAATTCTATCCGCCCTCCAGATCATTTTATTTTATTGTTATTAATGACCCGATGTTATCTTGCGCTTATTTCCAACTTGTATAATTTTGACATAAATATATTTTTATGAAGAGTAAAATATTGAAAGTTATTTGATGTTTAAGTTGGTTTATTCTGGAGTAAATGCCTGCATTTTTATTATTCATAATAATGTTAAAAAGTTACGATTTTAGCGTTTTAAAAATTGGCATTCTGCTAGAGTTTTGGACTCTCTCTGCATTTACTAAGATTTTTAGGCTGTTTTGAAGTTTAGCTAATATTTCAGCTACATGCTAGCTGTTTTGGCTATTTTAGGCTCCCCCCCCCCCCCATTTTTTGGGTTATTTTGGAGTTTAGCTAATATTTTACCATTATGCTAGCTGGTTTGGCTAATTTAGACTTTTTCCCAGTTTTTAGGCTATTTTGGAGTTGCGCTAGCTGCTTTGGGAAAATTAGATATTTTTCCAGTTTTTAAGGCTAATTTGGAGTTAGCTAACATTTTAGCATTATGCTGGCTGTTTGGGGAAAATTAGACATTTTTTCAGTTTTTAGGGTAATTTAGAATTTAGCTAATGTTTTAGCTTTATTCTAGCTGTTTTGCCAAAATTTCAAATTTTTCCACTTTTTAAGGCCAACTTTGGCCTTTGGCTAATATTTTAGAAAGCTTTTGGTTTTTCGTATTTTAATCTATCAGCACTACCATCTTCAGCAGCCAAATTCAGCTTACAGTATTCACACTAGCATTATCACAGGTAATGCTATATATCTAGTTTATAATTGTAATGCAGTGAAAATTTTGATGATGATAATTTGCTTTGTTCGGATATTTCTTGATATTTTTTTGTTTTGAGTTATGTCATATTTTTTATTTTAAAGCAGACAGTATGTAAGAAATAAAATATTATTATGATCATTGTTTAATTGGTTTGAAGAAAAAAAGTTCCTTTAATCAGTTTTAAAACATGTTCTTCATGAGAATAAAAAGGTGAAGAATTTTAAAATCTGTTAATTCAGCAAGTTCTACTTTAGAAAATGTTTTTAAAGGGTACAGATTTCTACTTTCCATCCTTTTAGTAATTATTATTATGTTTTCTTTTTCTACCATGGTGTGTGCATGTGTCGACCTGTGTTTGTGCGTTTGTGTGCTGAGGGGTGGTTGACGGCATTTTTTGGGTTCTATATGGGTTAGCCATGTCTTGTTCTCCCTTTTTAAAATTTGATTATGTTTTATGTAAAGCACTTTGAGTGAAATTGGTTCTTAGAAAAGTGCTCCTAAATAAAGTTTGATTTGATTCGAAGCAGAATTTTACAAATGTAGATTTTTCTACTTGATTTTATTCATCGAATTACATTTTCTTGTAGGATCACCTCATTATTTCCCTCAACTGTTACTTCAAAATTCGTCGAGTATATAAGATAAACCTGGATTCGGATCTCATATCGGTTGATAACAGATGACTGCTTAAGATACTGATCTACCCCCTCGATAATAAAACGCCATTATCTGGTCAATGTGTAACTATAGCTGCAGTTTGTGTGTCTGGGTATTAAGACGTTGGGTTCTACCTCTGAACAGTAAGCTAATTTACAGACAGACAGCGTGTCACACTCTGAGAAGTAACCAATCAAAACAGAACTGGAAAGGCATCAACCTAAAATACAAGGAAGGTAGTTTACAGTGAACATATATTTTGTGAGGCAACACAACTTTATTACTGGAATGAAAAACAAAATGAAAGGCCTCATGATAACATGAAACTGTAACTGAAGAAAACAAGTTTCTTCTAAGAAATTATGACTGATGCTGTTACCACACCAAAACGCTCTAGAGGGAAAATGTCAAAGTTCTGCTGTTACATGAGTGTTTACAGCTGTTCCACTGATGAAATGCCTTCAATTAACAACAGATTCTCTTTTAATCGCTACATTATCAATACTGAAGTTTTCCGGAGAATGCTTCTGCGTTTTCTTTTCTTTTTTCTGCTGTTGTTTTAGGGTTCAAACACATTTCCTCAATGAAATGCAAATGAATGTATATGAATTCTTTAAAGTGGAATTATGATTTTCTATCTCTCACTGTTCAGATGAATCTACCATTTGGACCATTTCTTTAATTCCTCCACAGCAAATACCTTGATCTGAGGGAGAAGAGAGAATGAACATTTAGAGGAAGAGGAGAAAAGGAGAAGAGAGGGTAAGTCTGTTTCAGCCAGAGGACAAGAAAGAGACTCGTGTGACCCGTGTTTATACAACAAACTGTCTCTGCCATTCACTGAAGGCGAGCTTTGCATCTTCAGGGATCCAGTAACTTTTTCTCGTCTATGTGGAGCGACTCACACATGACTCATCCCTCATCCTTTCTAGTTTATGATCTGGTTTACAATTTCCTGTGATCTTATTTATGGATTGATGGAACACATTTTATTGCTGCAAAACAGATGACAGAAACTGACAAAAACAGAACACTGTCTTCTGTCGGCCAAACAACTACTAAATCACAAGATGCTAACTAAGAGCGGGGTGTGGGGTAAAATCCCAGACAAAGCATGGCTGCAGTCATGTTCCTGCTTCTTTACAAAGATTACCTGCAGAATTCCTGCAGTATTGACTCTGGTACGAGGCGGCAGAAGGGAGCGCTGTAGCGGCCTGTCAGTACCTGTTTCTGGACTCCACTGAGCTGAAGCACCTTGATGATGAGCGAGGCTGTGCGCCCTTTGTACTGAATGGTTCTCAGCAGCATTCCCACGTTGTCCACACTGAAAGGCTCCGACCAGCGCCAGTTCCCCCAGCCCTCGATGCAGATGTGCAGCAGCTACAGAGGGGGTCACATCAGGACAGGCAAAGAAAAAAGGAGACAGAAGACACCAGACAAAGGTTAGACTTCTTGCCCCTTATTTATACCTAGAAAAATACAAGCAAACAACAAGGTTCTTTATTTAGAAGATCTTGGTTGGACGAGTTTGCTTAACAGAATGGCTGCCGCAGGAAGTAGCATCCAAACAGCTGCTGTGGAAGATTATTATGGCTGCATGTGTGACTGGTGTGTGGTCTGATGTGGAAGTCTCTTCTCCTCACGTATACATGAGAGCCACTGAGTTAGGTCTTTGGTCTTTTCAGCTGCGTTTTCAGTCATCGTTGTATCAAATGCATCCATGTGTGCGACAGCCAGTAAACACACGGGCTCGGGACGACAGAAGGAACAACCGCTGTCCTGTACTGTGACATCCAAACAACTTTAGGGTGCTGACAATGTTCAGAACAATTCCCACAATTCACTAAACTGTGGCGATGGGGGTAAAACTGTGCAAAGAGGTCTGGTGACATCTGCATCGGTTGAAGACTGCTGCACATTTCTGAGGCACTTTTTTTCCTACGTGACCCCTGAAGCTAAAGATGTAAATGTGCAGAGCAAAAGGCAAGTGGGCCAGTCAAACGTTCATCACTCCTGTGCTGAGCTGAGGTCATCCGGACCATCTGCCCACTTTAAACCTCCCAGGTTTAATGCTAAATCTTATTTGAGACAGAGTGTTGTCATGAGATTATGGTAACAGAATTCATGGAGATTCATAAACATGCAGAAAGATCTAAAGCTTTGTCCCCTCCTGGGGCAGTGTGGCTGACCTTCACTCTGAACCCCCAGTGTCAGTCCTTCTGCCAACACAATCAAACTTCAAAAACAAAGGTACAAGAATGAAAGGATGGCCGAATATATACATGTCTGCAAAGACGAGAGGAGACGGGAGAGGGTTAGACAGGTTCGAGAACAACCTGGAAGGTTAGGGACAGAAAAACACTTTTGAACCTTCAAACTTTGCCTTGTTGCTTCAGTGTGCCCAACATTTAACCAATCTGTTTTTAAGAAAAACAAATTACCCCTGAGGTTAAAGAGCACGCACAGACCTTGCTCGAGACCTTCTATGTTTCTCTGCAGCGCAGTCTCCTCTCACTGTTTGAAGACAGATTTCTTTACAAAAACATTCCTAATCAAAGCCTGTATTCACTTTCTTTAGGAACTTCCCTCCACCCTGTTGGCGGCGTGGAAGTGACTTATATTTCCCATATATCTTACTCAGTGGACTTGCTGGTGGGAAAAATGGCAGGGTGGTGTAAACTGCCAGGTGGCTGAGGTGAAGGTTAAGCCCTTGGGTGGAGGACCACTGAAGCCAGCGCTAGTATGATAATCAAGAACAGGTAAGATTTGAACAAATGTAACTGGATTTTCTGCTCTTCTCTTCAGTTTAAACTGTATTTTTTTATTTTTGCTCAACAAAAGAGCTGCCACTGTGTTCAAGCTCCAAGTGGGACCAGACTGGTATTAATTATGGTGAAAATGTGGTGATGGCAAACCAACTGGAGA
>NC_050527.1:19015447-19022129 GCF_002922805.2 Oryzias melastigma | reverse complement strand
TTCAGTTTAAACTGTATTTTTTTTATTTTTGCTCAACAAAAGAGCTGCCACCGTGTTCAAGCTCCAAGTGGGACCAGACTGGTATTAATTATGGTGAAAATGTGGTGATGGCAAACCAACTGGAGACCTCTGCGGTTCTGAAGCACCATCTGAGCGGACAGATTTGTTGTCTCAACACTTTCTGTCCTTAAACGCCACTCCACCCCCTTCCCGCACATTTCATTGTCCCTGTGGCTCAGCTTGACCTTTAAAAGAGAAGTCATAATAACGTTTCAGTTCAAACTTCAAACAGCGGCTGACGCTTTTGTTTAAATCCGTCCCTGACTTTAGCAGTGACACAGATGAAAGGGACACAGATGACAGCGAGAATGAAAAATAAGAAGCTGTTTTGTTTCTTCGTGACGCGTGCAACAGTTTTGACAAGGAGAAAACCCAGTTAGCCATATGCTGCCATTTCACACAGACTCTTTGAATATAATCCTAGTCTGACAATATGCAACCAAATGTCAACATCAGAGGAAAAAAAACTTTTCCAGAGCATGTTTTTAATTGTGTTTTGTTTGAATTTAAACAGTAGAAGTTTATCATTTGAAACTCAACTTTTCCCTAAAACAAGTATAAAAACAAAAACATTTTCCGGTCTATAAATTGCGTTTTTTTTTTTTATTTTTTATATTGGCCAGGGGTGCGACTTATACTCAGGAGAAACTTATTTGCGATTTTTTTAAACATAAATAAGGATATACAGTCAAAGCCTCCATCATGTAGCGATGAAGCTAAAAACTTTAGGCAGCTTCTCCACACGCAATGAGAGTGTCTAGTTAAGGCGTCTGCAACCTGCAGCTCCAGACCCACATGTGTCTCTTTTATCTCTCCATGGTGGCTCTCTGACCAAAAATGAAATAAGTCATGGAGACTGCTGATCCAGACATGTCGACCATCAGAGTCAGCAGCTCCTGATAATGTCTGTCTAACAAAAACTACCTAAAGAAAACAAATAAACAAAGCCTGAAAACTAAGACTACCAAGATCCAAACTAAAATAACAAAACCCAGCAGTGTAAGACTGCTGAGGACAAAGAGGGAAAAAAATAACAAAAATATATGAATAAAAGAAAAATAAACTAGCATTTTTCAAATGTAAGATTTACTTAATTATCATTTATTTAATTTAGATGAGTTAAATGTATAAATTGATGTCTGAGGTTCACATAGATGATAAACTTTGTAGGTTTTTACATCCTGTTGACCTGAAGACGTCTTGTTTGATCAACTCTACCTCCAGAATGAACAGATTTTATATGCAAAGAAAAACAAACAAAACTTTGATCTTTTATGAGTTAAAAGCACAAATTATCTTGTGCTTACTAGCTCCCCAGAACTGCGTTGAGAAAACAAGAATTCACATTTTGAGAGATGCTAGGGTTTTTTTCATATATTTTTGCTTTTGCTAGTGCCAAAAGACATAATTCATGTTATTAATAAAAAAAAGGTCATGAATGCAAATCCAAATTTCTTAAAGGCTAAAGTAAGACTGTGTGGCTCCTTCTAGGTTTTGATCAGTAGAAAACAAGCCTAAATGTCTTTGTTACTGTTGAAGGCTGCCGACCTCTGGTCTAGCTAATGAACACATTTTTGAACAAGTATTTAGCATTAAATTTGATACGGGTTAAAAGAGGCAGCGGACTCGATGTTGACTGATGAATCGTGTTTCTTTGTCATATGCAACGTTTCGTTGGGGTTGTTGAATTTGTTCATAAGTGTAACATATACTCCGGAGCGAATTATATGCGTTTTTCTTTTTCATTATGCAAAAAAGTGAAACATGCTTCACGCTAAAAATATGAAACAAATGTACCTACTGCTCGATAGGACTTGAATTTATGCCCATCGTCATATTTTAATGACTGTGAGTCATTTTTAAATCAGGCCGCGTCATGATGCTGTCGCCCAGTGAGGAACCGAAGCCCAGACTTTAACCCTTTAACACCTGAGGCGTCGCCGGTGACGCTTAAATCTTCAACCGTGAACACGATCAATGTAATTCCAGTAGATTGTGAAGGAGAAAAGCGGCGTGATCGGCATTTTACAGTAAATTAAAAACAAACATTGGAACTTGAAGGGTTAAACTAAACTTCATTTGATCACATTCATCAATACAAAAACAAAAAAACCTGTTTTTACATGTCTAAAATAATTCAAACTGCAATGTTTCCGCTGTCTCTGAGTGTAATCATTCCGGCTCATCTTTTTACTCTACAGTTACATGATCTGCGTGCCAAAAACACCAACATACACGCCAGCCTGCAAATCATTTATCTCAGTCGCGTGGAAATAAATCATCCGACAGTTTTGACAACCCAACTGTCCATTTATTAATATGAATCAACTCCAGCCTTTGATGTGATGTGTGAAGTCAGACTGAGCTGCATCAAAAGGATCACCCGCTTTGTAGTGGTCAGACATGACAATGACGAAAGCTTGATACTTCGATCTGGCTCATATATAGAATTTCCATATTAATGCAGTTGGTTTTTATATGTTTTAGAGCCAGTGAGCGAACTTGAAAGCTGATCTCAGTCCGATGATTTGACGTATGTTTTCAAATCAAAGTTGTGACTAATCTAAAAGTAACAGAGAACACCTGTCTGCTAAGCCAAATATCAACCGGACAGAGTGACGACATTAAAATCAAGAAGGAGAAATATATGGTCTAAACACAAGATCAGAACCACATGAACTTCTTGAAATCCCCTTCTAGATAACCGTGGAAACTGAATACAGAACCCAAACATGGGACTGACACATTCAGAAAGGACTTCTGAGAATTATGAACTCCACCCAGCTAAACTGCGTGTTAAATGCAGTGAGTCAATTAGCTGACTGAATGTAATTAAGGCTCCAGTGTCATGTCTACTGCTTGGGCTGTTGCTCAAGTCATTAGTCAACAGTTTCCTGGAAAAAAAAAGACAATATCAGTAAAAATCTGCACGGAGTTTGTTAGCTGCCTGAATAGGGTGGCATGTCCTTTATTGATGGACAGGTGATAATGGAGACATTACCAGAATGATGTGCACAAAGTAAAATAGGGCATTATAATATCTACCAAAACCATTCCAGTCACAGAACAACAGATGAGTGTGGTATCAGTAGCAGGACAGACTCAGTCTGGAGCTCAGGGGATGAAGAGAGTTTACTATGGCATTAAATTTATGTCAAAAGTCTCCCACGAGCGTACATCAGACTCCACGAGCGCGATGAACATTCCAGACTCTGCCTCCATGAGCGCTCCTGTAGTCCTGCTGCTCGTGGAGGTATTCCTGCAGCGTTAACAACTCCTGCCAGAGTTCATGTAAAAAAAAAATACAAAAAGCAAAACGGAAACCTGCGTATAATTGGCCACTTTTCTATTGGCCCCACCACATTACTGTTGCCAGGGCAATACTGACTATTTCCTATGATGATCATTTTCTAAACAGATAGTCTTTGTGTTCCCTTTAAATCAAAAATGGAACAAACATACAAAGAACTTTTAAATTCAATATTTTAAGATTTCTAACACTAAACTGGTTCCGCTCCACCATAATTAACATTTGAATTCATTTTCTAAGAGTTCCTCTTTTTGTGATTTTCTACCTCGTGATCGAACACTTTTCTTAAAAAATGAATTTGACCATTCATTATGTGTTTGCTTCATTTTTCATTTCTTTTAAAATGTAAAAATCCAAAAATGGTTCATGTTTAGAACTTGATAAATGAATAAGCAGTCCATTACCCCTCTTTTAATTTTTTGTTTTAATTTGAAAAACGAATGATACGCAGGTATTTACGGGTTGCTGTTTTTTTTTTTTTCCTTCAATGTTGAGTTTCACATGGGCGCGCAGGAGAAGCTCCACAAGCGCACAGTCCTCCACGAGGGGGCGGAACTAGTTTTAGGAGCGTAAGAATACTTTCACAGGTGAGCAGGAGAGGTCACAGGATCGTAAGAATACTGCCATGAGTGTGAAGAAGAGATTTCACCAACATGGAGAAATGGTTTTGTGATTGCAGAGAAGAGATTTCACGAATGCGGAGAAGTAGAGCAGTGGGCGTGGAGACTGTTCTACGCCTGTGGAATGGTCCTTGTGAAGGTGGAGTACGTTCACTGCGCATGTAAAATTTGATATACGCTCATAGTGGACTTCTGGCATAAATTTAACTCCACAGTAAGCCCTCTTCATCCCCTGAGCTCCAGACTGAGTCTGTCCTACCACTGATACCACACTCATCTGTTGTCCTGTGACAGGAATGCGTGTCCACAAACACAAACGTCTGAGGATGCAGCAGCATTCCTGGATGCTTCAGACAGCTTGGGTGCATCGGTCATAGTTTTTCTGCCCATTACTTCATTCCTTCACTTTCAGGCTGGGAGACATGAGGACAAGAAATAAACAACACCAGTAGCTTTGCACACAAGTTCCTATAAAAAGCAAAAGCAGCGCTGACGATTCTTTGATGGTTTATTGAAATCATGTGAGTATAATGTCATATACCAACAGTTTAAAAATAGTCTGAAAAGTCTCTGTACTGTCAATCTCATTTAATGTTATACAGCCGCACATGAAAAGAGGAGGGATGTGGAACAGAGGTCTGGTCTTGTCTGGTGAAATTACTTTGGGACAAGGGACCTCGCTATCCAGCTAACAAATGAGAAACAGGTTCATACCCAGACAACAAAAGAAAAGAATATGGATTACTCTGTCCTTTAAGCAAAATTAGTGTGAGAAAGAAAAATATGAGAAAGTAAGACCAAAAGAACATCAATTTTAAGGCACTGAGCGCCAACATGAGGGACCGATGGTGGTTTTAACAGCTGCCTGCAATACCTTTCTTCTTCATGGCTCCCTCCCTCTGACAAAAGAAGCAAAGAAAGAAAACAAAGACAACATCAAAGTCCAGATTTGCAAGTCTAAGAAGTGGTTTGAGAGTTTGAAGAAGGTACATAGAAGAGGCATTGTGCTGGTCCATGTTTGACAAGGGCAATGCTAAGAGGTTCATGCTTGACTAACATTTTTCCATATTTCTCCCTCTGGTTTCTACAAAGGCATCCCAGTCATGCACGACCTCAAGGGTTCTTGGATATGCAGACGAGCCGAGCGCCGGACCAACTGAAGGGGGCTGACACAAGAAAGGTTTGGAAACCAAACTGAGGACTGAGATGCCAAGTCGAGGAGGACAGACATTTTAGGACATAGATAGAGAAGGGATATTTGGAAAACGAGCTGCACAGCGACCCCCGAGACCTGGAGATCAACATTACTGATCTAGAGACACAACTGAGGAAAACTCTTCAGCAAACTTTTCATATAAATTGCCTGCAAGGTGCTAGAGATTCAGAACTCTTCAAAGTTCGTCTGTCTGTCTGTGCATCCATCCATCCTCTTCCACTCTTCCAGGACCGGGTCGGTATAAAAGCAGATTTCATACTCGGAGCAACTCAAAGCGCTTTACATTTAAAAACAAAACCTCCATGGTAAAAGTCTAACCCACCCTTCACACACACACCTCCCCTCCCCACAACACATACACCCATAACCCCACACACAATGAATACTTAAAATAAATTAATAAAAAACAATCTTGTAAAATAAACTTAAGGCTTAGCTCTGCTGTGAGGAGATGGTATGGAGGATTCTATCATACCAGGAGTCAGCTCGGTCAAAGGAACATCGCCATGGCGCCCACCCAGACCGGGACAGCAGCGGAGTCCACTCCACAGCTGTGAGGCTGCAGTGCAGGACTCCAGCCGCCCCAGCAAGGGCGAGAACCACGGCAACGACCCCAGACCAAGCAGACAAGCCCTGATATGATAGATCCCACAGGAAACACTGGGGGTAAAATGACAATAAGATAATAAAATTAAATACATAAAATATATATAAAATAAATAAATAGATAACATTGAAATTGAGATTAAATACATAAAATATTAAATAAAATCCATAAAGAAGAAAGATAATTGAATAAATAACATAAAATAGATAAATGAATAACACCTAATTTAATAAATGGGCAGGTACATCAACTAAAAGCATATTAAAAAGGTGAGTCTTGAGCCTCTTCTTAAAAACCTCCACGGTCTCTGCGGCCCTGAGGTTCTCCGGCAGGCTGTTCAAGAGGCGAGGACCATAATGTAAGCCAACAGTAGCTTAAATAACTTTAAAGGCTCCATACCATTATTTTCTTAAGCCTTTCAGAGTAAACTATAACCATAAATATGATCATTACCTTTGGAACACTAAAAAACAAATTATTTATGAAATATTTGTTATTTTAATGAGTTTTTTCCTACCTGGAAGTAAAACCACTCAATTCCTGCCGCTGCGTGTGGGTGCCGCCCATTTCATGACGTCATCCTAGATCGTTTGCAAGTTTGTCTGCATTTCTCCCACAAAAATAATCCAAATTTTTTCAAAGATGGATGCACAAACCATATATCTGCCTTTAGCAGACCCGGCCATCGCTACGCTGGTTCACAACACAAATACACTCAGCGTCTGCACAACTGTGGCCGCCTAAAGCAAAGAACACCTCTTTGAGCTGCAATTTATTGAAGATGTGACTAAATTGGAGATATACAGTAGTCTGCATCTAAAATTTCATTTAAAATAGAAAGACTGTTTAGCAAAAAAGTGTAATTTCAT
>NC_050527.1:19011177-19015373 GCF_002922805.2 Oryzias melastigma | reverse complement strand
TGATTATCACTAGCTCTGTGGAGAAATTGAGTGTTTGTGTTGGTCTGGGGGGAGGAGCCGTCAGAGCAGACTCTTCCTGAAAGGGGCGGTCTCACTCTGTGACATCAGCAAGTGAGGACCCGCTCATTTTTGTGGGTATGGGAGGAGTGCAGGTTTTAGAGGATTATTCAGAAATGCGTGAATGGATCAAAATACCGCTTTGGGATTTTTTATAGAGAGGAATAAACAGTATAATACACTTAAAAACAAAAAAAGTTGTTTTTTCATGGAATGGGTCCTTTAAATGATCAAAGTAAAGTGTGTTTTTTTTATCTAAATTCTAAGATTATTGCACACTACTGACCACTGTTTCTGTCTTTCTAAGGGCAATTGTGCAGGAGCAGGTTTACTAAGACAAATTGGAGTAATTGCACGCAGAAGAGGAGATTCAGTTCATAGTTCCTTTGAACTATCATAGACTCTACACAAGCTGCAAACTAATCCAAAGTACTTGAAGTAGCCCTGTGATTGATAATGCAATGCAGTACTTTATTTTAATGAAGGAAATCCTTAAAATTCACTTCTAAAGGAAGAAAAGAAGTGTGGTCAACCAAATGTAGCTACTTCTAACCAAAACATCGGAGCTCAAATCAAGTTCCAATCAAGACAACAACACAAAAAAAACAAGATGGGTCTAATATGCAACAGAGGGCGGCATGTTTACATCAGGGTTTTTTTCTATGAAATGAAGGACACAGAAGTATTTCCTCCATCCGTTTTCCATACCCGTCTGGTTCTTTTCAGGGTCACTGGGAAGGCAAATTTCATTTAAAATAGAAAGACTGTTTAGCAAAAAAGTGTAATTTCATTAGAGTTGAAATATTTTCTTACATTTAAAGTAAATGTGTAGAACAAAGCTCCTTAAAGCATCATGTGACGTGCATATTGGAGAACCAGGATGAGCCTTTTGCCTCCTTTCGGACAGGCCATCCGGTCTTGAGGTACTATCCATGGTGCTGAACTCAGGACAGCAACAAAAACTGCAAGCTGACTAAAGATTTACCTGCCCTGAGATAAAGGGGCAAGTTAGAAGACATGAAGCAAGGCTCAAAAAGATGTTAGAGAGGAAGCTCAACACTGAAAAAGTCTCATTGATCTATCCTTTGACTAAACTCTTTTCAACTTTATAAGGCTTCAAATTTTAAAATATTCTAGTATGACCACGCTACATTGATTTCACTGCAGTCTTTGTTACAAATGGCCTCAGTAAGTGAACAGCTTAGAAAGATGACAACATTTTGTCCTTGCGTAACCTTTTCCGTGCAGCGTTTCAAAAACACTGCTGTTGTTAAACAAAGTGCAAGTTGTTATGGTTCTGCAATGGAAAAGACTCGACTGGGGTGCTGACTCACAGCTGGAGCCACTCACTGATGTTTTTGTGAGTCTTTGTGATGCTTTGTGTGGGGCTTAGTGGGATGAGGCAAGCCTAACTGACAAATTCATTTTAGAGTTTCTTTAATTTAGTGATTTTACCAGGAACTGACCATGTTTTCAGTGCAGATTAGAGAGTTGTGGTTTGATTGATTCTCGTATTCTATGAATATCTTGGAAATTGTCATTAAGATATGAACTATAAATGCGTCAAAACAAAGGAACAGCTCAATGCAAAAGTCCTAAGTTTTACCGGACTCATCTCTTGGATCTGTGCTGAATAAATCTGCTGTCATAATGTGGCAAAAGTTCATTAAATCCAAACAACACTGTTGTCATGTTGGAAAAAACAAAAGCTGCCTTCTGGAAAAAAACTTCCATTCAGTTTGGCAGATTAAAAGCCAGAGATTTGACAGATGATAAGAATTTGTTTTTAATGTTTTCAAAAAAATAATATGAGAAATAGTGGCAATAATTGTATGAAAAACTTCATTTCTGAGATTTTTTTTAGGAAACAAACCATATAAGGGCTGGAGTTACTGTATTAAATTCAATTTGAATACTATTAAAGATTTATTTTTTTTACAAACAAATTTAATAAATATCAGCAGGTAACAAAGAGGACACAACGGCCCAATCCAAATTCTTCTCCTCCCTCCTAGAGCTTTAGTGATGACCAAAATACAGTGATGTCCTATTTACATAGGATAATGTAAATATGTTTTTTAATATTTCAGTCACCGTAGACCAGGGGTCTGCAACCTGCGGTTCTAGAGCCACATGTGGCCCTTTGACTCGTTCATTGTGGCTCTCTAGTTAATAAAGAATAAAAACACAGTCAGCATTAAAGTGAACCAGGTTTTACATTAGATTTTCTATTTTTGAATAAATTCAAAGATGTTAAGTGTGCCTAGCGGTTCAAAAAATACAGTAAAAGTCACTTAATTATCTCTGATTTCATTTTGGTTGGCTAGATTTACAAATTTCTGACTGAGATACATCACAAATAGTAAAATAAACTTTTTAAATCATTGTTGACACTAAGCTACCTACTACCACATTTGCTGCATCGACATGATCCTATATGACAGGGTGTCTTTTATTTTAAAAGGAAGTCATTTATTTTGAAGAATATTTTGAAAGATGTTTTATTTATGCCAAAAAAACATAATTTAATTAATAAATATGATAATAGTAACACCAACATGGATGGAAATCAGTGTTTTGACGTTTCTAAAGGGTGAGTTCAGACTTCGTAGCTCCTCCTCCTGGGTTGTGGTCAGTAAGAAACCTACTCGGATGGCTCTTTAAGTGTTGACCGCTGCAGACCCGTGGCCTAGAAGACGAGTTTATCTAAAGAGCAATGAATTTAAATGATACTGATGGCTGGATCGGGAAGCAGCAGCATGGAACGAGCATCACACATGAAACGACGTGGTAAAACTTAATTACAAATTTCACAAAACTGGAACTGTGGAAAACAATGTCTGTACTAAAACAGCAGTGATCATATTGAGCAAATTAAATGAATAAAATCTTGTTCAATATAGAATGCTTATTTTTCCTATGTATGGAAACGTATACTTTTGTTTTGGCGTGACTTTTTAAAGTTATCAAACCAATGTTGTTATATATTTTCTGAGCGCTGGAAGCTACACGCTAACGTAGCTGACCGGCGACTGTTGATGACATCATCTAGGATTAGAAAAATTAGTGGCACTATTTTTCCATATCCCTCCATTTGTAGAGATAAATGTAGAGGTAACAAAAGAATTAAGATTCGCTCAATGTCTCTCACTGGAAAAAATTACAAAGATGAAATCCTGTATGCAGAAATAAAAGTCGAGTTCTTGATGAAGACGTAGAATGTCCTCAAAGCAGGTCTCAGGGAAGTTGTGGGTGTGATTGCTGTTAGTGCACCTTAAGTAGAATTGTTCTGATGAAATGCTTCAAGGTAAGATGACAGCTGGTTCTTAGAATGTGAGGAGTGAAGAAACCAGTTAGTTTAATCAGAGCTGAGCCGCTCCTCTCCCTGTGCACGTCCTGACCGTGTCAACAGCTCTGTGGCTATGTCGGCAGGAGATACAAATCTGCATCTCAGCAGTTGGGTTTGTAAAACAGTTCTGCTCCGTTTGTCCTGTTTTTACAGTTAATTTAAACTGGTCTCAAACCTGGCAAAGCGTTTGCCGCGGACAGGCCCCCACCCCTCTGGCAGCACAGAACAATGCTCATATCATCATGAATTTGAAACCATATTTTGCATTCTCTGTCATAGCTTTCATCATTCATGTTAGTCTGGATGATTAACAAAACATTTTTCTGTAAAGTGACAAAGTCAGAATGTACTTAAGTTTTCCTTCAGTCACTGAAGGGGAATTATTCATGAAAACATCAGTGTGATGTTTTAATCCTTTTATTGAAGTCATTAGGAATTCAAGTCAAACTCTGGAATATCTGGGTGGTGTGCTGCTACACAGAAACAAGTAGGATCATGATCTGAACCACATTCTCATTAAATCTTGGAAGTTTGAAACAAATGGATTGTAAAATCACAAATATTTTTATTTCTGTTTGGTTGTTTTTCTTGTGTTCTTTTGTGCAGCATGTCGAGACTTTCTGGCTTTAATAAGCTGAATTTCTGATTCTTGTTATAGGGAGTTGAAAATCCCTATTGTGATTGGAAACAACAACACAAGACAATGCAATGCTTGAATTAAATCCCCTTAAAACAAAAAAAAGTATTAAAATCTCATCATGGTAAGTCACTCAGACACTGTGGTTTGGGT
>NC_050527.1:18981564-19011046 GCF_002922805.2 Oryzias melastigma | reverse complement strand
TACTGATCCGAAAAGTGATCCGAACCGTGACCCTAAAACCGTGACACGATCCGAACCGTGAGTTTTGTGATCCGCAACACCCCTAATACAAATGAATCCCAGTTGTTTAAAACTCCTGTGAAGACAGTTTGCTGAGTCACAGAGTGAGCTGCACTGTGGTGTGTTAGCATTGCTGCTGTATGGGACCTCATGTCTACTAAAACATGGGTTAAAGGGTCTCTCACTTCCCTCTTTAGGAGGGAGTGTATTTGTGGGCTTGTGGTGAACTGGCAGCCTGGGAAGTCAGACACTGAGTAAAGCCTTAGTCACAACCTCCCTTACGGGGGATGCGGGCCGTCTGTCTGCGATGGGCAAACGGAGAGCGCTGGCGGACTGAAGGAAATATCAAGGTTGTAGACCACTCAGTCGCTGCGTTTACAGGGACACAAGTAATCAGATTTAACCGGCTGATCAGAATAAAAGTACATCATGTAAACATGCTATTTGGAATACTCTCGCTTGATCAGACTCATTCACTTAAAAATATTATTAATAATAATGAAAGTGCTCAGAGTAGCATCTCGCTCTATACAGCATCTTTGTTTACTAAGGAACTCACTATTTCTTCTTCTACAACTACTTCTGGAATTTTAGACAGTTCTGCGGACGTCAAAATGATTCACTCCAATAAAACGAGTGGAGCATGGAACCGTTTTACAGTCAGATAAAGTTTTTCAGGTCCATGTGCACAGTTGTATTCTCATCTGATCTATGATGGAGATTTTGCACATGTAAACGCAGCTAGTGAACCCGTGGTCTCAAAGGAACTACAACTCACACCTTCAGTCCCCCTGAGATGGAGTATCTCTACGAGCTTTCACGGACCCAGGCAACCTTCAGCCACGTACGGGTGCATGTGACCTAAGCTTAAAGAAAAAAGTGCATGAGTGGTTGATGAAGAAAGAAACTAAAATTATGGAACAAAGGTAGAAGTGTGAGAAAGTCACTGGTAAATTTAGACCCCAGTTTCATCAGGATTTAGTGCAATTTTTGCGCAACTCTGATATTTTTCCAAATTCCAAAGGTTTTAAATTCATTGTTTCTGTTTCTACAGCTCATCAGGGGGTCTCACGACCTTTAAAGTAAACCTAAAACTAAGCTAAAGTAAACATAACATTATCACGTTAATTGATTTCTTGAGATTTTTTAAAAAGATTTAGTGGACTATGGTAATTAAATCACAGTCATATGATGGTGAAAGATAAAACCATTTCAAAATGGATGAAAACTTGATAAAAACTCTGCAAGAGACCCGTCTCCAAGCACACAGGAGTCATGTCCCTCCACAAATGCTCAAACTTAAAAAAAAAACAACAGGACTTTATAGACATTTTTCTTCTCTAGATGAAGAACATCTACAGCAGAAGCTTTTCAATCTCAAAAGTTGAATTCTTTCTAAGTATTGGTATAAATGCATTGAAGAAACGCCGAGTCAAACTGAAGACATGCTTCTATCTTTGCATGTGTTGGATCCTGCTCTCACTCAGTGTGACGGACGTCAGGTTCATCCAGAAAGCCTGAAGAAGCTCACTTGAGGGCAGTGTTTGAGTGGAAATCCAAACCACAAATCAAAAAGCCAAATCTGTTAACAAGTGTAAGCTGCGAAGGCTGAACTCCGCTCAAAGCTTGGTGCAGTCGACTGCTTGAGCCAAGCGTGAGGATATACACTCACACAAACAGCCTCAATGCAAGAAAAATCTTCTCCCTCTTACCAAACACCACATTTTCATGCCGGATTCCAACAACACAGCCGATCCAACCGCAGCCTAATAGTCCCAGGCCACCATCTACAGCCCATTACCACTGGGGACGTGCAGTCACACATCAACACTGGCACTAAAACTCACACACCGACATGTGACACAACACTGTACATACGAGTGGCAGCACGCAGACACATTCAAAAGCACAGCACGTGACGTCTGTAGTGAAAGCATGCTGCTGGAGTAAATTACAATTTATTGAAATTGGTAATATTCATTGTAGGCACTTAAAAAGTCCTTCTCAAATCCAGGGGGCTTTTTACGCCCCTCTCCCTGCTAACCACAGTAACCACAGGGATTTCCATCAGGCAGCCTGCATCCTGTACTGAGCTGCCAGATATTCCAACCATCCACACCAAACAGCACCCCAGAGCCCCGGAAAACAGGAGGGTGGGGATGCCGAGTGCATTTGTGCGAGAAATAAAATGAACGCAATTACCAAGAGAGCACATGTGATCATTCCTTCTTGTTTACAGATGTATTCATCTGTCACTATCAGGCCTTAACCTACTGCAGCCTTCTATTTGTGATCACAGCGCATATGAACAGGAGGAACATTTTTACATTAGCTGGTAACTGCTGAGGTGTGAAGGCATGCTGAAGCCCAGAGAACTGGACTCGGCCGAAAGCCCAGACAGGCTGCAGGTCTGAGGAAATATTTGATCCCAGAGTAACTCATGGAAGACGGCGTGCTCGTGTTCCTCAATGGAGCCTTTTACATGTTGTGGTTGTGACTGACAACAGCAGCGGCTGGACAGGGGAACAGAGGAGCAGTGAGAGGGACCCGAGCTCAGGCTAAGGTTTCCCTGCAAAAACACAACCTGAGAGTTTTTCTGAGAAAACTTACAGATATTCAAAGGTATGTCAACATGACGGGAAGTGTACACTGGCTAGATGAGTCAGGATTACACACATTAAACACTCTTGGTTCACGCAAACACAAACAGAGGAGACTTCAGAAATGTCTTCAGACTTTCAGGGAGGCACCGTGTTTTAGTTCAAGCTGAAACAACAAGTCAGAACGTTCATTTGGAAGATATTTTCTCTTTCCTAACATTTGCAGTGTTTATGAACAGGAACCAATTTAAAAGAATGAAGGCGCAGCAATCTAGTCCACAGAAATTTTTTAGACATGAGTCTTCTAGGCTCTTTATTTAAGTCACGGACAGAAAATACTACAACGTCTAATATTTAAAGTCATTACTTACATTTCTTTCCGAGCTAATCTCCCTCTATATGTCCCCCTTTGAAAATGATCTCATGTCAACTTAGTTCTTAAAGAAGACAGACAGATGACTGTACAACAGTGAGTATTTGTGCATCAACATGAGGGACGGATCCCTTTTAAAGAAACTTAAAAATGCAGCACTTCAAAGTGTGCGTTGTTGTAGCTTTACAAAGTGGAGAATAAACAATATTGGGAGAGTCAAGAGAACCCTGAATACAGCAAACGCATTAGGATACGAGAGGATAGGGCGGATAAAACAAAAGGAAGGTGGGGTTAAACCCAGTTATTGAAATAATAATGTGAATACTGTGCATGAAAAGAACTATGAAAGGTGAAAAGGGGACAAACTGAATCAAAATAATCTAATAAATCTTCTGCTGAGCAGTGATCCTAAATGTGAAGACCGCACTGACTGAACCCATCATGGTTTGTGTTTACATTCTATACCAGGAACAGAGTTTTGACAGAGACAGGGCAGAATTCTATGGAGCTGCTTTAGGGCCAATATTATTTGAACGGGCTAAAACAGAGATTAGGACCCCTGGTTTATACATGATACAACTCTGCTTTTTACATCCGTCTTGAGACACCTTCAGACTATGATAGTACAGACTAAACAGCCATTTTCTGACTGTAATTATCACAGATCTTAGAGACAGTGGAACTGAAGGTACCACTCTCATTGATTTTGATTGGTTCTTCATGTTAGCCCCGCCCCAACGTGCCACAACGGGGCCTAAAGTTTTTAAACTGAAATTTTCAGATTCAAACATAAATAAAAAAATTGAAATTGAAAAAAAGTTTTGAAATTAAAAAATATTTTTTGAAATTTTGAGTTTTTAAACTTAAACATTTGAACATTTGAAGCTGAAAATAATTACATTTATTTTAGAATAGCAAAAGGTTTTGGACAATTTACTTTTTTTTTGCCTAACACCAATATTTTTTTCTAAATGTTTTATTTGAGTTTTTAAATATTTACAGCCCTGATTTGGCTCCATAGAATCAATGGATGCGTCATGACTTGACGATTCCTTGTTTGAGAAAACTTTCTGAGCAAACAAAAGACGCTTTTTTAAAGTTACAGGGAAGGAAAAGTATTTCCTGCTGATTTTCTGAGTTCACCTACTTGAACAAAAATTGACAGTCTGTCATCCTAATGGTCAGTTCATTTGAACAGTCAGACGTAGAAAATTACAAAGAAAATAACAAATAAAGTTTAAAGAATCCATATACATTTATTTGCATATCATTGAGGGACATGAGTATTTGAACCCTCCTGCCAGCAACACTTAGTACTTTGTGCCAAAACCTTCATCAGAGGTCAGAGGTCAGACGTTTCTTGTAGTTGATGATCAGGTTTCTGCACAGATCATAAGGAATTTTGCTCCACTCTTCTTTATAAATCAGTTCTAAATCATCCCAATTAGCTTGTTGTTGTCTCTCCAGAAGTTTTCTATGGGATTGAGGTCCAGAGACTGGCTGGACCGCTAAATGACCTTGATCTGCTTCAGCCATTGGGTCAGGATCCTGTTGGAAGATCATCCATGACGCATTTGAAGCCTCCTGGTGGAGGGAAGGAGGTTCTCACTCAGGGTTTGACGGTACATGGCTCCGCCCATCTACACGGTAATCATAATGCTTCCACCTCCATGCTTGACAGTGGGGATGTTGTACTTGGGTCATAGGCAGCATTTCTCTTCCTCCAAACACAGGTGTGTTTTCTACATGTGATCAGTTCAAACAGGTGTCTTCAGTTCAGGTAACAGCTTGATTAGGAGAGTCTAACTGGTCTGTGTGAACCAGAACTCTTCATGGTTACTTGGGGATCAAATACTTATTTCTCTTAATGAAATGTAAATACATTTATCTTTGTGATTTCTATCTCTCATTGTTGACGACAGACTAAGTTTCTTTTTAAGTGGACGAACCTACAAAATCAGCAAGAGATCAAGTACTTATTTTCTTCACAGCATGTTGTTTATTGTTTTCAACTGTTAATTTGTACTTTTTTGTGCCAATATATTTGAAATCACACATCCATATTTAACAGCAGCAAGTGAAACAAGTGAAATACTTGTCCTCATTGGAGAAGTCCACAATGATGATCACTAACGGGGCCAATAAGTTCAGTCGGTCTAAAGCAGAGGGATTCAGAAAGGACTAGGACAAAGCTCAGAGATTGAGTGCAGTTGTCGGACAGTCTTAAGATTAAGGAGGACAAGATCTCGACTTGACTTTGGTTCTGAAGGGTGAACTTGAAAGACACGCCAATGTGAGGACAGATCGGACAAGTCGTCTGACACAAACATCATCACGGAGCTGAAGGCCATCATTCATAAATGCTGCACTTAGGACTGATCAAAAGCACTCCAAGCCAACATTTCATCTGATGGTTGAGGTCACAGAGGAATGATGTGGTTCTAAAGTGAGTACATACCAGAGTACAAAGGAGCAGTTAGAATGAACGGAGGAAAATGGTTCAACATTTGACTGGCAAACATGCAAAATATTAAACAGCTCCGAAAAAAGGTGGTGTTAAACCTTTAAAGTTCCACTCTGATCATTATTTCATATAGTTTTAAAGTTTTCCTAGTGGCCTTTTAATTGTGATTATGCTGTTTTAGACAAAAAAATTTTGCCTTCTAAGACAAAATTCACCTGACTTTTGGACGGGGCTTGTTGGTGTGGAAGTAAATCTCTATGATATCCCATCATTCCTTTGCTTATGCTCTCGCCTGCTAGCTTACAGCCCTTGACAACCCTAAGCTTACATTACAGCAAGCAAAATAGGATCTATGCAGCGGTACAGTTTGGATCCAGATTCCAGCTCAGACGAGGAAAACAAAGACATTTATGGATCTATTTATCTGCAAGTGATGCATCAAAATGCATCACTTGCAGATAAATAGATCCATGATGGGTTCAGTCAGTGTGGTCTTCACATTTATTATCACTGCTCAGCAGAAGATTTATTAGATTATTTTGATTCAGTTTGTCCCCTTTTCACCTTTCATAGTTCTTTCAATGTCCAGTATTCACATTATTCTTTCAATAACTGGGTTTAACCCCACCTTCCTTTTGTTTTATCCGCCCTATCCTCTCGTATCCTAATGCATGTTTTATACATCATGAGAGAAATGCTATGAGAATGCATTAAAAAGTCCAAACACTCGATTTTCATTGGAGTTGGTCTTTAAGGACAACAGTTCCATGATCTGAGGAAATGGATCTCCACTCAAAACTGATTTGAAAAAGCTCCAAAAACACACACGCAGGTTCGATGTGACCATTACGGTAACCCAGCACTCGTTCTTATCACAGTCATTATTTTGTTAACCTCACAGTGAATTCAATGTGTGAACTGCAATTTGAAGAGGCGGACACTTTGGCAGACATTTTATCATGAAACTTTAAAGTGAACTGAAGGATTTTGGCAAAGTTAATTTTTTTTTCTAGCTTTGCAAATCATGTCCATCGAAGGAGCACATATTTCAAACAGCGCAAACACATGATGGAATAACAAATGACAGAGCCACGCTGGAATCACATTCTTCATCTGTGATGGCATCTGGCTCCATCAGGCAATCTTTCATCCAAATATCCTTGAAAATACATCGTTCGTTTGGGCTGCAGCTAAAATGAGATGTGGTATTCGCTGTGTCGATACGCCAGATTGCCACTCACCAAGTGTGTGAGTGAGAGTGAGGTAAGAGCACAGATTAGCCATAGTCGATGATTAATACAACTTGACTTACTGACTTACTGCGAGCAATTATGGCCATGTCTTTTCTCAAGCTTGACTTTCTCACACTCCTTGTGAACACATGGGGGTCCTGGAACATGTGCGCAGCAAACACACACACACACACATGCCACAGATCACCAGCCCACCCTCCACTCAACCTCAAAACCACAAAGGGTTAAATATAATCAATCTTCTTTAACAATGCTGTCAGGGCACTGTCTGAGAACGCTGACAGAAACGCACTGTTAGCCGCCGCGCACTGATGAAGGCGTGCACATGCACAGCTTTGTGAACCGCTTGTGCATGTTCCACCTAATGCAAATTATTTTCCTCTTATAAGCCACATAGCATGTGCAGGAGATGTGTATCCGGGAACATGCGCATGAGACACTGCACGTCTTTGCTCCCAGATTTATATAGATGCTGTAAAGATTTTTCTACAATCCAGGAGCGTATAGGAAAACATAAAAAATAATAATAATAAATATAAAGTAAATTCTGAATCCGTTTAGACTTTTATTTCTCTGGACACAGCAGGAACCCATGAAATGTTCCTGCTTGGATGGAGTTCAGGCCTGTAACTGATTCCAAGAAAACTATAAGGGACAAACACGTTTTAGGGCTGGTAATGAGGTAAGGAGAATACAAAAAGCTATTAAAATCAGGTCAGAAGGGAACTGTTATGGGTTGTTATTCAAAATTAGCAGCCATGAAATCAAGAGTCATTGGGGAACAGCATATTGTTCCTTTTACGAGCTAAAATATCATAAAAATTCCAGGAATTTATGAGAAATCAGACGAGTTAAAGCCAAACCATTGAGACGTTTGATCCATCAGATGGAATTTCATCAGCAACTATTTGTTTTTTCTAATCCTAAAAAAGCATACACTCAGCTATTACAATTAAAAGGTGTTTTTATTTTAGTAATTCTGGTTCTTTGAACAGTCAAGACAATATCTTCTATAAATGTATAGATGATGAATCACAAGGATAGGAAAAAAAAAAAAAGTTTATTAAATTAAAAATCAGTTGAAGAAAACTAAATAGCTAAAAGGGAATGTCTTTTGTGTATTTACTGTGTATATACATATATACACACAGACATATGCATTAAAGAGTATTAAACAGCCCCTCAGCACATGATCAATCCTGGATCAAATCATAAAAAGGAGAAAAAACAAAACACGCTAACTTTCCTCACTTGATAATCTCAAGAACAGTTGGTTTGTTTAATTATATTTATTTGTAGAAAATATATATACATATGTAAAGTGCTAAAAGCTGTACTGTTATAGTTTGGTTAAATAGTGCAGCAGGACAGCAATAATGGATGTAAATCAAAATTGAGATAAACTAAAATGAATTGAGGAATGAAATATTTAAAACTGGGTACATATTGTTTGCAATAAAATACAAGTGAAAATGAATGTAAAAGTCACAATTAGATCCATTTATTTGTCCATGTAATCCTGAGATTTCCTGATTCTCGGTTTCATGTTAACACGGCCTCTACTGTTTATGCCATGTCTGTATGTTTTTGTTGATATGACCTCTACATACAGTTACATAGTTAAGTCTATATACAAAAGCAAATGTTTGATTATTCTAGCTCTGGGAAAAAGCTTTAGCTTGAATTCCAGCCTGTGCTGGCTGTGTGTGAGCGTGTCCTACCTGAGAGGACTTGTGGGACCTCCAGCTGTACTGGTGGCTGTGCAGGCTGGGCAGCAGCACGTTCTCGTCAGTGTCCACCTGACCGAAGCGCAGCGTTTCATGCGTGTCGTTACAGATCACATAGTGGCTGTAAAGCGGCTCCTCTGCGTCTGCGTTCCCATTCTACATCAAAACAAACATAAGCAGAAAAACCTTGTTAAAAGAGAAATATCCCCAAAAGCTTTATATTTTTTTTAAACGGTAATCCAGCCCTTTCCCAGAGGTTATAGCGACTCAGGATGGACATGATGTGTCTGCCAGGATAGCAAGTTGGTGTGATTGGATAACTAGAAAAAGAAAGTCATACAAGTTTTAAAGGATGATGCGTACTCACAACACCTCGCATGCAAGGGAAGATATTAGATGCCAGATTTCTAGCTTTATGCTTTACATCCTTTTAGTATTTATTTATTCATTCATTTATTTATTTTTTCTTTCATGGTGTGGCGATATGTCCATGTGTGTTTGTGTTTGTGCGTGTGTGTGGAAGGGTGGGGCTTGTGGGTATTATCTTTTGTTTTTAAAATGTTATATTTTTTTATGTGAAGCACTTTGAGTGAAATTCATTTTTTTTTAAAGTGCTATACAAATAAAGTTTGATTTGATTTGATTAAGAAAACACGGGTTAAACAAGGAGAACTCAGAGTCAGTCAAGTGTGCACAAGAGTCACTCAGAGAGTAAAAGGTTTTCTTGACCCCTTTTTAAATTCCCAGATCTGATCACCTCTGCAAACCTCTGACCCACACATGCAGTTCAGACAGATTCTCAGGAAATACTCGATAATACCAACAAAAGGAAGCCCCAGCCTGCTGTGTTCTTTACATGGTGGGGGGGGCAGTGATGGTTGAAAGAGGCTGGCAGTAAAAACTCTGTGTCTGACTGCCAAGCACGTTCAGGGTTGTGGGGCTGTGGATGCGATTGAAAACGGATGGGAAAGTTTACACCACCAGAAGAAAACATGATGATAAATGTGTGTGTGTGTGAACAAGGTAGAAGGAGTGAAATAAAGATGGGACAGCTGCAGCATGTGGGCTAAAATCCACTTCCACTTTTATAGTGGAATACTATCTGTACTCTCTTTCCAATGTGATGCTGCAATTTATAAACTTCCTGCTGTCGTGCTGAGATGCCACAGCCACTCTTTGATGCTATCCTCTTTCCACTCTGCTTCACAAGGCAACGTGATCCACACGTCAGGAGAGCTTCCTGCTGTAATCACAGTCTGTCTGTGTATCGAAGGGTTTTAGGGGGCAAATATTAGCACAAAGGTATTCAAATAGTTATCTCGTAAAGAACACAGAATGACAGCTTCTTTTACAGACAGTGTCTTAGAATATGGTTTCAATGTCCTTAATCCAGCCAGATCCAGTTACTAATGTTTTCACAGACTAACCCACACCAGCATGGCACACGAGTAAATAGCAAAGTACTGTAAAAAGTCTGGAAAAGGGATAAGTAATGGTATTCATGCAAGAGAAATGCATATGAAACGGGACACTGGAGGTTATAAGGCAACCATAATGAAACTCAACTCAGATCTACAAGCACCGATGGATTCTTGCGGACATGACCCAGAGCAACACATCTGCTTTGACCTGCAACGTGATCGCAGCGTCACGTCTCTCTGTTTGCAAAAAGTCGAGAAATATTAAAAACATGGGCCAAAGGAGGAGACGGCATCACAGGGAAAATTCCAGTTTTCCTGGCTGCACATGTAACAGTTTGTGACTGTTCTGTGAGAAAGCCGTTTATAAATACTACTGGGCTTTTGTGTGGCTCTCCACCAAAGCCACTTCCCCCTGGGTGAGGGGCAGAAGGGAGTAGATGCTGAGAATGTTGCTGTTGAAGAAGCGGCAAATCCAGAAAAAGAAGACCGTTGCCTTGATGAGCTAGAGTAGAATAAATGAACTGAAATTCATTCATTTAATTGCAAACACTTGCTAAACTTATGAGCATTTTTTGTTAAAAACGAATCCATCCACAGTCACTTCAGTCCTTCTGGTTGTGATCTGTTACAACTGTACATGAGCTGTAATGTTTCACTGTGTCCTGAGAAATCAGCAAACAGCAGCCAACAAACAGCACGCAATTACACCATCTACTGAAACTTTCTCTCTGGTTTTGCTATTAGTGATGAACTTTATCATGCTTCTGAGGGTCAATGATAACCTTGTCCAGACCATTGACTGTATACAACTGGACTGCACGACCCCCTCCCCCCTTGCATTCCAAACAGGAAGTAGCTGCTGGCTCCAGGAGCCAAAATCCCATAACTTATAACCATTCTGGCTTGGATACTTTTTAAACATGTTCTCGATAATTCTAGTTTTTTATTTATGGTATTTTTTTCTGTGGTTCAAGTTTTTCAAGATATCAACTCAATATCAATGATCAATAAGATGCCTCAATAAAAGAAGGTGCTGCCCTCTGGCCTTGATATCTAACGTTTGATTGACAGATTCTCCCACTTTTAAAGGGTGTTTGGTTACTTTTTGACGTTTTTGAGAGTTCCCAACTCATCGCTAGCCGCTTTATCACTAGCTTGCTACAGTGGAGCTCGGCAGCATGCTACAGTGGAGCTCACTACCATGCTACAGTGAAGCTTGCTAGCTTGATACAACAGAGTTCGTTAGCTCGATGCAACGGAGCTTGCTAGCTCACTACAGCAGAACTCGCTAGCTTGATAAAGCAGAGCTTGCTACAGCAAAGCTTGTTAGTTCGCTATAGAGGAGCTTGCTAGCATGCTACAGCGGGGCTCACTACAGCGGAGCAGTTAGCTCGCTATAGAGGATCTTTCTAGAATGCTACACCGGAGCTTGCTAGTTCGATACAATGGAACTCGCTAGCTTGATACAGCGGAGCTCACTAGCTCGCTACACCAGAGCTCACTAGCATGCTAGAGTGGAGTTTGCTAGCATGCTACAGTGGAGTTTGCTAGCATGCTACAACGAAGCTCGCGACAGCAGAGGTCGCTACCTCGCTATAAAAGAGCTTGTTAGCATGCTACAGCTGAGCTTCACAGCTCGATACAACGAAGCTTGCTAGCTTGATCCAGCGGAGCTTGCTACAGCGGAGCTTGCTAGCATGCTACAGATGAGCTCATTAGCTCGCTTTATAGGAGCTCACTAGCTCAATACAGCGGAGCTCGCTAGCCTGATACAGCGCAGCTCGCTAGCTTGCTATAGAGGAGCTTGCTAGCATGCTACAGCAGAGCTCCATAGCTTGATAAAAATGGAGCTCGCTAGCACACTACACTGTCCACAGGGCGGCTGGCTAGCATAGTGAGCCAATCCACTGAAGTCAATGTGGACAAACACAGGAGGGCCACCACAGAAACTGCAGACAAACCCAATCGAGGCCACATTTTCTGCCCACTTTTAAACCATATGGGGCCCACTTGGCCTTGCTGGTTGCGTTGTCAAAAAAATTGGGTTTGAACCAGAAAGGAAGACAAAGTATGTTCAGATGACAAATATGAAAAGCATTAATGAAAGTCTTCCCTATCTGAATAAATACTTCTTAGTTGTTCTCTTAGCACTTGAAAAGGAGGCCAAAGAGGCAGGTGGGAGGTTCAGGACGACTCAGTGAAACAGGTTCATTGACATGTATCCCACATTTCTGATTTTCCAGGAAGTCTGTTTCCCCAATAAAATACATAATGAGGGAATTTTATTATTAACAGAGTAATGTCAACCAAACAGACATGTAAAAACATGCCACAGTGTTAGATTTGTGTGATGATTCTTCTCTGTTGATGGAGCCTGTACACATTAACAAGAAAAATGCTTGGCTAGTTTTCAGACACACAACTAATATACCATCAGATCAACTCCTAAAGACAATAATAAATAAACAAAAAATGAGCCATATTTTTTTTACTTCAAGACCTTCTTTTCTTCCTTTGAGAAATATTTTCCTGAGCATTACTCACATCTGAGAACCAAGCCTTTGATTTGGGAGAAACCTTGTCTGAGACCAAGTAATGGCATATGTAATCATGTTTTGAATAATGGGTAAAGCCTACCATGGATACTGACACGCTGCAAACACCCCCATAAAGCTGCATTATGACATTTTATTATAACAACTCTGAGGTCTTATTTATGACAAAAATAACCAGCACAAATAGGGAACATTGAGTAGCTCCTGCTCAACGATGCAACAATGACGCCAATCATCACCTATGACCACAGTCCAGTAAAACTCAGCAATGCTACTGAGCAAAAACAAAGGCTTCAAACCGCACGCCAGAAAAAAAATCCTTATAGAAGGTCATTTTTACAGCTTCTTTAATTTGACTCTGCACAACTGTTCCCTAACAAACAGCAGCTATTATTTCTCTCAGCTGGCACAGCAGTACTGCATGCATGAGAGTACCCTATATCTGAGCGCCAGCATGTGAGTCAGCACAGCTGAGCGGAGCAACGACACATCAAGCCAGAAGATCAGTCACTGTGCGTGCAGAACAGACAAGAGGCCGAGAAGCAGCGGCCAGATGAAGTCTTGGCAGGTGTCACCGCTCCAGTTTTAGCCTGTTTTCACGGGCATCACTTCATACACTAATACCATGGAAACATGAGGCAACGATGAGAGCTGAGAGGTTAAAGATCACAAGGACTGCATGACCAGTATTCTGTAAGTGGAATTAGCAACAAACCAAAGAAGCAGTTCCTTTGTAAAAATGTATTACCACTGGATCAGAACCAAAGCCGTTCTTATGAAATCCCTTCAGCCTGTTGAGCTGATACTTCCATGTGGGAGCGAAGACGTTCTCTCTGAGGATATTCTCTGAACATGCTTTTATTTTCAAAGAATCTCCTCCACTGATTTACAACCCCCCCGCTGCCTCATAAAGCAGCTTTGCACAAGTGTCAAACATTAGACATCAGGGAAAATCCCTCATCTCCTACAAATGCTTCCACGCATCCCATTGTCTAAATGTCCAAGTAAATAAACCATCACTCTTTCCTGTGGTCGCCTCAAATAAACTCCATCCATGGTTATCAATCATTTTGCTTCCACTTTAGAGGTTATCTTAACCTCGTCGTTACCTGTTGCCAGCTGAGCAGAGCGGTGTCCAAAGTGTGGATGGCATACTGGCCAATATTTATGAACACTGGATCCACAAAGACGTTCACATCAAAAGAAGTGCTTTGAGGGCAGCTGGTGACCGAGGCCTTCCCCTGAAAGAGACGCAATAAAAACGACAGTCACCACCACTTCTGAGATCCAGTTCTGTTTATCCATCTGTCACTTATTTAAATTCATTTACTTAAAATGACTATTTCTGTGTTTCACCACATTAAAGCAGATACTGCTATACTTTAAACGTGTAGAAACCAAGCACCACCAAACCTAAACTTGGAACTCGTGTCGTACCTGAAGCATGCAAGGCTGGAGAAGCTGGAGGTGTGTCAGGTTTCGGTACTCCAGCAGTTTGCAGTTTAGCTGTGAGGAAAAGCTGAGCTCTTGGCAGTGACGAGGTCCGTCGTCCCACTGGTGCAAGAATAACTGGGGCCCCCGAGCGCCCATTACAAGGAACTCCTGTTCCTGAGGTAACTTCCTGTCCGGCAGGAAAGGATGAAGCTTCCGACATGGAACTGAGGAAATGAGACAGAAATGTACTTTATGAGAACATTTTTTACGCAAAAATGATAAAAAAAAAATGTGATGACAAAGTAATACATTTTAAACATGTTTGCACAACATTGTAGTAAAAAGGTCTTTACTCAAAGTTAACTGTTCTGTAGTAGATGGAACCAACATGACATCAATAAACCCAAAGGGCAAAAGGTTTCACACTACGTCAGGGGTCCCCAAACTTCTTCTTGTGAGGGCCACATAAGCCAAAAAGTGTCCTTTTCCAAAGTTTTGAGGCAGACCTTGAAAGACTATTATTGACAGTTTTCAGTGGTCACTTATTGTTAGGTGGCTCCTGACAAGGTAAAAAAGTCCCTACCTGTACCCAGCTGTTCAAGGTGGTGGCAGAGGCGAACCTCCAGCTGTGCCAGCTGCAGGGACACTCCTAACGCGGGGACGAACCAAGTTGCAAAGCAAGAGTCCACACGTGCGCATGCAGCCAGCGCCATTGGAGACACCAGCTGATCGCAGGCGGCCTGGGATCCACACTCACTGTCGGAGCTGGAGGAGAAATGAAATTCAGGAAAGAGCCGGACACTGCAGGAGACTCAAAGGTGCGAAACCAAAAAAGTGGAAAAAGAATTAAATTAAACAGGAGAGAACTGAAACAATACAACAGCAGCATCTTAAAGGAATCTAAAACAGGTACCATAATTATTCATAAAAAGCTGGAAGGAGAACAGACATTAGAGTGGAGAGGCCTTGCTGCCTTCCAGGACGGTTAGGTATTTTATTATGCCTGCAGTTTCCAGAAGAGCCCCTCTGTGGACAATAATTGCATGTCATGGTTGATGATGTTGAATGGGTGGTAATTGAAATGAATGACCATTTGCTCTGTAATTTGCTACTACCATGATCCACCATTAAAAACTCCAGCAGGAAACCTTCAAGACATGAAAAAATGCCTTCAGCAGCAGAGCTCTCCTTAAAAAGATAAGCATCACATGTTGACAATTTTCATTACTTCCAGTTGGCAGCACGGCCAAGATATTTTTCTGGTGGAAACCTAAGTATGGCAGATGAAACGAGCAAGTAAGGAAAAAGGAATCAATTTTGATCAAATAAGACAAATAATTTAAACACAAAGAAAATGTAGTGTTTGGAGTATGATTGTAATGAAACACAGATGTATATTTTGCTTTACACAGTACCTGGTCCTGAAGACATTTTTCTCTTAAATGTTTTCTTATTGCTCCCTTTTTTCATTTTCTGGAGCTGCCTAAGCAGCCCAGAATGTGGGCTTGGCACTTTCCTTGAACAAAGACTTCCCTCAATCCCAGAAGGAAGCAAAAAAAAAAGAATGAGAAAAATACTGGGAGAAAAAATGGTTGAAACGAAAACAGAAGGCTTGGTAAGGCTCGAGGGAGATGAAGAGAGGAAGCAGTGGTAGCAAGACGAACAATAAGAGCCTGCTCTGTAAAATGCTGCGCTCTTTGATATAGCCCACATGTATCAAAGTCAAGGCCCGGGGGCCGTATCCGGCCCTCTGGGTAATTCTATCCGGCCCTCCCGATCATTTTATTTTATTGTTATTAATGACCCGATGTTATCTTGCGATCATTTCTAACTTGGAAAATTTCAACAAAATATATTTTATTGAAAGTAAAATATTTAAAGTTATTTAAGGTTTAAGTTGATTTATTCTGGAATAATATTCCTGTCTTTTTATTATTCATAATTATGCTAAAAAGTTACAGTTTTAACGTTTGAAAAATTGTCATTTTATTAGCTTTTTAGACTACTTTGGCATTTACTAAGATTTTATTTAGGCAATTTTGGAGTTTAGCTAATATTTCAGCTACATGCTAGCTTTTTCGGCTAATTTAACCTTTTTTTGGTGGGGGGTAGGATGTTTTGGAGTTGAGCTAATATTTACATAGCTGTTTTGGTTACTTTAGGCTTTTTTCAGTTTTTTAGGCTTTTTTGAAGTTTAGCTATTTTTTCAGCAACATGCTAGCTGTTTGGCTGACCTAAGTCGTTTTTGTTTGGTTTTTTAGGCTAATTTGGTATTTGGGAAATATTTTAGCTGGCTATCAGTTTCTGCATTTTTTCAGCTATTAGTTTCAGTGATTTCAGCTATTAGCTTCAGCATTTTTAACTATCAATCTGACCATCTTCAGTGGCTAAATTCAGCCTAAGGATTCACACTAGCAGTATTGCAAGTAACACTATATATTGAATTGATAATTATGTAAAAAAGTTACAATTTTAAAGCTTTAAAATGTTAGCTTTAGAGTATTCTATAAATGTTTATCCTGTTCAGCCCGTGACCTAAAGAGTGTTTTGGATTTCGGCCCCTCGTGTGATTGAGTTCGACACCCCTGCTATAGCCCATCCCGGCTGAGGTTAACCCTGCCCTCTTCAGGTTAAGAAAGACCTAAGAACAAGAGAACCACCCTGAAAGGAGTTCTGACTCTGGCTTCCCTGAGCTTCCCCTCGATTAGATACACTCAAGGTAAGCAGGAAGGAATCCGGATAGGCCTTGACAGGCACTTGGTGTGCTGGGAAATCTCATTAGACCAATCTGAACGCCTTCCAAGCCCGCTCCCTGCTCCTGCACTCCAGATGTAGGGTGAGGGACACATTCTAAGTCTTTGTGCTCGGTGGCCTGGGTGCACTCTCTTTCTCTGGTTTTACTCACACAGGGAGGCAACAAGGTATGCAGATCCTCACCCGCGCAGTACCCCTGCACATGCATAGACAAGGCCTGTGAACTTTCTCAGAGTTTCCCATCACCTCTGTTCGTCTCCCCCTTCTCCGTTATGATTGAGCACAATCCTCCAGAGGTCTGAGGCTACCAGCTTCTTCTGCTGTTGGCTGAGGCCGAGGCTGGGCAGCTGCAGCTGGCAGGCACTGCTCTCTGACAGGCTGAACTCCCGGTAGAGAACAAACGCCTGCTGGAGCTCATCCCAGTACTCCAGACTGCATGGTATCTGAAAGAAAAGACACAGTAATCACTTACACAAGTTAACCCAAATAAGTATCATATTCAGCTCTCTGTTCTGGGCATGCTCATTGTTCATTTTAAAACCGGCATGGGAATTTGCTTTTAAACAGGAGAAAACGCTATTAAGAAAGATGAGGAATAACAGAAACTAGTTAAACTTCACTTGGTATGTGGAACAAACCAATCAAACACCAAAGAGTCAAGCAGGTGACATGGCTTCACTCTGGTGCTGATAAACAGTCGCTGGTTCTGGAAAAAGCTCGTCCAGATCCAACAAACTGTCTTCACTCTGCATCAGAGTGAAACAGTCCAAATCAAACCAGCACTTAGTGTAGAACCAGAACAAGTGATCCCAGGACTACCACGTCCGCCGGCCTCCTTCCCGTTTCTCTGTGCAGTCAGCGAGTAAAAACCCCCAAATACAAATGACAAAGATCCGAGAGGCTTCACAGGGAATGTCTTTGACAAAGGCTTCATGAGGAGCCAAAGACACCACACAGCTTATGCTCTTTCCCTACGGCCCTCTGGGCTCCGCAATAAACTTAAACAAATTTTCTATTGAAAGTCAGAAACTTTTTCCGCTTAAATAAATCTAAGCGGTCACCAGCAACATGCCAGACATTCCCTTTAAATAAAGCTTTGCTGTACGACTGATATTCATTCCTCCTAATGAATCCCACAGATACTCCGCTTTATAACCATGAGCTTTGGTTTAGTGTATGACGGCATTTCATTGCAATGAGACCCGCCCCCCTACCCCCCACCACCAGCATTCACTTCATAAGGGCAATGATGGATGTTTTACGTTTGTATCTGTTAGTTGATTAAGAACCAAACTTTAAGTTCCAATCCAAACAAACAGAACGTTGTAACTCCCATTAGTGTAACCCTGATTACTCATTGGCTGGAAGATTTTAGTGAGGCTTTGTTATTGAACAAGAGGTACCACAGCTCTGTGAATCCCCCCCCCGTGACACATTAAATATTGAACATCTGCATTGGTCTGCTAATCATTAAAAGATGACACTCCGTCTATTAGACTTATTAAACGAGGGGATTTCCTGTCTTGGAGGACAGCAATAGGGTTCAGATATAATGTTTTTGATAATTCATGGATTAGAGACGAAATTAACAATCACTTTAAACAAAAGCAGCCCGCAGAACTGCTCAACAATCACTGGAATTGAGGCTAAATGATTAACCGGATATGTGCGTGTTCTCCTTTAGAGACCGCTGCGGCTCTGAGACGATCAGAAATGCTGGTCCTGAGTGAACCGCACCAAGTTGCCTGGAGCACCTGCACAGGGCAGCTACTGATGGATCAGTAGTGGCAGAGCAGGCACCTGGAGAATGCTCGGTTAAGTCATGAATATTACAGTGTGTGTGTGCTGAAGGAGCAGGAACATTATTTACTGCTACGGCCCGGCCAGTTAAAAAGCCCATGAGAGGGTCAGCAGCTCTGCGTGCGCGCAGGTGACAGCTGTCTTCAGGAAACACGTCCGCACACGCTCACATTTGTGAGGCTGTGCAGTTGCATGGATGAGGTAACTGTAGCTTACATCATGTATAAAATGTCAGACAGGTTTTCCTGGAACCAGATTCTCATAATTGTACCTGACAGACTTGTGCACCCGTGATCCCCACACTGAGCCACCGGAGCGGAAACTCACCGAATCCCTTCTGAGAACTTCCCAGCATTGCAAAGCTCAAACACCAAGCAGGCTTTTTCCCCTTCACCTGTGATATACTATCCATGCGGAAATGGATATATGAAGCACATATAGGGTAAAGAGAAATATATTCGTTCAGATGAATATGCGTCACGGCCTTTTGGAGCTCTAGCAAAAAGGTCAAGAACAAATCAATAACATGTGTGTAAAAAGGGGAGAACGGGAAACAGGATTTTTGTGTATTGTATTCGATGCCTGGCTCTTGTTTTTGGGAGTTGATACATATACACAGGTGCATGCTGGTACGAATGGGCGGTGTCAGTTTGCCATGACTGATTGCGTGTGTATCATAACTGAAAACAATATGTAGGATGGAATGGCTGACATTCCCCTCCGCTGGACGGCTCCAAACTGTTCCCCTCAAGAACTCAAAATAAAGCTGACAGCTAGACCTTGGGCAGAATAACAGTAAAGAGGCTTTCCAAAATATTTTGTGTTTGAATTTGGGGGGGGGGGCATGTTTCGAGGTCCTTGAAGACAGTATTGGGGATTTCCAAGTAATTAAATATTTCAAACCGTTTACAAATAGTTTCACGTTCAGAAGTGTTGGCAGCATGCGTAGCTTTCATCTCAGCCTCCATCACCAGCGTCCAGATTTGTTTAGAGGGGGAACCAAAACCAAACACAACTACTATTCAGCTTTATTTGACTGAATCCACTTCAACAATCACGGTTTGCCTAAAAGCTTAACAACAAAATGGAATTTAAAGCAAACACACCATGATAGGAATTCTTTGAGATTCCATGTTCAACTTGAAAAATCATCTTTTAAGTGTATTATAATGTTCATTCCTCTCTCTATAAACAACCTAAAGTGGTATTTTGTTCCGTTCCCTCATTTCTGAGTAATCCTCTAAAAACCTGCGCTGTCAGTAGCCCCTCCCATACCCACGAAAACGAGCGAGCCTCATGTGCTGATGTCACAGCGTGAGAACAGGAGGGGCCTCTGGTCACATGCAAGATGGCGCCAGAAACAATCACTAGCCAGAAGCAGAGATTTTGTAACTTTAGCTGGTTGCGTAAGTGGCAATATCCTAAACTTTAGGAAATCTTTTCAAAAATGATAATTTAAAAACTTTTCAGAACCATCAGCTTTTAAACTTTTAAATGTGAATAAACTTTAGCTCGCTTCGTTTTCAATAAGTCTGAAATTTCACAAATTGGATTTTTGATCATTAATTATCTTAATGGAAACACCACAACTTAAAAAAAAAAACTTGCATGTATCGAAAAATGTTTTGGAGGAGGAGGTTTTTGGGGCGTATTGAAATTTTGGCAGAACTGCAATGGAAACACTTTTTTCAAATTAAATGCGCTTCTTGGTATGACGTGGCCGCCCTGAGCGCAGAACAGTGGGCGCCATGAGAGGTCCAACAGAGTCACAGCTCATTATAAGTTGTGTATCAGACAGAATCGTACAGCTCCTCCGTAAAATCACCAACCAAGATTTCATCTTCGTTTCATCCATAGACGCACATTTGCAGCTTGCAGCCTGAATTAGACGCAGAAGTCTCCTTTGAGGACGAGTGTGAGTGTTGTGACAGAAACTCAAATGGACCTTGTCGTGTTTTCAAACAGAAGAAAGGGTCCAGCTGTTTACTTGTTAGAATGGTTATTTTTTAATACCGCTGACCAGGTTTCTCGTGTGCATCTGAGACGGTCAAAGGACTAGCTGTATCGTGAAGTACAGTATCTGTAAGCATAATGTAAATTACATGCACTTGTGACGTAAAAGTGATACTATGACATGGTTTCCTTACGCCACACTATAGTCGTTTGTAAGATGTGTGCACTGGCTTCTTGCTGACCGTGCACAAATGCTGCACGTTCGGGGGTGCAGGTGATGTGTAAGAGCCTGTAAGACAGGGGTGTCAAACTCAGTCACACAAGGGGGCAAAATCCAAAACACCCTTCAGGTCACGGGACGAACAGGATAAAGATTTATTGAACACTCTGAAACTACATAATTATGAACTAGATACACACCATTACCTACGATAATGCTAGTGTGAATGCTGTAAGCTGAATTTGTCCACTGAAGATGGCAGTGCTGATAGCTGAAAACACTGAAGCTAATAGCCAGCTAAAATATTAGCTAAATGGCAAATTAGCCTAAAAAAAAACCTTAGGTTAGTCAGAACAGCTAGCAGATAGCATGTAAATTAAACTCAACCCAGAAAAAACATGTTATTCATTATTGTTTTTTATATGATTCTTCCAAAATGATCCCAGATTATCAGTTGATTGATAAAGTATTGAACAGGGAGCCTGTACAGCAGCTTCATCAGTGGGTAGTAGATTGTAGCCGTCTGAGCTCATCTCCATCTGCTGTCCCTCTGACTTACATTTACCCACACAACAATACACAGCACGTTTCCAACCGTAGCCGTCACGCCAGAACAGCCTGTAAACGTTCCAGAGTTCCAATCCTCCAGACATTATTTCAGATTTTACTCTTAGACTCAAAAAAATGAAAGAAATTATGTTTTTATTCAAATCCAATCAGTCCAGTTCAGATACATATAAAGCTGATGCCTCAGTCACAACCTCACCAGTGGAAATGGGCTTGCTATGGGTGTGCAGGTGGCCCACTCAAACTATCAAGGTCGTGGAGCGCTCTGAGAGCCTGCAGAGCAAAATGTCCAATCACATGTTTTTAAAGAGATGCTGCAGGCGACGGGTCATGGAGAAGACAACACACAAGGTAAAATGTAGGTTGAGTGAATGAGACACAACATGTCCTACAGGTTTTTGTCCCCCCCCAAATCCTGCGGAATAACAAGCATGAACGTTCATTAGTGCTGTTCATATTGTAAGTGGGGGTTTCTCGAATGACTGTTAGAAACCAGACAATCAGAGCAGAGTTTGTGTGGGTGGATACTTGTGTATCACCTGCACACTCTGTGTGGGGGATTTGTGTGCAGTCAGTGAGGGACCAGTACTCACAGCTCAATAATGACTAGAGAGGTGTAAGGACCTGTAGGACAGCATCACCTGAGCGTCATACCTGTGTGGAACTTACATTGTCCTTACAAAGACTTCATGCTGCGTTCCATTTTCATAATGCTTCTTAAGGAGACTGTACAAGCCTTAAAGGGGCCATACCAGGATTTACTTTAGTCTCTGAGTAAAATATATCCATGTATCCCCACGGGCCATACCATGAAAAATCTCATTTGTGACACGCCTGGGCTTCCCTTAAGCTGCAATTGCTCTTTTCCTTCCACGACTTGGACAACCCAAAAACTTGAGGTTGTCACATGTGACTAAAACCTTCTAATAAACCAGACTCACTGTGGGGTTGAGGGTTCATCTTCTGTGGGGAACATCTTTCCTGCTAGTCAGCAGGTCGTCTTCCTAAACTGTGTGTATGTGCAGCTTACCTGCCACCGTCGGTGATGTTGCCTCCACGCCGCCTGCACACTCTGCTGAAGCAGGCCGTGGAGCTGCAGAGAGAGCGCTGCCTGTACCACAACACCAAGCTGGACGGAGGACTGGATGGAGGGCTGGACTCGGTGTCGCTGCTGCTGGACCACAGCTGCAGTCGGTGAGGAGTGCTTTTGGGTTTCCTCATTCAGAGGCTCTAGTTTACTCTGGCTCTTGAGCCTTTCCACCAGGCAGGTTCCAGTTCTGAACCAGAACAAGAAATTCTTATTTAGCTTTTTCATCACCAAAGCTCTACTCTGAGGTTCTAACTTGATTTTATATAAGTACCGACAATTTTTCTGGGCCAATAAATGTTCGGAGGGCACAAAGGAAGCAGAGCGGGACGTAGGGCTACTCTGTCTGCTCTCTGGGTGTCGAGGCCTCGCGAACCTCTCGGCGGGGGCTCATGGAAGAGTCCTGCGGAGGAGGCGCTGCAGGGAAGCAGAGGAAGCGATGAAAATAGAGATACTTTAGTGTTGAGTATTTAAACTTTAGACTTTGTTATATTTATTATCGGGCATATCTGTTTAAGAAAGTAGGAAAATGTCAACTTTCACCAGATATTATTTACAATCTAAGTTTAAAACAGCTGATAAGAAAACTCTGATGACCCAGCGTTCTAGCAGCATTTGAACGCATCACTTAGACTCTTGGAGACATGAAAAGAGTCTCACATCAGATTTGTGCGTAAATGTTTTTTTGTGTGTGCGTAATTTTAAATATTACGTATAAATTAGGGCTGCCACGATAAGTCAACTAGTCGACCAATAAAATAGTCGATAACTAATTTGATAGTCGATTAGTCGTTACTTTATATTATATGGAGTCAGTGTTATAAAGTTGAACAAAGTTGTGAGCGTTAAACTAAAAAATGCACTTTTTTAGATTTGAGTCAATGAGAGCAAAACTTTCATCTTTTGTGAAAAATAGTTCCTTTGTTTCAGATGCTGACCTCATTTGATTTACCGTATTTTCCGGAGTTCAAGTCTCACTTTTAGGAGAAAAGTGTGACGTTTCAGAACAAATGTGCCAAGCCCAGTGTAGCTAAAAAATAAATAAATACAATAACACCAATTTTTTGATCTGTATAAGAAAAATATAAAAGTTTAAGAGGAAAACAATCAGATTCTCTTCCACGTTTGTTTTGGACGACACTTGTTCTGCCACTGTCAATAGGAAATACTTCAGTTGCAGCGCCCTCTAGAGGTTGTTAGAGGAAACAAACGCTTAAAGACGACTAGTGTTTACTGGGAAAATAACAAATATATGACCCTATTGATGTCTTAAAAAAAAAAAAAAAAAGTTACATTATGATGTCTGTTTTACATCCAGTTTGTGTATGACCTGATTAGTCGACTAATCTGTTAAAATAATCGATGATTAGTTGACTATTAAAAGAATCGTGTGTGGCAGCACTAGTTTAGTTTCAAGCTGTTGTAATTTAATTTGTGCATGTCAAATTGTGTTTTGTATTTTCTATAATTTTGTTATTTTTTGTACTCATACACATAATGTATTGTATGTGTTACAATTCAAGAATTACACACACACAATTCAGGGTGAGTTTATTTTCTCTCCATACTAGAAAGGAAACAAAATTGCTGGTTCAAACCTTCCGCTCTCTTTGGGGTCCAGATGACTCCAACCACATATTGATGTGTGATTCCTTTCATGACAAATGTGGACAAAGGTGGACAGGATTTTATGTCTGCCATGGACATTAGTGAAACTCAAAAATCAATGATTAAAAAAAGTTCAGCTCACTGTCTTGTTGGGTCCAGATGACCCCACTTTTAATGTAAACAAGCTAAGGAGAGCGGAAGGGTTAAAGGAGGTTAGAAATGCTTATTTCAGTCTTTTTTTTTGTAATTTGATCCTCCATCCAGATCAATACTCCCCTCTTCACGCAGGGATTTATGTTCAGGCCAGTTGTTGACTGACACCCTGTCTAACGTGTGAATCTCTTCTCTGCTTTGAACTGCTGTTGAATCTCCTGTTGGAACCAGTGTAACCTCATGCCAATGTGTGTGCAGGAAACAGTTTCCCTGCTACACTCAGCAGATTCTGACAGAACACTGCAATGAAGTCTGGTTCTGCAAGTTCTCAAATAATGGCACAAAGCTGGCCACCGGCTCCAAAGACACTACAGTCATTGTGTGGCAGGTCAACATGGTGAGTGCTCCCTGACTGGCTTCATATGTTTGAGGGAATGATGTCTGTGTGGCTCATGGGTCTGCGCTCTCACAGGAAACACAGCAGCTGAAGCAGATCAGGACTCTGGAGGGTCATGCCTACGGTGTGTCCTACCTGACATGGAGTCCTGATGACACCTATCTCATTGCCTGTGGGCCTGATGACTGCTCAGAGCTGTGGCTGTGGAATGTGCAGGTGAGGCTGACTCAGCAGTTCATGCATCTGTGCAGGGGTTGACCTGTACAGGTGCTGCAGGTTTTTAGGTTGTCTGACCGTGGAGGGTCATAGAGAGGAGCGAATGCATCTTAAGGGGAGAGCAGGTGAGTCTTGTATTTCCCTTGAGAATTGTGTAACAGACCAACCTGTAACCAGCAGGAGCAATGTGGGGTTCAGTGTCTTGCCCACGGACACTTTGACGCATAGACAGGGAAGACAGGAACCGAACCTGTAGTCCTCTCTACCTCTGCATTACATCCACCCCTATTTTTCCTCTAAGGTTATTCCCTTCAGGTTCCTGTAAGGTTTAATTCTGGTTCCCCTGAAGTTCCTCCATAGTTCTGTAAGCCCTCGTTTCCACTGAGCGGTTCGGCTGGACATTACCCAGATTGCTGGACATTTTTATGTATCAGCGGTGAAGATTTACGCTAGCGAGACACAGAGCTATCATAATCAGACCGGGGGCAGGGCTCAGCTCCAAAAGCCACGCCCCCTCAGAGGAGATTTTGGAAACAAAGTCTTCAGATCAACATGAATAATTGATTTTTAAGACATTTAGGTTGTGGGATTTGGGTTGAAATGTTCCTAATCATCATTAAAACACTACTGGGAATGTTTTTTAAAATAAAAAAATATTGATAGGGGGACTTTAAATGAACTGTAAGACACACACGTGCTCCCTGTAAGATACAGCCCCTCCACAGACCAGGACAACCTAAAACCTGCAGCTCTCGTACAGAACAGAGCCTATGACAAAGGTTGTAAAAGAGACATGGAAGCTGTCTTTAAGAGTGCATCATGGAAACAATACAAGACACTGACCCTTGAAAACAAGATGATAAATAAATGAGGCAAAGGAGCTGCTGATGTTTTTATCTAACTGGATGCCTGGAAAAGTTTACTGCAGCCTTTGTGTTCCTCTTTGGTAGACGGGGGAGTTAAGAACAAAGATGAGCCAGTCTCATGAGGACAGCCTGACCTGCGTAGCCTGGAACCCTGACGGCAAACGCTTCGTCACTGGTGGACAGAGAGGCCAGTTCTACCAGTGTGTAAGTGCTCAGAGCAGCATGGCCCCAGCTCACGTCTGCATGGGGGGTTTGACCCTGAGCTGTTGGCTCATGTTCAGAGAGGTTGTTCACAGGTCAGCCCAACAGGGAGAGGGAATCTTACATCCTTTTTTTGTTACTGTGTGTCAGTTTTTCTTCAGGGCAAATCAGCACATCCAAAATCCACTTTGTTAATGCAAAAAAAAAAGCTTTAGCGATTACTTTAGCGATTCTTCTCATAACGTGGTAAAAAATGTCGGCCTCATTCAGTTGTTTTTAAGCTTAGTACTGACTTAAAGAGAGGGTGTTGTGGTAAAAACCTAGAGAACAGGAGACAGAAACAGAGCCTGAAGTCAAGACCGTGATGCTGGATCTTTATGTCTCTGTCTGTTACTGACAGGATCTTGATGGGAACCTGCTGGACTCCTGGGAGGGCGTTCGAGTGCAGTGTTTGGGTTGTCTGAGCGATGGCCGGACCGTTCTCGCATCCGACACTCACCAGCGCATCCGAGGGTACAACTTTGAGGACCTGACAGACAGAAATATGTGAGTTCTCTTCACCCGGAGTCAGGGTGCACCAGGTCATAAACTTTTATATTAAAGTTATCCAGTGGATCCAACCGAAACGATTACAACACATGTGGGGAGATCTATCTCACCGTCTGTGTGTTATTCTGCGGCTCACTCTCAATTACTGGATGTGGTTATTAAGATGGATGGAGTGCAAGGCAAAACATCTACTGATCCTTACAAGAACATCTTTGGGCATCTGTCATTTTCTCCTTTAGTTTCTAAAGATTTTCAATGGTCATATAAAGGTTTGTGGATCAATGGTGGCAGAGATGGATGGAGCTAAATCAAGGAATAAATATTTGAAACCCAAATAAAAAAAACTAACTATTACATAGCTATTACACAGTCCTGCACATTATCAAAACGTAACTATGTGTTAAAAAAAAGTTAAAGATTGCCTATAGTGGGATTTGAACCTGTGTGAGTCCTTGAAAAATATAATGTTATGTAATACCACTGCATCACCGGCAATCTGTGTTTGACGTAGTGTTCTGTAGGCTTCATAAGGGCAACCCACCACATGGTCATTTAATGCAAGCATAAGGACGTTTTCTATGCCTGGATTAAACTCAATAAGATGGCCTTTTGAACGGGCTAGAACAGCATTTTAGATGCCATAAAACTGCTTATTACCCCGTCTTGGGACAACTTCAAACTATGATAGTTCAGACTAAACAGACATTTCTGATGGTAATTATCACAGTTCTCAGAGTCAGTGAACGCACCGGGACTAAAGATACCACCCTCATCGATTGTGATTGGTCCTTCGTGTTAGCCCCGCCCCAACGCGCCACAACAGGGTCAAAATGTTAAAAGTGAAATTTTCAGATTCCAAAATAACAAAAAAAAGAAGAGTTGAAAGTGAAAAAGATCTTTGAAACTGAAAAAAAAGTTTTGAAATGAAAATTTTGATTTTTGACATCTAAAAAACAGAACATTAAGCAGAAAATAATTAAGTTTATTTTAAAATAGCAAAAAGTTTTGGACAATTTACCTTTTTTTTGGCCAAACACCAATATTTTTTTCAAAAAGTTTTATTTGGGTTTCAAATATTTATGTCCCGATAGTGGCTTCGTATAGGTGAACTGTTCTGGAGGATTTTCTGATGGAGCAAAGTCAGGCAGGAGCAGAACTTGTGTTCTTTTAAACAGGATATTCATGCATCATACAAAAACAGATTTTATTTATGTTCTAAGGCACAGGTGTCCATCTCCAGGCCTCGAGGGCCGGTGTCCTACATGTTTTCCAACCAATCTGCCACTCAAGCTCCTTACTGGCTAAACACACCTGATCCAGGTGATCAGCAGTAGATAGGGCAGAATTTCTGGAAAACCAGCAGGACGTCGGCCCTCGAGGACTGGAGTTCAACACCCTTGTTCTAAGGCTTTAGAGAACTTTTTGGGAGTCCAGTGAAAGCAGCTGAAAAGTTCTGACAGCAAACCTGTTCTGACCCCACTCCACAAACTCTGCACCTTTAGCACTTCTCATCATAAGAGCATGATAGATCTGCACCATAGTTCCAAACAGTCCTCCATCAAACAGACCAGTGTTGGTTGTTTCTCTGCTGATTTGATCAAACAAACATAACAGATGCACGTTTTCTTCCAGAGTGCAGGAAGACCATCCCATCATGTCCTTCACTGTTTCCAAGAATGGGAGCTTAGCTCTCCTCAACGTTGCAACTCAGGTGAGCACCTTGTTTGGAATCTGCCTTTAAACCAGACCCAGAGCCGGCCCAGCTCATGGTTCTGTCTGCAGGGAGTCCATCTGTGGGACCTGCAGGACAGGGTGCTGGTGAGGAAGTACCAGGGGGTGACTCAGGGCTTCTACACCATCCATTCCTGCTTTGGAGGGCACAATGAAGACTTCATAGCGAGTGGGAGTGAAGGCAAGGCAGCAGTTTCTTCAGTTTCTACTGTGTTCATTCATCAGTTTAAACACAGGAAGAGGAGCAGCTCAGCACGAGTGTCAGAACTGTGGTTCCAGCCTGTGCACGTGTGTGTGTGTGTGTGTGCATGTTTGTGCATGTGCAGAGCCACTGTGAGCTGCTAGGTTTTCTGTTAAGTCTTTGTGTTTCTTGACAGACCATAAAGTTTACATCTGGCATCGCCGCAGTGAGCTTCCCATCGCAGAGCTGACCGGCCACACTCGCACCGTCAACTGTGTGAGCTGGAACCCCACCCTGCCCGAGCTGCTGGCCAGCGCTTCTGATGACGGCACCGTCAGAATCTGGGGCCCCGTCCCCTTCCTGGATGTGGAGGAGGCTGAGGGCTTCGGCAATGCCAGCCTGAACAGCAGTGAGTGCAGTTGGAGTGAGTGTGTTTGTAGAGGTGAGCAGGACGTTGCAGGTCGTTTCCCAGACTGCAGTATTGTGTTTGGTTCTGGTCCGACTCAGCCTGCTGGTACCGTGGTAAAGAGACTGATTCAAAGTGATGTTGGTCATGGACAAGACAAGAGCAAAAAACAAAACAAAAAAAAGCAAAAACAAAAAACAGGGCTATTCTGGAGTTTAGCTAATATTTCAGCTACATGCTAACTGTTTTGACTAACCTCATTTTTTATTTCGTTTTTAGGCTAATTTGGCATTTAGCTAATATTTTAGCTAGCTATCAGCTTCAGTGTTTTCAAATATCAGCTTCAGTGTTTTTAGTTATCAATTTCAACATCTTCAGTGACCAAGTTCAGCTTACAGCATTCACACTAGCATTATCACAGGTAATGTTATATATCTAGTTCATAATTATGTTAAAAAGTTATAAAGTTTTAAAAATGTAGTTTAGAGTGTTCAATAAATGTTTGTCCCGTGACCTCAGGTGTGTTTTGGATTTTGGCCCCTTGTGTGATTGAGTTTGACACTCCTGCTATATGTCCTAAATCATGAGAAAAATGCCACAAGAGGATGTTAAAAACACCAAAAATATCAAATTTATTGGAGTGGATCTTTAATGTTTTCTGTTGAAATAGATGAAGTATGACTCCTCCTTTATCAAATCAATAATGAAGTTCTAGATGTGTTGATCATCTATGGAAATAGATTTAAATTCCCTTTTTTCTTAGAATTCCTGCTTCCGGTTCAGATGAATGGTGTGAGAACTTCTGCTCACACGGGGGTTCCATGAAGACATCATTGAGGATTCATCCTAACAGTTATGGCTGGCTCTGATGCTGAATGTCCTGAACATGTTTTTTTTCCTGTCTCCTCAGACTGCTGCAGGATGGAC
>NC_050527.1:18924452-18981511 GCF_002922805.2 Oryzias melastigma | reverse complement strand
AGGCTGTGGAGAGACTCTGGGAATCTGCTGATTGGACAACTGCTCGGCTTCAGCGTGCAGACATGACCGCATTCGGCCGGTGAAGCTGACCCACCCTCCTGTTGTCAGACCCCTGCAGGACCAACACCCCCCTGCCCCCCTTATTTATTCCTATTTGGTATTTATTGACCCGTTTTGGCTGACAGAACCAGCGCCATTCTTGATGTTCTCAGTTTCTTTGTTCCTCGACTGCTTCCTGAAGAACGTCGGCAGCATCATGGGCACGGGGGGGGGGGCTTTCACCTTTTTTTTCTGCCGGAAAGATGTGACAGCTTTTAACCCTCAGACCCTCTGCTCTCCTGTCCCAGACTCTGTGGGGGGTGTTTGTGATCTCCGTTAGATGTGTTTCAGCTGCAGCCTTCACTGACACTTCCTTGCTGCTGTCAGAGGAGGGGGAACTATTGCAGGACCATGTGGATGATGCATGCTAACCCCCCTCTCATCTTCCCCCCGGCGCTTTAGACCCATTTTCTGCCTTCAAGCAACTCTGCGGTTCGATTGGCTGTTTCAGAAAGCTGTGTCTTCTCAATAAAGTTTTGGAGTTAACCTGAACCGCTGGAATGATGCTTTCATGTGCTGAGCGATCCGTGAGCCGCATGCTGTGTTCACTGCACCGGGAACACAAGGAAGTTCCCCCTGGTCATCTAAGGATAAAGAGGCTTCCCACATCTGGATCACGCCATGCAAACGGTCCTTTCATTTGAGTGCCCCCCTCCCTGCTGCACCAGTGCTCGTTAGAACCGTCAGTGAGTTCTTGTTCAAATTCAGACTCCGTTTTCTGCATGGAGGACGGTGAAAGGCTCAGAGTCTCAGTCAGGGTTAGATCCAGACTTTGATCAGAACTCTTCAGAACCAAGTTTCAGATTCAGCTTCTGAACCCAAAGTTCTCATGACCTGATGGAGAACATTGAGCCCCACACATCACACTACCACATCTACTGTATGTCTGACTCTAAAGTCTGGGGGTTTTAGTGCAGATGGAACCGACACCTTCTAGGTTCACAGAGTATTTGTTCAACATTTTTGGATGTTTTTTGTCAAAGGATAGTTTGGCTTTGTGTTCTTTTGTCTTTACTGTCTTTCTCCACCATTTTTATCTCATAAATGTGGATTAACTCTGAGTACGGCCGTTGTTTCTGCCGCTGGGCTTATTCTGGGCGGTCGGTCACACCCACAAGGTTCTGAACTGTTCCAGGTTTTCCCGTGTGTGGAGAGTGGCTGTGTGTGACCTTTTCAGTGACTTGGTTTCTCTTCTTTCAGCTGTTTTGCTCGTCCAGTTCAACTGATTATCTTTGGGGGGGGGGGTTAATGCAGATGTTTTCTTTAATAAATTAAACCTTAAAGTTGTGTTCTTGACTGTGTGTAATATTGGGCACAAAAGGATTGAGGTACAGGATAGGATGAACAAAAATGTAAACTAAAACACTTTTTGCTCCCGTCTTTCATGAGATGAACTCAAAAATCTGACACAATCACCAAATTATTCACAAATCTGACAGTGAGCACTTCTCCTTTGCTGAGATAATCCATCCCACCTCACAGGTGTGTCATACCAAGATGCTGGTTAGACTGCATGATTCCTGCTCAGGTGTGCATTAGCATGGTCACAGGAGAAGGACTCTGAAATGTTCCGTTGTATCACATGTTTTGAGGGAGTGTACGGTTGGTGTGCTGACAGCAGGAATGTCCATGAATTGAATGTTCAGTACTCAGTATGTTCAACAGCAATTCAGAGAATTTGGCAGTAAATTCAACCAGCTTCACAACCAGACCTCCACATCCACCAGGATCACCTCCAGGATCATCTAAGACCAGACACTTGGACCTCTGCTGAAACTCGTCGGAACCGTCTCAGGGAAGCTCATCCGAGTCTTGACCGGACTCCAGTTCGTCATTGTAACCGGCTTGAGTGAACAAATGCTCCCATTCAATGACATCTGGAACGTTGGAGAGATGTCCTCATCATGAATGAGTCTCGGTTGACAGCGTTCAGGGGAGCTGGCTGCCAGTGGTGAGAGGTTTACTGTGTACATGTGTGTGTTTTATTGATGGCATCTTGAATGCACACAGATCCAGAGGTCCATTGTTGGTCCAGACATCCAAGAACATCATGTTGCACCATGATAATGCACAGCGCCATGTTGTAAAGGTCTGTGCACAATTCTTGGAAGCGGAAAACATCCCAGTCCTTGCTTGACCAGCACACTCACTGATCATGTCACCCATTGATATACATCTACACTGCCTGGCCAAAAAAAAAAAGTCACTACCAAAAAAAGGGTCATACACTAATACTTCGTTGGACCGCCTTTAGCTTTGATTACGGCACACATTGGCTGTGACATTGTTTCGATAAGCTTCTGCAATGTCACCAGATTTATTTCCATCCAGTGTTGCATTAATTTTTCACCAAGATCTTGCATTGATGATGGTAGAGTCTGACCGCTGCACAAGCCTTCTCCAGCACATCCCAAAAATTCTCAGTGGGGTTAAGGTCTGGACTCTGTGGTGACCAATCCATGTGTGGAAATGATGTCTCATGCTCCCTGAACCAGTCTTTCACAATCTGATCCCGATGAATCCTGGCATTGTGTTCTTGGAATATGCCCGCAGGGAAGAAGAAATCCATTGATGGAATAACCTGCTCATTCAGTATATTCAGGTAGTCAGCTGACCTCATTCTTTGAGGACATACTGTTGCTGAACCTAGACCTGACCAACTGCAGCAACCCCAGATCATAACACTGCCCCCGCAGGCGTGTACAGTAGGCACTAGGCATGATGGGTGCATCACCTCACCTGCCTCTCTTCTTACACTGATGCGCCCATCACTCTGGAACAGGGTAAATCTGGACTCATCAGACCACATGACCTTCTTCCATTGCTCTAGAGTCCAATCTTTATGCTCTCGAGCAAACTGAAGCCTTTTTTTCCAGTTAGCCTCACTGATTAGTGGTTTCCTTAAGGCTCCACAGCTGTTCAGTCCCAATTCCTTGAGTTCCCTTCGCATTGTGCGTGTGGAAATGCTCTTTCTTTCACTATTAAACAGAGCCCTTTCTACTGTTGTTTTTCTTCCATTTGATCTCACCACACGTTTAAGCGATCGCTGATCACGACCATTCAGGGTTTTCCTCCAGCCACATTTTTTTCCTAGAAGACGATGGGTCCCTACTACCCTTCCAGTTTTTAAGAATGCGTTGGACAGTTCTTAACCCAATTTTAGTAGTTTCTGCAATCTCCTGAGATGTTTTCTCTGCTTGATGCATGCCAGTGACTCGACCCTCCTCAAACAGACTAACATCTTTTCCACGACCACGGGATGTGTCTTCCCACATGGTTGTTTAGGAAATAAGAAGCAACTCGTTGCACCACTTGGGTTTAAATAACTTGTTGCCAGCTGAAAGATAATCGCCCATGCAGTAATTATCCGTTAATATTCATTAATACAAATTAATTGGACCTCGAGGAGCAGCAGTCCTTCGCTTTGCCTCGCCGATTTCCACGGCGTGTTTTTGTTCAAAATCTGCAGTCATAAAATTTACTTAGTAAAACATTGAGATTACTAGTGATTATTCACAACACAAAAGTGTGATTAATTAATTTAAAAATTAATTGACAGCCTTAATAAAAAATAAATGCTCTAAATGTACAGTTTTGTGTGTGATTTTGCATTGTGATAATTTGCCGATAAGTGGTGTAACAAAATACTGTAACAAAAAAAAGCTAATTCAATTAATCCCAATTCATTTTTTTCCCAGTTTGCAATTAATGAGTTACTTTTTTTATCGATTCTCAGCTCTTTATATATATATATATACACTCTTCACTGGCTACCTGTGTCTTTTAGGATTGTTTTCAAGATTTTAATTCCGGATTTTAATGTTTGAATGGTGTGGCACCTCCATATCTTTCAGAACTTTTACATTTTTATTGTCCACGTCGAGTCCTTAGATCTGAAGATCAAATATTTTTAATGGTTCCAGATCAGTTTGTGACCAGGGGAAACAACCTTTTCAGGGGCAGCTCCCAAACTCCGGAATGCTCTCCCTCTTTCTGTAGTCTGCCAGTCCTCTTACTGATTTAAAGTCACTTGTAAAAACTCATCTTTTCACTCAGGCTTTTACCTCCAGTGAGCAGATGTAGTGTCTCTGGTTTCAGTGATTTTATAGTTTCTTTTTTTGTATTTAATTGTTTCATGATTTGATTCATATTTTATGTTCTGTTCATCACTTTGGTTGCTCTTGCTGTTAAAGGTGTTATATAAATCAGTGGTTCCCAACCTTTTTGGGGCTGTGGACCGGTCAGCTAGTGTGGAGTTATTCCGCGGCCCGGCCGGGGGTTGGTTTACAGTAAAAGTACACAAGTCTTTGTAAGGTAATAGAGGGTGACCTGTACAACAAGTATATAGTGTCCAAGCCCTGGAATTATGGACCAAAATCGTTTTATTCAAATTCACAAGTGGCTATATTGACTTATTTCTCGTCAAAAATGCAAAGTTCAAAGACATTTTTTTCAAAAACTGTACAGTAAAAGTACACAAGTCTTTGTGAGGTAATAGAGAGTGACCTGTAGAACAAGGATATAGTGTCCAAGCCCTGGAATTATGGACCAAAATCTATTTATTTACATTCAAAGACGACCATCGAAACATATTTCTCGTCAAAAATGGAAAGTTTGACTACTATTTTTTCAAAAACTATACAGTAAGAGTACAAAAGTCTCCTTGAGGTAATAGATGGTGACCTGTAGAACAAGCATTTTCTGTCTAAGGCCTGGAATTATGGAATCATTAATTTTTAAAATGACTATTTAACTTCATTATTGAAAACTCTAAACATTTCTTTTTAGAAAGGACATAATAAATAACATATTATTAGTACACCGTGTAATACGGGCGCATGACTTTTTTGTAGCGCGGCTGGCTTGACCACGGCTGAGTGAACAGCGGCTCACTTGACCGCAGTTGTTTTCCGTCTGTTCTTCTGTTGCTGCACTAATCCCATCCATTCGCGGACAAAATTTCCACATGCAGCTTTTCTCGTGTGACACGCCGCTGGCTTGCTTTTAGCGCTCAATATAATCGAGAAAACCCGGTTGATTTTCAAAATAAAAGATTTCTGACTCAAAAAAAAAAAAATAATAAAGTCCCTAAATTCTTCAAGGGACCGGTGGCAATGGGTCTGCGGCCCGGTACCGGTCCGCGGCCCGGTGGTTGGGGACCACTGATATAAATAATAAATTCACTTGCAGTTCCAGTCGATGTGTCACACAGCCATTGAGGAGTCCCAACGTTCCACAATCCACAACCTGATCAACTCTTTACAAGTATGTGTTGTTGTTCTGCATGAGGCAAATGTTGTTTAAAGTATTATTATTTTAACAACCAATTTCCAAACAAAACAAAACAGCCCGTTTCAGAATGGTCTTTTTAAGGCACACCTGTACAATAATCTGAAGATTATCTTGATGTGGCACACCTGTGAGGTGAGAGGGATTATCTCATCAAACAAGAAGTGCTCACTGTCCCAGACAGTGACACTTTTGTCAACAATATTTGAGAGAAATTGTTATTTTGTGTTTGTAGAAAACGTTTCAGATTTTTGGTTTCATCTCATGACAAACAGGAGCAAAAACAAAAGTTTCACTTTCATATTTCTGTTGAGTGTAGTAAAAACATCACATTTGTTCTTGTCCTTTGACAGTTATGAAATCATCCGAGTTAAATGATGCAAACTAAGAGATGGACAGGAAGTCAGCGAGTCTCATTTAAACTGTAGTCGTGAAGTGTGAAACATTTAAGAGCATTTGCCTTTTTTACATAATAAACATGCTTTATATATCCTCCATAATCCTGAGCCCGTTTGTCTGCTAGAACCAGAAAGTTTCTTTATTAAACTTTATTTGGTCTTCATTTAAATTCGTTTTTACTACAGATACCTTTGGGTTCAAGTGGAGATTCTTTAAAAACTCTTGTGACACATCACAAACTTTTATATAAAATGATTTATTGTAAACATAAAAACAAAGCATGAAGACTGAGGTCAGCAGAAGCCTAAATCTGCAGCTCCACAGATGCTTGGAGGAGGAGAGTGGAGCCTCTCATGGGATCCTCTCAGCACAGAAAGTCCTGGAGTTGAAGACAGCAGCCTGGACACAGAAGGAGCTGTTTCAGGATCAAAGTGGTTCAGGACTGAAGCACAGCGCTCTGCAGCGTACCTGTTTGTCCTCTGCAGACAGCACGCCCTGCACCGTCAGCAGCTGATACTGTTTGTGCTTCAGGCTGCTGGGGAACTTCCTGATGTGGCGAATCGCTGCGGAAACCGCATCAGAGCTTAGTGACAGCGTGGATCCAGGATCCAGAAGGAGGAGACACAGGCTGCCGTTCTTCTTTTGCTCCACGCCCACAACCGTCCGGCTGTGACCTGCAGACACAGCAGGAAGATGCAGTGATGGAACCACTAATCAGACAAAAAGCACTAGAGTGCACACACTGAAGGCCCTCCATTCATCACGAAGCCAAGACGGCATCTGCTTATGATCAAACCAGGAGCAAATGAAGAAAACACCCGGAGTGTTTCAATACAGACGTTTATTAGGAGGCCAGCTTCCATCAATGATAATCTTTTACGCAATTCTTTAGGACTTTTTAAACTTTCACAACCTCTAAGACAGGAGTTCTCACCGTGAGAGGAGTTTTTCTGTCCCTCAATAAATCATAATTGATGGTTATTAAACCAACTGTAGGCCTACATTGCTTGGAAAAAACATTTTTTGTTTCTTTTTTGCAGGGAAAAAGGTAATCAAACCTCGGTGTCAATGGTACAGGGAACTCATTTCACCACTAGAGGGCAAACAATATTTTTCAAAAGGAGTGAGGACAGCAGTAGAAATGGAGTCAGAGTGAGAGGATGAGCAGGATTCAGAGAGATTCAGGGCCGGTTCCTTTGAGGAAATGGACAGAGTTTGTCGTACCTCATGAATCCGTGTATCATTCGTTTTTCAACTTAAAATTAGAAAAGAAAAAAACAAACACAAACGGCTCGTTTTTTGTTTTTTTTTGTTTTGGATGTTGAATCGAAAAACGAAAAAACGGTTGGTTTTTCGTTTTTTTTCATTTCCGATTTTAAGTTGAAAAATCAATGAATGAATGATACACGGATTCTCATGGGCTGCAAAAGTTCATGTGGTGATTCACAAGTAGGTTAATGCAGTGCTCAAATAATTTCATACAAATCATCACTATGTCACAAATTATAAAAACTATGACTAATTTACTGGCGAGGAGCGCAACTATAAGATCAAACAAGTACAGCAAGGCATTCAAGACTTTCAGTTTTTTCAAATAATAAATATGAATTATGTCTATTTTTGGCATGAACAAAAGCAAATGTATAAAATGAACCTAGCATCTCTCAAAATGGGATATTTTTTTTTCCTCTTTTTTTTAAATAAAAGTTGCTCTGTGCCAAACAGGATCCTCTCAGTGCAGTTCTGAACAGCTAGTAACCAATGTTGTGCAGCATAAGATATGTGGTTTTAACTCATAAAAGATCAAACTTTTTACCAAAGTTTTACCTTACATATAAAATCTGTTCATTCTGGAGGTAGAGTTGATCAAACAAGACGTCTTCAGGTCTACATAGTTTATGGTCTATGTGCACTTCAGACATCAATGTATACTAATCTAAATTCAATAAATGCTAATTAAGTAATCCTTACTTTAAATAATTGCTATTTTATTTTTTCTTTTATAATTTATTTTCCCCCTCTTTATCCTCATCAGTCTTACACTGCTGGGTTTTGTTATTTTAGTTTGGATCTTGGTAGTCTTAGTTTTCAGGCTTTGTTTATTTGTTTTCTTTAGGTAGTTTTGGTTAGACAGACATTATCAGGAGCTGCTGACTCTGACGGTCAGCATGTCTGGATCAGCATCTCCATGACTTATTTAATGTTTGTCCAAAGAGCCACAATGGAGATAGAAGAGAGCCACATGTGGATCTGGAGCTGCAGGTTGCAGACTCCTGATTTAGACCAAACTAATAAATGACAGATTGTTGTTTTGACGATGTTCTCAGAAGAGTCACATGACTACTGAGCTGCCTTTTTTCTGGGTGCAGTCAGGTTCAGGTCAGTTGGACTGACCACACCGAGTCCCAGGTGTGTGAAAGCCCCTCCATGGGGGTGTGGTCAGTCAGGTGTCAGGGGCTGCAGGAGTGCAGGTGAGGTTTAAACATCTCTGGTGTTCATCAGTAAAAAAGAAGCTGAACTAAAAGTTGTTGTTTTCTGTTCTACTGGGATTGTTACAATCAACTTTTTTGATCATAAACCATGACTTCACAACGTCTCAGTGGGTGAACCGTCATCTAGAAACCAGCAGCAATGCTTTTATTAAAAAATGATTAAGCTCAATGTTAAAATCAGAACCTCCAGCTGCACTGCACCCCCCTCCTGCATTTACCTTGGTGCTGAAGGTAAAGTGGGGGCAGGCTTGTTCGGATGACTTTGGGGGGCAGTCTGCTGCTCTGGCTGGACTGAAGGAAGTACTGTCTGACCCAGTCAAACAGCCGGGGATGGGTGTCCCCGGGGCCCGTAGGCTGGTGGAAGTCAACGATGCGTGCTCTGGAGACAGACAGCCGGATGATGCTCATCAACATGTCCCCGCCTCAGCATGGAGCTCAAGCTGTGGTCCTACCTGACACCCAGCCATGTCAGTAAGACGTAGATGTCCGTGGCTCCGATCCAGGCCCGCGTGCCCTGGAGGCGCTGGTTAAAGTGGGAGGCCCCTTGTGGATCCAGACCTGCTTTCCAGGCCTCCTCTATCATTCTCTGGACTTGAGGGATGGAAGGAACTGCCTTTTCTGGCCAAACAAAAACACATCAGTGGACCTGCAGAAACTCAACACATTTATTTGCGCTCATGTAACAATGTTTTCATGTTTTTAGGCCGTCTGATATTTGCCTTAACATTTAAAGACCCACCCAACCAAAATGGTGTTTTTGGTGTTTTGCTGCAGTATTTTTCACATGATGGAGGACATGAATTAGGATTAAAACTGCATTTCTGATTATTTCTTTATTCAAATCCTGTCAGATCAGGAGCAGATATAAAACCTGTGGTTTCAAAAAGCTTGAATTTGTGACGCAGAAATTGCTATGGGGGGCCATAGTATCTCTGCTCTGCTCCATTCTGATCATCCACTTACAGATAATCAGATCCATGAACATCTTTGATTTCCTCGTCTGAGCTGGAATCTGGATCAGAACTGTACGGATGGATAGAAATGATATTGATCGTCGTTTTTGTTGCACTGCTAATGTTAGCTTGACAGCAGGACAGAGTGTAAACAAAGGACTTATGGGATATCATGGGATATCCCACCCACAACTCAGACGTGAATTTCTACTGAACTCTTTCTGTTCTGCAGAAAATGTGTCTTAAAAAATGACAGGTTTTGAGTTGTGGCTAAAAACGGCATCATCATAATTAAAAAAAAAAAACACTGGGAACACTTTTGTAATAGATCAAAATATAGTTGCCTTTAAGAAATGTTACCTTATTTCATTAAAAAAACACATCAGACTTCATGATCCCCTAGTAAGCAAAAGCTCAAAAAAATTAATCCATTAGCTAATCAGGAACTTTGGTCAGGAAGTTAAAGGAGTTCTGATCCATTTTGACAAACTTAATTATAAAGGTGAACAAGGATTTCAGTGTAAAGTCATATTTGTCAGATGAATCTGTTAAATGTGAAAATTTGAGTTTAATCCATAATATCCCAGTTCAAATATCAGGCAAACAAAACAAAAGTAAAAGAGAAATGAGAGAGAATAGGTCAAAGAGTTGCAAGAATTACATTAACTTAAAAATCCTGAAAAATCTGAGTTAGTAACTGCAACAATGACAAAGAGAGGAAATGCACAAAAAACATCAATCAGAGTAAGGACATATTCTTCATGAGTAATGGTGCATTCATACCAAACGCGGCAGGCATCAAGTTTCAATGTTAGGTCAATGTAAAGACGCGATCTGCTGTTGCAGATTTTGGGCAGCAGGCTCGGAGCGTCAACCAATCAGGGACCAGCTTTGGGCATATGACGTTTTCATCGACTACATCAAAGAGTAAAAATAAACATTCAAGATGGCCGATCGATGCAAGGAGTTTAATAGAGGGAGTGGAGGTAATATCTTTCTCAGTTTGGATCTTTAAAAGTCTGCCTGAACAAAAGGATTTACACCAGAGACGCCAGGTTTATGAGATTAAAAATGAGCATTTAGTGATTTCTGTAGCTCTAGTACTGAAACATCAAGCTGGACTCAGACTGAAAATTCTCCACCAGCTTGCAGGACAAACAATGAGCACAGAGCTCTTCCTGCGTCGGGAGGAAATGTTTTCGCCTTCACTTTTTCTTTAATAAAAATTATTCAAGTTCTAAACTGGCCAATTGGTTTGGCTTTTTCAACAAGCTCACTCCTGATTGGTGAGAGAGGTTGCCATAGAAATGATATCTCAGACTGACTCAGACCAATCACTGCTTCCTAACATCTGGTTCCATCGCAGTGAAGTCCATATCATAGAAAAACAGACTTCATTGTGTTGAGCCAGAGGTAAGGCGTTTTCTGGTGATGTCACAGGTGCTTTGTCCATCTCTACATGTCATTGGTCTTCGCTCTTGCTCGTGAAGATGTGAGGCTTCATGGAAGAAATGTGAAAGGGAGTCACAGTCCACCTGCACCATGACAGTCAGGACATCAACAGCAACACGCACCTTGAAGTGAGGAGGCGTAGGGCTCGGTTCTGTGCAGGGAGGACAGCAGCATTTGGAAGTTTCTGTAGCCACACCCCCAGCCTTTGTCTCCCGTCGATGCCCCAAAGTGGTCGGTGTCCGCGCAGAGCCACACGTGGACGCAGTCACGGACCTTGGTCTGGTAGAACTCTGTCAAGGCCTCGACTGCACCTGCACACACGAGGACAGTTCATTCACGTGACCTGCAACACTGAGCCAATAATCCGACACATCGACTGGATAAAACAGGTGTCAAACTCAATCACACAGGGGGAAAAATCCAAAACACACCTTAGGTCACGGGCCGAACGGGATAAACATTTATTGAACACTCTAAAACTATATTTTTAAAACTTAAAACATAACTTTTTAACATAATTATGAACTAGATATAGAGCATTACCTGTGATAATGCTAGTGTGAATGCTGTAAGCTGAACTTGGCCGTGAAGATGCTGAAATTGAAGCTAGCATGGGGCAAAAAAAATAGTTAAACTTGAAAATAGCCTAAAAAGCTGAAAAAAAAAACTAAATTAGCCACAACAGCTAGCATGTAGATGAAATATTAGCTAAACTCCAAAATAGCCTAAAAAATCTTAATAAATGCCAAAATAGTCCAAAAAACTAGCAGAATGCCAAATTTAAAACTTTAAAGGGTGACCAAATAGGGAAGTTGGAGACAGAAATGTGAATATCCAGTCAGAGGGGCGGGGCTGGAGAACAGGACTGACATCATTACTGGAGCTGCAGATCATGACGTCAGACTTCTGAAACTTACGTGGTTTGACCAATCACAAAATTCAACTGTAGTACCTGTTGCAGGCAGCACACAGACGTTTTTGACTATAATTTCAAGAGTTAAACAAGTTAATTTTAATTCATCAAAAATTTGGTAATGACCAACACACAGCACTTTTAAAACCCCATGTATAGAGATCAACAGGCCAAAAAAAAGGGATTTAGAGTTTGGTTAAACTTTAAAAGAAATATATTTACTCAAAATTAACCCGACGCTTTAAATCTACAAGAGCATCGTAAAAAATAAACTAATCCAAACTTTCTTTCCAAAGCTATATTCACACAGGCCCCGGCAACACTCATTCAAACAAACCATTCATAGATCAACAGGCAAAACAAGTTGATTCAGGGTTTGGTTACCCTTTAAAACTGTAACTTTTTAACATAATAATGAATAATAAAAATGCAGGAACATTATTCCAGAATAAATCAACTTAAACCTTAAATTACTTTCAATATTTTACTCTCCATAAAAATATATTTTGTCAAAATTATACAAGTTAGAAATAAGCACAAGATAACATCGGGTCATTAATAACAATCAAATAAAATGATCTGGAGGGCCGGATAGAATTAGTTGGAGGGCCGGATCCGGCCCCCGGGCCTTGACTTTGAGACATGTGGAATAAGAGAACTGGACTAGTATGATGTCATAGAAAACAACTTACTTCAGACTCCAACAATATGAAGTCAAAGTTTCTATGACAACCACTCTCACCAATCAGGAGAGAGCTTTTTAGAAGGTCACACCCATATAAATTGAAAGCAGGCTACACCAAATCTGTCAATCAAATGTTTTGGATGTGGGGCCAGCAGGTACCTCCTACTTTTATTCAGGCATCTGATTGGTCAGTATATTACTTGGATAACTTGGAACATTGAAAAAATATATTGCAAAAAAAAATTGGATTAGCAGGATGTTCAGAAAAAAATGTATCAGAGCAAGAACGGATATTCTGACATTTGTATTGACTAACAGCTGTTTATTTTTCTGTAGAAGTCTTTGGGATTTTGGCTTTGTGGAACCAGAGGGAACTTCCTTTAGGGAGGAGGAGTCACTCAGTCCAGTTCTCTTATACAGTCAATGACAAAGACAACATGACCCCTCCCCCCTCATGTTTCATAGAGAAAGTACCTGCTGGTTCCAAGAAGTCAAAATCCTACAGACTTCTATGGAGAAAAAACGTTATTATTCAGTCTTTCAAAAACTCCCTGTAGGACAGGACACAAACAACAATAAAAACCGCTGACTAGATGTTTCTTCTGAAAAGCCTGTCCTCATACACAGCACAGCTGACACAAAAACATACCGCAGGTTCTGGATCTGCCATCATCAATGCCCGAGGCCAAAGACTCCATCAAGTCGGCCTTTTTACAGTGAAAGTCTGCAGGTGCCAGCAGACCCCGAGCAACCTCTCTTTCCATGGTCTTCTCCATCTGCCGGCGGTAGCCCCCTGACCCGTCCAGACCATAGTGCTTCTGTGGAGTCAGCAGAACCAGAGACTGAACCTGGAAGCCCAAACTGTGATGCATCTGATGTAGTGCTACACAGAATCATTTGGATCTTCTTCCAAGGAGCAGAAAACATGAACCAGAGAGAATTTGCTTGGGTTTTGAAATACGACGCTCCATTCAGACTTCAAATCCATCACGCCCAGAGCAGCTGTAGCTTTCACTGTGTGACCTGCAAAAAGAACAATATCCCTCGACATATGCTGCATGCAAAGACTGTGTTGGTTGTTTTTGTGTCCTAAAGCCAGAAATTATGAGAAGATCAGAACCAGACAGGAAATCCCCTGACTATCGAAAGGAACCATCATTCCCTCATGCTGGGTCATCAGCCGTTTTCAACTTAGATTGTAAATAATATCCGGTGAAACTTGACATTGACTTGCTTAAACAGATATTCCCAATATCTGTTTAAAGACTTACATGAAATTATCAAATCAAAATCAACTTTACTGACTCAGAGGAAATTCGTCTTGGATTCACAGTGCCAGTGACTGCATGACTAAATTCGTACGAACACAACTCCATTGTTCAGTGTTCAGTGTGACACAGCCAGCAACTTACACTCGATGTTAAAAATTACAAAAGAAATGTAAAACCCCCATAAAATATCAAGTAAATTGTCTGTAATCCAGCCTGAAACGCATCACTCACAGACAAATCTCTGAGACGTGAAAACAGCCTCAGCACAGATTAGTGCGTGACTGATGTTTTGTGCGTGCGTAAGAGGAGATTGGTGTGTAATTTTTAAATATTTGCATGTGCAATTGGTTTCGAGCTGCTGCAATTTTAATTTGCGCATGAGTAAATTGTATTTTTTTTTTTTTTTTTTTTTAACTTAAGCACAAATTGAGGCGGCCGTGGTGCAGTGGTAGGGCGGTCGACTCCTGATCAGAAGTGAGCGGGTTCGACTCCGCCTTGCCCGCCCATCTGTTGAAGTGTCCTTGGGCAAGACACTGAACCCCGAATTGCCTCTGCTGGGAGGTTGGTGCCACTGTTCGGCAGCGGAGCCACCACCAGCGTGTGAATGTCTGTGTGAATGGGTGAATGGGTCTGTGACTGTGAAGCGCTTTGGGCCCTCGAAGGAGGGTAGAAAGCCCTATACAAGTATACACCATTTAACATTTACCATTTACAAAATGTATTATACGAGTTACAAATCAGGCATTACGCACACATAAATCAGAGTGAGTCTATTTTATCTCCATATATTCTCATTCCAGCCGCTTCACACTCGAGCACATTGAAGATCCTGGTTTGATGAAGTCAACAGGACAACATCATCTCCAAAAACCAGAAATGAATTCTTGTATTCCTTCTGGCTGCACCAAAAAGCGTCTGTCCATTCAATCATCACATATGTTTTTATGAAGGAGGCCGAGCCAGAAAACTCTATGACCGGAGCGGTCCAACAGTACAGTTCTGCAGAAATCACCTGCAGCTTCTTGAAGTGCTCCTTCTCCTGCCATGCCTCTTCCCTCCTCCTGCGGTCTTCCTCTTCCTGCTGCAGCTGCACCGCCAGCTTTAGGTCAGTGCTGGAGTTTCCTGAAGACAAATGCAGGTTTACAAAAAGTTCAAACCCACACAGGTATCAAAACAAGACCTCTACCTGCACAGGGGTCCAGGTGCAGCTCCACGTGTTCCTGCAGCACAACACTGTCAGTGCACTCGGCTGAGCACACAGGACACTCCCACAGCATCCGTCCTGCTAACAGATGCAGAGCACTGAACTCTTTCTGTGGGGGCGTGGCTAACATTTGTGGCTGTATAGATTTTGAATTTCTATAAGCAGGAGAAACAGAGTTCTTGCTTGCTTGTAGGAGATGAATCCTGGCTTTCTGCATCGTCACACGAACACACTCCTTAAAAATCAACCCATGTGATTTCTGGATTTTTTCTTAAACAGTTAAAGCTTTATCTACAAATAAACTTGGAATTTTTTTTTGCCAAAAAAAACATGCAGACAAAATGAAGAAAGGAGAAATATAATTATTTATGTCATCAAAGTTTTGCTGCAGAATTTTGGTATTTTTTGTGGAGTTGTAGATCAGGTTGATGATCAACAATTCAGCTTCTTGAAGCAACAAATGTGGGAACAAGTTTCTCTGTGTTATCCTGACACCAAATGTTAATGAGTTCTTCATATTACAGAAATAAAAGGAACATTTTTGAAACCTGTATTACCAATATTTTAGAGATTTATGAGAGGGTTATCACCCAGTCACCAGAATGTAGAACTGGAGACTGAATGAATGTCATCCAATGTGATTTTACTGCAGTTCAGTGAATCCAACATTCAAACCCTTAAATCTTTATGAAGTCTGGTAAACTGGGAGATACCTCCTTGATAAGTATAGCTGAGTATCATCCGCAAAATGATAAACATCTGCCAAAATATGTTGCCTCATGAAAGCATGCAAATATAAATCAGGAATGGATCAAACACGCTCAGCTGTGTGAGGAAGATTCCTCATTTACATTAAAACATTAATCTGAGAAATAGCTATAATCTAGAGCATCTTAAAGCAGCTCCTGCTTCAATCTGTGCACTAAAATACGATGATTATTTGTGTCAAAGGCAGTACTGAGGTCTAAAAGACAATGTACGGTCACATCATTGACTGTATAAGAGAACCGGACTGAGTAACCCCTCCCTCCTCATGTTCCAAACAGGAAGTTCCTGTGGGTTCCAAGCATAGACTGTAAAAACAATGGACAGATCGAGAACTGAGGTCCCCTATTGGAAATGCATTACCTCCTCTCCTCGTGAAAGTAGGCCGCCGCTTTCACCGTCAATTCCTGAAATGGATATCGCCATTTGCAACCCATCTTCAGCGATTGGTCTGAGTCATAGCTGAGTCATGGAATCTACAGGAAGTACTGTCGCCAATCAGGAGTGAGTTTGTTGCAACCGTCTGCTTCTTTCCACGCCTCTACCACGAGACCGCGGGATGTAAACAGCTTCTACTTTAATAACGCCAGCCCAAGCCGACGGCGCTGAAGTTGGCTTCCGATTATTTCGAACAGGACCTGTTTTTAGGTAGTCTGAGTTCCAAAAATACAGTGGAACGCTCTCGCTGTGAATCGGAAGCCAACTTCAGCGTCGTCGCCTCGAGAGAATTGTACAAGTCATTGTTCAAGCCTTTGAGGGAGAACCATTCCAACATTTGATTCTGTCAGCGGTCCTTTGGAATTTACTTACATTTAATCCTTTTTGTCGAGATAGAAGGAGCATTTGGGTGACGCCGTGCCCGAACTGCGCGCGGCCCCCTCGCGCGAGCCGCAGCATTACTTCACGTGCGGCCAGGTTTACAGTCTGATCAGATGCACGTGAGAAGCGCGTTCAGCGGTATTTAAAATAAATAACCATCCTAACAAGTGAACAGCTGGATCTTTTTTCTGTTTGAAAATACGACCAGGTCCTTTCAAGTTTGTCTCTCGCTCCTCAGACAGCTGCATCTAATTCAGGCTGAAGCTGGAAAAGTGCGGCGAAAATGAAACTTTGGTTGGTGATTTTATGCGCATATATGCAACTTATAATTTATAAGCTACAATAAAAAAAGGGAAAAACGAACGTTAAACAAAGAAAAAAGTCCAAAGCACATAACCTCAGAGTGAAATCTATTTCTACAGAGTAAATCCTCATCTAAAAATGTCGACAGCATGCTCCTCTTGTTGTTTTAAACTGCTGCATCGGTACATTCCATTGAGGAAAACAACAGTAGGACAATGACTGGTACATTGTTGAATTGTAAAGTAGGTGTTAAAAGGTCTTCACGGACCCATTGATGAAGTCTGCTCCCATTGGCTACCCGTCATCTGTCAATCAAACCCCCCAGACGTTCGGCGTCAGACCCACAAACGCTTATTGAGCCATCTGATTGGTCAATTTATAACTCTAATAACTTGTGATAATGGAAAAAAATCTTTAAAAAAAAATTAGGATTAGAAAAAAGAAGTTAATCAGAAAGCAGCAGAGGAAGAATGATTATTCTGACATATAAAATGACTGAGAAATAACTGTCTGTTTCTCAATGTAAGTCAATGGGACTTTGGCCTTTTTGCAACCCAGTGGTACTTCCTATATGAACACGGAAGGAGGGGGGCTTGCTCTGTCCAGTTATTTTATATACAGTCTATGGTTCCAAGAAGCAAAATCCCACCGACTTCTATAGAGAAATAAACAGCTCAGTCAGAATTGGTCAGAAGAATCATTCTTGATCTTATACTGTTTCAACATCTTCTTGATAATTCTAATTTGCTCATACTTTTATAACTTGCAGGTTATTTAAGTTATAAGCTGACCAGTCAGGTGTCTCAATAAAAGCATGTGGTGGCTGCAGGGGTGTCAAAAATACGGCCCGCGGGCCCCATCCAGCCCACCAGAGGGTTTAATTCAGCCCAATCAAGAAGAGAGAAAATTTTGGTTGGATCTTGGTAGTCTTAGTTTGTGGGCTTTGTTTATTTGTTTTCTTTAGATAGTTTTGGTTAAGCAGCCATTAGCAGGAGCTGCTGACTCTGACGGTCGACATGTCTGGATCAGCAGTCTCCATGAATTATTTGTCCAAAGAGCCACAATGGAGAGATCAAAGAGACAGATGTGGATCTGGAGCTGCAGGTTCCAGAACTCTGACATAGACACATGTTCATGTGCAGCTATGAGGAGATCATTACTACCTTTAAGAGAGGTATCTCAGTGCTATGATGTGCCCTACATCCTAACTCTTTCAAAACTCTTTCAAGAGAACATTCTTGTCCATATTGGTTTGTAACACCTTTCTTAAGAACTATAGAAATGAAGATGGAAATAGATACAGAGCTGTTTCAGCTGTTCTTGCAGATGTATTTGCGATGTTAATAGATTGTCAGAGAGCTGAGGAGTAACCACAGTGACATGAAAGCTGCTCCAACAATCATTTCTGAAGGAGGATGGGAGGTTGACCTGCAATTCTCTTTATAGAGAGGCTTATTTGGTTTTTAAGAGGTTCCTCCTCACTGATATCAAAGAAACACTTTGCTCAAAAGGACGGTGACGTTCAGTCTGACTGCAGTACTGTAAAAACTTCTGTTCTGATTAAATCATGATAAATATTAAGACATTCTGCAGGTTTTCCTTTAGATAAACAGAATTATGTAAAAAGGTTTGTTTAAACTTTTCATTCATGGTATTTTTTGGGGGGGCAGCTTGTCTTCTCTGTTTCATAACGGGATGTCATTAATGCTTGTGAGGTGTTCAGCACGATTCTGAACACCTCAGAGATCTAACACGGTGGATGGTCTGAGCCAGAACTGCATGGTGGGAAATGAACGGCATTTGCAGGACACACTAGTGCTACCACAAACTATTATTTCAGTAGTCAACTAATTAAGTCATGTACATGCGCAAAGTGGATGTAAAACACATCTTAACCATCATTAGCTTTAAACTAACTAAAAACTAGATATATTCCTGTGATAATGCTAGTGTGAATGCTGTAAGCTGAATTTGGCTGCTGAAGATGCTGAAGATGCTGAAATTGATAGCTAAAAAAATTTAACCTGATAGCCAGCTAAAATATTAGCTAAATGCCAAAACAGCCTATAAAAAAATAAATACTAAAGTAGCCAAAAGCTAGCATGCAGCAGAAATATTAGCAAAACTCCAAAATAGCCTAAGAAACAAAAAAAAAGCCTAAGTTATCCAAAACAGCTAGCATGCAGCAGAAATATTAGCAAAACTCCAAAATAGCCTAAGAAACAAAAAAAAAGCCTAAGTTATCCAAAATAGCTAGCATGTAGATAAGATATTAGCTAAATTCCAAAATAGCCTAAAAAACCTTAATAAAATCCAAAATAGTCCAAAAAACTAGCAGAATACCATCATAATGTTCAACTTTACTACACCCTGACTCCATACAATATAAAGTAACGACTAGCCAACTATTAAATTAGTCGTTGACTATTTTAATGGTCGATTAGTCAACTAATCGTGGCAACTCTAAGACACACTGAACAGCTCCATGTCTTAAAAACATGGCGGGTTAGCGGTGCAGAACAGACCTTTTTCTGGGTTCTGCTCCTCCAAATGCAGCTCCACGTGTTCCTGCAGAACCGAGGGGCTGGAGCACACCAGCGCACACATGGGGCAGGACAGCAGCCTCTGTGGGGATTTCAACCACTGTTCAGGTTCTCCTGAGCGCTCCATCGCTTGAAAACTACCAGGACGTCCCCCTGAACTACACAGCTCTCGGGGCTGGCTGTTGTCAGACTCCTGTGAGGTTTCTGGTTCCTCTGCTGACAGAGTTCCAGAGACAGGTCCGGTATGCTCCGGTTCTGGTGGGATTTCTTGCTCCTGTGATTTCAAGTTCACCAAAGTGGAAGCCCTGATGCATTTGGCTTTCTTAGCTGGAGCATCCTCAGACTGACCCACTGGAACTCTACTGGTACTGGCAGAGGTGCTGCTGGGATGTTTGGGGAGGTTGTCCTGCCCCTCAGGATGTGCCTCTGACATGTGAGCGTGGACCTGGTCATAAGAGTCGGCGGGCAGGAAGCAGAGGGGGCAGTGCAGGTCGCTCTCCAGGTGGACGAGCAGCAGGTGTGTCTTCATGTCCTCCTCCAGGAGAAGCTCCTCCCCACACACCTCGCATGTCAGCATGATGGTCGCACAGACCTGAAAACACAACAGGAGTGAGTTCAGTAACGTAACAACACCACGGTGGCAACAGCAACGAGAGAACAACACCAGGGCTGCCATTAGTCCACTATTAAAATAGTCTATGACTAATTTAATAGAGGATTAGTCGTTATACAGTGATTTTACTTCTAAATTCATTCTAAAAATCATCCCATTTCCAATTTTCACAAATCAAATGAAGGTTCCACAAATCAGAAACTGTGTTTAATGTATTATTTACTATCTGATACATAATTGAATGCAGGTTTGAGCGGTTTAGGTGCAGCAGTTTTTGAACAGGACCTGTTCTTGGGTGGTCAGTGTGAAAAATGTAGTGGAATGTTCCTTTAGTGCTCTCACGAATCGGAAGCTGTGAATCAGAAGCCAACTTGAGCGTCGTCCTTTGTTTATAGTATATTTGACATAATAAAAATGCTGCAAATAAAAAAAAAGGTTGGCTAAATCAGACAAAGCTGTCAGCTAATTAGCCTTTTCTGAATATTTACATTCAGCACCAGACTACTTGAGATGACCTGTTGACTTTAATTTTTATAGTTCTGCAAAGTTTTAATACTCCAGAAGTTTCAACTTCCCATCGATTCTTCAGAGTGGAGTCCCCACTGGCGTGCACGCACGCACGCACGCTTGCGCGTGGGTACGTAAGGCTCTGATGTTGGGTGTGCAGCCTCTTATTTTGAAAGGGCTTGAAACGGAAAAGCCTCAACGTGTGTAAATGATACAATAAAAGTACACTTTATTTTAAAGCTATATTTACTGTAATTCGTGTCGTCACCTGACTGGTACAATAAAAAATCACTAGTCGTGTTTCTCTTGTTAAATGCTGAAATATATTTTTTAAAAGATTAGCTCGGCGTTATATAAATAGTATAGAACCAGAAATAGATTATGAAGCAATTCTTCCGTTTCCTCGTTTAACTATAAAACTATGAGACTAAATCAAAATTCAAATCAATAGTTGCAACCAACACAAAGCGGCTTTTCTTTCTTCTTTACGGATTCACCCTCGCGCGCACCTGGCGCTTTAAGTAAACGTCTCACCCCGACGGTAAATCTAACCCCGAAAGTACCTCCTTCCTTCAGGGGAAACGTCTCTGTTCCGCTGCTCTCACGCGGCCAGGCCCGGTTCAGGTCTAGGTTCTGTTAGGGTTCTGCCGCTTAGCTTTCAATTCTTCATTTTCGAAACAAAAACGGACTTCCGGTTCAACCTCCGAAACAAAACTTCACAATAAAGTACCAGATACAAGATTTTACCTAGATAATTCATTCAGCTCAAATTAACTTATTAAAGTTGCCATAAATATAGTAAGCTGCAGTGAGTTAAATGAGACGCAACAAGATGTTGAAAAATACATCTTAAATCTGAAGGTTCAAAGTGGAGGTGGACCAGGGATCAGCTTTCAGCGTCTTCTTCTTTGCTTTAGAGATGGACAGATAGAAAAGCTGTTGGAGCCGGTCAGATTGAGAGGAGGAACAGGGATGATTGGAGTAGAGTCTCTACGTCCACCCAACAGTGATGGACATAGAGGAGGACACCAGGATGTTGGTGTGACGGAGAATGTCAGCACAGGCCTGTGTTGTGGTTTCTCTCAGTTCAATGACTTTCACACACAGACTTGTATTTGTCATGACTTTTTTAATGAAATAATGTAATGACAATCAACTATAAAGAACGAGGGATCAGTCAAAAATCTCCAACTTGAAAACCGAAACAGGGACAATCTGTAGGTATGGCTGTGCATGGCGATTTCCATTCACTAAAAACTCAGGTGAACAGAACCAGGCGGACCAGCTTTCCGATAGTTCCAGCCTCAGAACATTCAGTTCCAGCAGCAGCTCCAGTCAGAAACTGTTTGGGTTTTAAAGAATTAAAGTGCTCTCTGTTGTTCCCAATTCCAAGGCGTTGTTTTCCGACAGTTATCTCACATTCACAGATGCTCCGTCTGAACCGTCCGGTCCACCCCTCTCTCTTTGAGCAGAACCAGACCTCCCATTTTAAACACACTGAAGGCTTTGAGGGGTTATGGGTGAACACGGTTCCACAGACCGAGCGAGGACGCCGCAGGAATGGCCTCTTCCTCACACAGCCGCTGCAGGTTCTCAGGCCGTCTCTCTGAGCTCGTCAACACAAACTGACAATTAAGAAATCAGAAACGTTGGAAGCTGGAACGATGGCCGTAGAAGAACGAGGCAGCACATCTGTCGTGACAGAACATGCTCAATCCCGTTCTCCACATGTGTGCTGCAGCAGGTGAAATGAGAACACAAAGCAGTTCTCCATACATTATAGACAGTCTGTCTTGAGTCCATCCAGGTGAAGAAACCAAACTTCACAACAGTTGGTCAGGCTGGAGCAAAGGCTTCACGTCTGAAGATCCACAGGAAGGTCTGACTGACTGTCCGCTATAGACTAAAGGAATGACTCGGTTTCACTAACGTCTCTGTGAAAATCCTGTAGAAGTTTCTGTGAGTGTGCTGTAGATGTGAGGCCTGCTGTCTGTGTTTTATTCTTGGTAGTTTCTTCTCATCACGTATGTTTTAAATTGGTGGAGTCTGACATAATCTACACACATCTTTGCATCCACAGAACCCTCAGCAGATCTGATGGTAGATGGGCCCTACAAAGGTGTGTATGAAGCATGTCCTTCTGGGTGAGCAGAGCTCAGCTGTCCACCACCTGGTGAGGCAGGGTGACGGAGGAGCCGTTGATGAAGGAGCCCTGCTTGTCTCTTCCTTTCAGGAAGTAGGTGAGCAGCTCCCCTTTGCCCTTCACAAAGATGGGTCCTCTCTTCACGAAGCGGAAGCCATATTCCTTCAGGATGTTGTAGCAGTCCTCCACCACCTGGAACCAGCACACAGTGCAGTGAGACACGCCTCCCGAGGTCACAGTCTGACCCGAGGATGGACGCACACATGCATCTCTGTACCTGGATGTTGCCCATCACCCCCGTAGACTCCATACGGCTTGCAACATTGACGGTGTTGCCCCAGATATCGTAGTGAGGTTTGCGTGCGCCGATCACTCCCGCCAGAACCCCTCCCTTATTCAGACCTGCAGGAGACAGTCCAGCACATCAGTCGAGTGACTAGGACCATGTCCCGATGAAGGTCCAGTGAGGGCGGAGCTGCAGGTATGAAGGATGGTTCACAGATAGGCAGACTATGGCCCAATCCGAATTCTTCCCTTCTCCTTCATTTATCCCTCCAAACGGAGAGTGATGAAAAAATAGTGTCTCATATTTCGGACGTCACTTTCGTCGATGACGTCATCAATAATCGCCGGCCTGCTAGCGTTAGCGTGGAGCTTCCAGGGATTGAATATACACAACAACTACGATTTTATAACTTTTTAGGTCATGCTTCAACAAAAAGTCATTACTAACATTTAAATGTAAACGTCTGTGGTTCAGAGCACACCAGTGAAGAAAAGTGCTTCTCGGAGGACTTGATTTCCCTCTGCTTGGAGGGTCGGATTGAAAAAAAAACACACTTGCACTAAATATGCCCCTTAAAATGGAGGGGAAGGGAGAAGGGAAGAATTCGGACTGGGCCTTAGAATCACTCTGATCATCTTTTGATCTATTTTAGAACCGTTCCCAGTTGTCTTTTAATTATGATTATAGCATTTTTACCAAAAACATTTAATCTTCTAAGACATTATACAGGAGTTTATTAGGAATTCTTCTGAGTTGTAGACAGATCCGTTGGCATGGAACAACCCCGCCCTCCTTACGGTCACACATTAGGGCAGGGTTAATAAAATGGATTTGAATCAATTTAAGCTTAATAGATCAGTTATCGATTCATAAAAAATATACATCGATTATGGACATAAAGCTAAAGTCCGCGACATCTGAAATAAATCTGAAATAAAAAGTATTATGTATAATTTTGTGAATTTTAGTAAAGTTTGGAGTTTACCCAATATTTTAGCAACGAGCTAACATTTTTGGCTGATTTGTTTTCTACTGGGGTATTAACAGGCTAATTTAGAGTTTAGCTTCTATGTTAGCAGCATGCTAACGTTTCTGACTAATTTAGTTTACTGAGGAATTTTTGGATCTATTTTGGATTTTAGCTAGTATTTAAGCAATGAGCGAGATTTTTTAGCTAATTTGGCATCTACTGAGGTTTAGCTCATATTTAAGCAACACGTTTAATATTTTTTGCAAAATTAACAAAATGTATAAGGGATTTTTAAGCAATTTTACTACAAATTTTCAAAAATTTAGGTCAACTTCAGCACTCTTTCATAGTTCTAAAATTTCCAGTCTTTTAGCAAATGTAACATCTTGCAAATAGCTTTTGCATTTTCAGCAAATCCCTGCAGCAGTTAAAGTAAGTTGCGTCACCATTTCAAGAAAAAAGCTTCAAATCCTCAGCAACTATTTCCAGCAAAAAGCATTCACACTAGGATTATCGCAGGTAATACAACTTGTCTAGTTGTTTATCTATATTGAATCCTTTCTGTTAGTTGAAAACAGACAGTTTGAATTGAGGGGCAAAACATACTTGGTCTTAAAAAACCTTGAATTCATTATGTTGAGGGAAAAAAAAGAGAAAAAAAATTCAAAATCGTGACTTTAAAACTGTGAATCAAATCGAATTGTGGCTTGACTGAATCGTTACTTTACTAACCACCGGTGCAACAAAAATAGCAAACAGTTTTGGAGCTTTCCAGCTGTACAGTTTTGAGGTGAGGAGAACAAAGACATGAATCTAGTCGTCTATACAGATGGAAGCTCATCCGTATCTTCTACATCTCAAATATCTGTTTCACTGCATTCCTTTAATCTGGCGCTTCATTTACAACAATTTGAATAAAGAAATACTCAGAAAAGCTGTTTTAATGTTCTTCATATTTGTTCCCATGCTTTTCTTGTAGCATGAGAAAATGCTAAAAACATAAAAAATACAATTTTCATCAGAGTGGGTCTTCATGGCAGCTAAGTCCTGAAGTTTGACTTTTTTAATCAATGTCTTCTTTTCACGTCTGCCTGTAAAAGAAAAAAGCTTCAAGCTAATAGAGTTTGAATTATTTTTGAATACAAGCACTAACTTCACAATCTTCTGTGATCTGACAACATCAAAACATAAACAGAATCATCATCTGGTGAAGACTGGATAGTAGCTGGATTATAAGTGTTTCGACTGGATTAACTGTGTTTTGACCTGAACTTTTCAGAAGTATAGGTGTGTTCATTCAGTAGTGCGTACCTATGCGTAGCATGAAGTTATTGAAGGACTGGTAGTTGATGTTCATGAGGGTGACCTTCATCGCCAGGGCGAAGTCTGCCAGGTCTGCAAGGTGCTGCCAGCGCTCCCTGTCAGACTGCTCCTCCCTCTGCAGGACACCAACATTTCACTGTCAGCAGGGCTCATCTCATCAGTTATTGGAGAACAACGAAAAAGGAAAACAAACTCAAAGCTGAAGCAAACAGAGCTGACGGTTTCTCCTCAGCGGCTCCATGAGCCCGGCCTTTGTGTCTGCGAGGTCGTGTGAAACGCTGACCTTCACACAGTTGTAGCCGTTGCTGACGTCTGGTGTGACTCCTGATGCCGCCATGTAAGTGCTGCCAATAGTCTTGATCTTTGTGATGCAGCGAAACTGAATCTCATCCAGCAACTGAGAGGGGCAGAGGTCAGAGGTCACGACAAACACTGATGTAGCCCGAGTCACGACTACAAGCTGAAAGGGGAATATTTCAGCTGGATTTAAACTATTTAGGCAAAAGAGGATATTTCTAGTTAAATTATAGAAAGTGTTACTAACAAAACACTAAATCCGTTAGATTTAGACTCAAAAATTAATATTTTGAGTTATGATTCCACTCTGCCTTATTTTTAAATTTTAAAACACATTTTTGGATTAATAACAAAATATTAACATCAACAAGTGAATAAACTTGATTCAATAATTGGTCTTGTATTAAAAACAAACAGAAAATGATGTGAGAAAAAGTTGAGCTACTTTAAAATCAGTTTTTAAGACATTTGACACAAGTCTACTCCCCCACAAACAAATCCTTTGACCTTTGGAAGCAAAAACTGGACTGAAAATGACTGAGAAAACGTTTGCACAGAACTGTTGTTCATGTAAAAACATGGAACAGCAGAACTCAAACAGGAAGAAGATGAACGTACGCTGTCAAAGTCTGAGATGATCTCGTTCAGGAAGCGTAAGCACTCGATGCCTCCGTTGTTGATGCTCTCCTCGGTGTAGAAGTCAGAGAAGTTTGGGATTGAGGCGAACATGACTCCGATTTCATCATAGGACTGGCTGTACAGCTCCTGAAACACAGCAGGAGGTGGAACCAGAGCTTCAGCGTTCACTGTCACAGCAGCAAACATCAGTGTTAAGAAAAATGTGCTAATAATGATATTGGTCTTCTATTTGGCGTTCTAGAAAGCTCTGTGTTCATGCTAAACTTCACTGACGAGAGTCTGTTCTCTGAACCTCAAAGTCTTCACAGACAGACACCAGCATGTTAGTCCAGTCTTGTTCTGTCTGTAAAGACCCCACATGAACCCACACAGTGAAGAAGATCTCACCTCATCCCTCTTCTTGGAGCCCAGGAAGTGTCGAGCCACGTGCTCCGGCAGCATGTTGGTCACAAGGGCTTCGTTCCAGCGCCGCATTTCGTAAACTTTCTCCTTCTGCTCATGGACCTCGATCTTCCACAGGAAAAGAGTGCGAGCCAGCTTCTCCACCTTCAGCCAACGGCAGGGACAAATGTTCGAGTCTGCTCATGTTAGCATGTGTCCCTGCCTGAAGCTGGACTTGAGGATGTCAGTTCAGTCCTCAGATATGAGGGCAAACAGTTTGGTTGCAAAGCAAAACAAAGAAATGCAGCCCAAAGACCAGCAGGAAACTCAAAACAGAGAAATACACACATGCAGATGGAATAATGAACATCAAACATATGGTATATTTAACATATGACCACAGATGAACAACAGAGCTCTAAGCTAACTTGTGTAAAAACACATGAAAGTGTCATTTAATCTGAACAGACATGTTTGAGTTTGGCCTTTCATTAGCTGCGTTTTCACTACACATATGCGCAAAACTTTATCGAAACTCTAGAAATGTGAAAAAAATTAAAGTGGCCCTACCATGAAAAGTCTACTTTTTAAGGTTTTAAATGCATTCTACTGTTCATTCTTCTCTATAAAGAACCTCAAAGGAGCATTTTGATCCGTTCATGCATTTAAGAGTAATCCTCTAAAAACCTGCACTGTCTGCAGCAGCCCCTCCCATACCCACGAAAACGAGCAGGTCCCATCATGCTGACGTCAGGAGGAATCTGTGCTGCAAGCTCCGCCCCCAGACTACAACAAACACACACCCACTTGTAGCTCATCTTGTAAGTAAGAGAAAAGAACGGATCGTAAGACAATCTCTTTTAAGTGTAGAAAATGTTTTTTTTTGGCTGGGAGAGGTTTAGGTGTTTGTTTAAACTTCTAAAAGAAGAGCCAGCACATCAGAAGTGTTTGGATTTTATCTTCGGGAGCGCCACAGACCCGCCAGCAACTCTTTGTCTGTGACGCCACTTCACAGACGACTGTTTGATAACCTCGGCATGTATCAAAGTGGATTAAATCTCAGAACCGGCACCATTCAATCAAACCGGATGAAGAGTCCAGACTCGTAAGCATATACTGTATATGCGTATACTATAAGCGTAGAACACACAAGCTAATACTACAACTTGCCCCTTTAAATCATAATTATGCGAATAATCACAAACCAACTCATGCAATAAGTCATTAAAAAACACAGTGATGGATGAGAACTAGTACTGTTTTAAGTTTATTCGATAAAAGGGAGCATTTGGGGGACTTCACAGCAGTGTGGTGTAACTAGTCCTTATGCAGATTCACAGGAGAAACCTGTTCAGCTGTATTAAAAATAGCCATTCTTTTTGAAAGCATGACAGATCCATTCAAGTTTCTGTCCCGAAACGAGCGCTCGTCCTCCAAACCACAGCTATACAGATGAAGCGGTTTTGAGGAAATCCTGGTTGATGATTTTATGGAGACATGCAAATTTTGATGATCTGTGATGCTGTTGGACAATTTCATAGTTAATGGAAACGCAGCTAGTGATGGAGCATAGAGAGGAATTTGCAGATTCTTCAGGTAGATGAAGAACATTCCTCTAGGTTCTTCCAACAACACAACGACAGAAGTGTGTGCTGCGTCACTTACATGTCTGGAAAAATAATAGAAGCTGATCATCATGACGAAGATCATAACTGTAACGGTGACCTTGGAGGGAACCAGAGCCGACCTGCAACAGATAACATGTTGAGAGAGCTGCAGCTGCAGTTTCTGAAGAACTTTTGTGTTTTATAGACCAGAGCAGAAATCACTGGGAGAGCAGAGCGGCAGTGGTGTGAATGTGCTCACTTCGGATGTGGAAGAGGGCCGCTGTAGGGTTTGAGGTTCTGCACTTGGATGCAGCCAGAGCTAAACAACCCTCTGCATGTTTAAAACACACAATGGACTGAGGTGTACCTGCTACAGTGTGTCTCAGAGTCACGGTGGAGCTCAGGAGACATGCAGCCTTCACCTGTACTCTTTGAAGCGGACGGCGTCATAGCGGTCGAAGATGCTCCTCCAGCTGTAGATGTTCACCACGCCGGTCGTCACGGTGATCAGCAGCATCAGCGTGAGCTTGACCATGTGGCTGACCTGGACCAGCATGGTGGTGGCCATCAGAGCCAGAACCGCCACGTAGCTGTAGTATTTGGGATTGTTCCAGCAGCCTTCCAGGCTGGCCCGTCCAGAGGGGGCGGGGGCCGGTGTGGTGCTGCGAGGATCCGATTCTGGGGGTCCACAGCTCAGCTGCAAAGATGCAGATGACCAGTCATCCTCAGTGCCTGCCAGCGCTGAACGCCCTGAAGAACACCAGCTCACCATGTCGATGGTGTCCGCCATGCTGAGGATAAAGATGGCCGCCATGGCCCAGGTGTTTCGAGCCCAGCGGGTGTGGTCAATCCAGGTGGAGAAGGACACGAGCTTCTTGGGATACACCTGACACAGAGGTAGTTTGGTTTAAAACCTGTAGCACACCGTCATGACGACAAACTGTGTTCATTCACAGGATTCCTTCTCGATTATTTCACTACTTTACTGCTGTAGTTGTGTAACTATGGAAACAGCTTCAATCCACATCCACAACATGAACCTGGTTCAACGTGGTTCTTCGCTCAGTCTGCATGTCCTCAAGGCCCGGGGGCCGGATCCGGCCCTCGGGGTAATTATATCCAGATCATTTTATTTATTGTTATTAATGACCCAATGTTATCATGCGCTCATTTCTAACTTATATAATTTTGACAAAATATAGTTTTAAGGAGAGTAAAATATTGAAAGTTATTTAAGGTTTATTATTTGTTTTGCTTTTTTAATTGTCATTGAGATCTTTATCAGGCTTTGCGTTGATGAATTTGTGAATTAACCTTCAGGGCCACCATAGTTAACCCCAAAACACTAATAATGTCGCTGTGAATATTTGGCTTTTTAGCTTGCCATAAATCTTTTAGCGTTCACAGAATAACCGTGAATCAGCTGATTCTGGCGCAGTAAAAAGCAGCTTTTCTTTCTTGCTCTGCACAGATACAAAATATTAATAACATGGAATGCTCATAGACATATACTGTACAGTCAACGAGAACGCTGCAGCACGAAGCTGTAGGAGGATCGGCCCATAGACGTGGATTACACAAACACCTCATCTGCACAGCAGCACACATCAGCACGAGGCTCGTTCACTCCAATTCAGAATCTGCTGGAATTACATTCATTGCGTTAACAGTTGAAAAGTTACGGTAGACGACAGAATGTAGCCTGAACACTGGAGCCAAAGAAGCTAAAGCGTCGGTGTCGAAGGATTTGAACAGACTTCTTCATTCGCACCACCTGTCTCAAGTATCGTGCGTGCACATCGGCGTGCGTGCACATCGGCGTGCGTGCACATCGGCGTGCATAGCGTGCGTGTGCACTGACCCAAACTGAACGACTCTGATGTACATTCTAAAAAAATATAAATATTAATAATAATTCCTACTTGAGGTTGTTACACCTGCACATGCATACAGGAATGAGACTTCTGGAGTCACAGAGATCTTTTTTTTTCTCCTCACAGAACAACAAGATGCACAGATGCGACCAAGAATTTTTTAGGCGCACCATGAAAAATCCAGTCTCACTCTAGAGCCCTGAACGGTAAGCCCTATAGTGGGGTAAATATGGCGCCTCAAAGCCACCTGGTGAAGCTTGGAGTCTCATCAGTAATTGAACAAACAGTTGAAGTAAACAACTTCAATCAGTGACTCCACTACAAAGTTAACGTAGTGAGCAAATGTTTCTGGCCTTGAAACCTGGCGCCTCACAACAGTGAAGACAAACATCCCATTTGTCAATGATACATAAATCATTCAATAATACCTCAACACACCTGAGGGCACCTGGATAAACCTAAAGAGAACCATGAGAACCTTCAGAAAGAACCAAGGAGAACATGCAGGATAAAACGTACTCGGGGGAAGATGGCGGCCAGCGAGCAGATGGTCAGGATGAGCAGCAGAACCTCCCCCACTGCAAACGTGACATAGTTGGCGATCATCCTGTGACAAAACGAGCAGAAAGTAATCAGTCCAAACCTGTGATGCAGAGAGAATCTGAAGGTCAGAGACCTGCAGAAGAACTGACCATGGGTCAAGGAGAGCCTCCATGAACGTGGTGCAGAGCAGAACCACACAGGAGCAGCAGAAGGCAGCGCCGCTCTGCTTCTCCTTCTCCACAGAGTAACGGGTCTCTAGCTCTGGGTCCACAAACCTCAGCGACAGCTGGTTGGTGTTCTTCCCCTTCAGCCTGTCGACACAGAACCAGAGGATGGTTTAAGCCGGATGGCTGTTCAGCTACAAATGCAGGAAAAGCCTCAGACACAGTTTTGCTTCACAATGTCCTGTTTGTGTCCTAGTTTCATCATTACTCAGGAAGTAGTATTGAGATGTGGGTGCTGGTTGTTGAGTGGTGTAGTGGTTAGCACTCTCGCCTCACAGTGAGAAAACCTATGTTCAAATCCCAACCCCTGATCTAGACATACATGTAAGTGTCTGGCCTTGCAGCAGTCTGGAGGTCTGTTTAGGGTTTCCTCATCTTTGCTCAACAGTTGCTGGGACAGGCTCCAGCAACCCATGATCTTGAACGTTTCAGTGGATTTGGATGGATGGATCCATCCATCCCTGTAGTAAACAAACGGCCGTTTATCTGGACCTCATTGGTCAGTAAAGCTTACTCACGCCTGGACCGTCTCCCTCTCCAGCAGGGCTTCGTTCAGCAGTTTGTTGAGCTCTGCCTCGTTTTCCTGAGCGTCAATCACCCGTTCAGCCAGGTCCCGCAGTCTCAGCCTCCTCCGAGGGTTTGGGAAAGATGGATTCACCACCTTCGCTCAAAGGATGTCAAAAGTTAAAGTCCCATTAGTTGTAAAACACCTAGGTGTGTGAAATGTGATATGACCCCTCCCCTGGGGGAGTGGTGACCTGCAGACACTGCTGCACTCAGGAATCCTCCAATCCAACCCCTGAGTGTCATGCAGGGAGACACTGGGTTCTTTTCTAGAATCTTTGGTGAGACTCGACTGGATTTAAACTCACAACCTTATGAGGGGCATCATGACAGCGGAAAATTAGTTCAGACATTCTGACCATCTTTGACACATTTCTTGTTAGTTTTCTGATGATGTGTTTTTGAGATGCATAAAATCCTAAAAACTGAGCTGGAAAATATTCACACTGTGGCTGTAAACCAGAGGTGTCAAACTCAATCGCACAAAGGGCCAAAATCCAAAACACACCTTAGGTCACGGAACGAACAGGATAAACATTTATTGAACACTCTGAAACTATATTTTTAAAACTTTAAAACCATTACTTTTTAACATAATAATGAACTAGATATATAGCATTACCTGTGATAATGCTAGTGTGAATACTGTAAGCTGAATTTAGCCGCTGAAGATGCTGAAACTGATAGCCAGCTAAAATATTAGCTACATGCCAAATTAGCCTAAAAAACATAAAAAAGCCCAAATTAGGCAAAACAGCTAACATGTAGCTGAAATATTAGCTAAACTCCAAAACAGCCTAAAAATCTTAGTAAATGCCAAAACAGTCCAAAAAACTAGCAGAATGCAATTTTTAAAACTTTAAAACTGTAACTATGATATAAAAATATAACTATGAATAATAAAAAAGGCAGGAACATTATTCCAGAATAAATCAACTTAAACGTTAAATAACTTAATATTTTACTCTCCAAAAAAATGTATTTTGTCAAAATTATACTAGTAGTTACTAAAAATGTTACTAAAAATGATAACATTGGGCCATTAATAACAATAAAATAAAATGATAGTATTACCCTGAGGGCCGGATCCGGCCCCCGGGCCTTGAGTTCAACACATGTGCTTTAGACATTTGAATAAATCTCCTCCCGTCTCCTGAACAGAATGCGTTTAGGTTGCTAAATTTACATAAAACTTCATCACAATCACATTTTTCTGTGAAGGTTTGAACTTTGAGAGTTTAAACAAGAGAGAAAAGTGTAAAATGTTCATGTACATATAATCCTACTTTCTGGATTTCACCTATCAAAGGTTGTTTTTGGAACGTACCTCCACAATAAACGAGGAACCACTTTACATTTAGACATAAAATGACACTATAATTCGTTGTCTTCTCAATAGTCATCACAAAAGTCTTGTCTGAATGTTTTTTATTGTTCATCTCAAACTGTGTGAGGTTCTCCTTACCCCCACCCTGACCTGTAGCTCCTCTACAGACTCTCAATAGGATTCAAATCAAAGCCTTGTGGCTGGGCGTCTTCTAAATATTCATGTTTTATTTTCATTTTTTGTGCAAGCCTGATATGACAAAAAACATCCTGAAACATACTGATGACTGACAAACAGCAATCCTCATTGTTGAAGGTAAAATTCTACTAAATCAATGAGCTTTTGCAATCTGGTACACAAACAGCCCCCAGGCTTTTGTGCACCCCAGGCCTGTTTACTGTCGGACAGTATTTTGGGGAGCCCCCACTCGCACAAGCAGGAGAACTGATCAAGCGTGTAATCACACATGTTTCCACATGTGCTTGTCTGTCCGTGTGGCCTCTATCGATAATGCTAATGGGTCTGTGCCTGCTGGTGCACTCACAAACCATGACTGAGGTTCAAACGTCCCTCTGATGGCCTGACGGCCCCCCATCACTGATGGTTTTCCTCTACCTTGGTGTCCAGCTCCTCGGGTTCCTCCGGCGTGGTGCAGGCCGTGTTTGCACTGCCGTTGCATTCTGTGGTGTTGATGAGCTGTGGGGAGTTTCCTCCAGAAGATGTCACGGACAGCTTCTGAAATGAAACCAGCGGATCATCAGAGGCACGGGGGGGGGCAGGACAGGCTGTCATCAACTCAACAGCAACTACAGCCAAGAGAACCTGGAAAAAATATGGTGCTGGAAAATGAATAACCGGAAGTCTCCATAACTTATTTTATGTTTGTCAGAGGAGCCACCATGGAGAGATAAAAGTGACACGTGGATCTGGAGCTGCAGGTTGGAGACTCCTGATCTAGTCAATAACAATTAAAAGCTGATAGTTCTGAAAAGTTCTTAAAATATACTTTTTGTTAGTCTTTCCTAAAGTTTAGGAAATTTCCACTACGTAACCGGCTAAAGTTGCTGAACCTCTTCTTCCAGCTAGAGATTGATTCTGGTGCCATCGTGCATGTGACCAGAGACCCTGCACTACAGCAGCCACATTCTCCATCTAGCTGCAGCGTTTAAAGCAGATTCAATCACGCTGAATCTGGGAGTGCTCACTGACCACACCACTGATGCCGTTCTTTCCCACCGCCCCTTTGGGAACAACCACCAGGTAGGTGTCGATGCCTCTCTCCCTTAGGTAGTCGCAGCGCTCGCCCCCGTTCCCAGGCTCCACATCAAACTCGCCGTGAAGACACTCCATGGTGCTCTGAGAGATGTGAACTCGGCTGTTGATGCAGAGGTGAGAGTTAGAGGTCTGGATGAGGATCCCCAAACACAGACAAGGATCAGGTCGTGGCAGAAATATGGTGAAGCCCATAAAAAACAGTGTAGACCAGGGGTGTCAAACTCATTTTGGTTGAGTGGCCACATTCAACCTGTCTGATCTAGAGTGGACCGGACCAGTAACATGAAAACAACCTACGATTAACTTGTTATCTGTAGCTTTGTTTTTGTTGTTTTTTTATAAGTTGGAAAAAATGCCTCAACCAACCTTGTAGCCTAATCTTATCACATTAATTATTTCCTGATCTCGTTATGCTGGTTTGACTTCCTTTGCTCCTCTTAGTGGCAAAACTGCCTATTGTGGTCATTTCTTTAAAGAACCATAACTCGCCACAGAACGAGCCAGAAACTTCTTTTTCCTTATGCGTTTCTCTTCATGACCGGGCTGGATTAAACTGGATCCGGGCCGCAGGCCTTATGTTTGACTCCTCTGGTGTGCACCAAAACAGACAATATAAATCAGAGTACAAATACTTTTAATTAGGGTGTTTGACAAAGGTAATGGTCCCGGGGAGTTGAGCTCCTGATCTGAACCAAACTCAAGACTCAGGACTAAGATGCATGCTGTAGGGAGAAGAGGCTTCTTACCCTGGAATGCCCCCAGCCTCCATCTTGTTGGCCACTGTGACGTCTGTAGACCACACATCATACTGCCAGCGCTTTTGCCCCAGCACGCCCCCCAGCACGGTCCCACTGTGAACTCCAACCCTCATGTCCACGTCGGTCTGGGTCTTCTCTCGAACGTACCTGTGGAGGGTGGAAGCTCACCATGAACAGCAGGAAGTGCCCACACAGACGTGGGGGGGTCATGGTTCAGCTGTGACTGGGATCACTACTGTGGAAAATGTCATTCTGCACTTTGGAGGGAACATCAAAGCAGCAGCAGTGATTCCATGGAGACAAGCTGCTTAAACACTCATTTCAAGTCATTTATTCAGCCGCCTGCTGCAACAGTTCAGCTCTCCACAGCGTTGGTGAACAGACCGATGTGTTCTCATCGTTCTCTGTAGTGACTGGAGGGAAAGAGTCGGGTCCAGATCGACAGAAGCGTCCTGAGCTCGATATGACCTGCACTCAGAACTAGTCTGAACTAGTGTGAGACGTGATTTCTCATCCTAGAATGTCTCCTCGTGTTCATTTTGTCAAAGTGGAGGCATAATCAGAAGGGAGACGAAAACTCTTAACCAATACCATTGATCCCAGAGAGTCTGCGACGGCTGGGCCTACTGAAGGCAGATTGATGGAATGTCCATCCATCTTTAAAAACATTGGCATTTTCATGGGAGAAACACAGACGTGCTGCCAGCTCTAGGATGACGTCATGAAATGGACAGTACTCACAAGCAAAAGAGGGCGGAGCCTCAGGAATTGAGGCGTTTTACTTCTGGGTAGGAAAAAACTCACAAATATAAATAATGTTTCATAAATAATTTGTTTTGTAGAGTTCCAAAGGTAACATATGATTCATACACATGGATATAGTTCACCCTGAAAGGATGAAGAAAATCATGGTATGGCCCTTTAAGGAGAGATCACTAGCAAACATTTTAAACCATATTTTTAGACATTCAAGATATTTTATCAGGGTAAAGTTGTTTTAACTTCTCTTTGCTCTAAACATTTACAAGCTTTTCTCAAAATCTGCACAGTGGAGAATTGTTTGTCTCATTAAGAGTTAGAATCTAGAAATAAAGGAAATTATTATTAAAATAAGTTAAAAAATAATTTTGCTTGAATCTCTGAACAAAAGGAAAAACATAATTTCAGACTCAAAAAACTCAGAAGACATGTGAATGCTGGTCCCCAGCCCGATTAAGTACAGTGATGTCAGGACGGGTATCCGGCGTGAACCTTCGCTATGATGACCACTGATGGGAGATAATGACAGATGAACAACGCCATCAGAACACTGACAAGTCACATCAAATCTCTCAGTTTTTAACATTTTTTGATTTAAAATGTACAAGAATAAAAGCTAGTTTTAGATTTCATGATGATTTATTAAGATGGACCAAGTTGAACTAAGATTCTCATTTTGTTCTAAAATAAGTCATTTCTACTGATTACAATTGATTTTTTGTCACTATTATCAAAATAAGCTACAATCAGGTGCATAAAAACTTAAAAAATACAAACCTTTTGTTTAGAACATTGGTCTCAAACTTGCGGCCTGCGGGCCATCTGCGGCCCCCCACTTCATATGAAAGATTAATGTCAGCGCGGCCCGCAATGTTGATGTGAATGACAGTTGCTGTATGCAGAGCTGAATAAACCAATCACGGTGAGGTATATGGCTCTGGAGGCGGGACATCAGTGGGCTATACAGTACCTCACTCATTCATTCAGTCATTCCTCCTGTCAGGGGGAGGAGCCACGAAGCCGCTGGAAGTGTTTTCACACTGAAGGTGATTCGCGTGCCCCGCCCTCTTTCGCCACGTGACAAATTCACAGCCTTGTCAAAAAGCGTGTTTCTGACGCCGCATTGGGTGTGGGAGGAGTTACAAGCTCCGTCTGTGGATGTCTCTCTTAGAATGAATGGAGACACATATGGAGTTTTATTTATGTCAAAACTGCAGCAGAAATGAGACATCTCCGCGCACGCATCAAACATTCCACGTGGACAAATCAGACCCTCGCGAGCACTATTCCTCCTCCACCATCAGAAAAAATCCTCACAAGAAAGAGTAACTACTTGTGCGTGCGTGAGTGATGCCCGCGCGCGAGCAGAATCTTTGAAAGGTGTTTCCACATCAGCCGCGTGTGGTGCGTTCAAGAACACGGGCCACGCAGGCTTATTAACGCACGCTAAGCAGGTGAGATCCACACCGGAGCAGCACGGTCACGCACGCAGTAGCAGAGAGAAGATTCTTCTTCTATTGTATTTTTACTGTTCCTAAGTGCTCCTCTGCCATCTACAACAGGGAGAATCTCAGAGCAAAAGTGAAAACGGTTGAAAATCCCCCAAATGTTGCTCCATATTTTTTCTTGTCACAACTCTGTCCTTTTAAATGTCTGTCTGGATGTCTTATTAACCTGACCGGACACAAACCGTAATGATTCATTTCTCTTTGATCATGTTCAGCACTTCAGTGCTTTGAAGCAGATGCCGCACAAGCAGCTCCCAAATCAGAGTCTCTGATTGGTCACAGCTCTGAGCTGCTGCGACTGTGCGTGGAAATGTTGAACCAGGTTGAAGACTCAGCGCGCGTTCAGTGCGTGCCCGATTTGTGCGTAGAGCTCGAGACCAGACTTAAAACTTGCGTAGCAACGCGTGCTCCAGACGCAGAGGCCAGGAATTCTGGTGTGCGTGTGTTTGCATTGACTTTTCATTGAAAGTGTGCACCCAGATACATTGAGTTTGAGACCCCTGGTTTAGAACAAGCTAAGAAAAATCTTCTTATTTGGGGGTAAAACATTAAACTCGAAGTAATTCTATCAGATAGAATTTTCAGATTAGTTTTTCCCTTTTTTAATTGCTTGTATGAAACTCCTTAATTCTAGATTTTGATATCTTAAACATTTTCTTGCCAAGTGCTTCTTTCTAGAAATTGACTCCCTTAGATTAGTGTTCTATTCCTCCTTTAGGATGCCTCTTTTTGCAGCAACTACACTTTCTGTTTCATCAAAACTTTGACTTCAAAGACGTCATGCATGTCCGTCATGAGTGCACTCACGATATGGCCTCCACCATCGCCAGGCCCATCATGATGGAGCAGGCTGCGTGGTCCTCCCGGTAGTCTGGAAGCCCGCAGATGCAGTAGTAACAGTCTCCCAAGATCTTGATCCTCAGCTGGTGATATTTCTGACAGCAGAGACCAGATGTGTTCAGAGTTTCACCAACATCTCTTTACAACTATGCTGTTTCCACAGATCTGTGTAGAGAAGCAGTCCTATAAACCTGATGCAGAGAAGATGAGTCATTTCACAGCTGAAACATCAGACCTCACTCGCTCACTAGCATCTGCTGGGAAACCACATGATGAGGCTGATCCAGAAATACGGAAATGTGACTTTGTTTGAACAGACGTTAAGATGTCTGACTGCATCTGTCCATCAGTCCCTCTTCCTATTGTCCTCCTGTCTGCTTCTACTGAGGTTCTCCAAGAGTTCTCCTTCTTGGTGAATGCCTTTACGAGGAGTAACCAGATTCTGATGGTTCTGGTTGATCCTGTCAATAAGACTTTCAGCATTCTCTGGTTTCAGCTTCAATAATTCCTTGAATTTGAAGGTGTTGTACTAAAAGATTAGGTTAACCAGGAATCAAAACGGCCGAATCAGAACACCCTAAAGCACATGTGTCAAAGTCGAGGCCCGGGGGCCGGATCCGGCCCTCCGGGTAATTCTATCCGGCCCTCCAGATCATTTTAATTTATTGTTATTAATGGTCCGATGTTATTTTGCGCTTATTTTTAACTTGTATAATTTTGACAAAATATATTTTTATGGAGAGTAAAATATTGAAAGTTATTTAAGGTTTAAGTTGATTTATTCTGGAATAATATTCCTGCCTTTTTATTATTCATTATGTTAAAAAGTTACAGCTTCAAAGTTAAAAAAATTTAACTGTTAACTTTTTGGACTATTTTGGGATTTACTAAGATTTCTTAGGCTATTTCAGAGTTTAGCAAATATTTCAGCTACATGCTAGCTGTTTTGGCTAATCTAGGTTTTTTTTTTTTTTTTGTTTTTAAGGTTAATTTGGAATTTAGCTAATATTTTAGTTGGCTATCAGCTTCAGAGTTTTTAGCTATCAGTTTCAGCATCTTCAGCTGCCAAATTCAGCTTCCAGCATTCACACTAGAGTTATCACAGGTAATGCTATATATCTAGTTCATAATTATGTTAACAAGTTATGGTTTTAAAGTTTTAAAAATGTAGTTTTAGAGTGTTCAATGAATGTTCGGTCCGTGACTTAAGGTGTTTTGGATTTTAGCCCCCTGTGAGATTGAGTTTGACACCCCTGCTGTAATGCATGCCTGCATTCCCTGTTGGAGCCAAAATCTGAACCCTTCATGTCACGAGGCTGCTGCTGAAACTCACTGCAGCCAGCTTGTCAAAGCGGGCGAAGAGCTCATTCAGCAGTTTGACCAGCTCCTGGGCGCTGCAGGACGACGATAACTGGGTGAAGCCGACGATGTCTGCAAACAGGATGCTGCACAACAACAGAGACAGACAGGAAATCATCACTGAAATGCTGGTCCTGTCCCAGCACAGTCTACCCGCCACTGGACCAAAACTGTGTTCTGGATGCTGTTTTCTTTTCAAGTCGTCATCTTTACTCAAAACCCCAACAAAAGAAGCATGTATGTGATTTAGTATGAAGAAAAAGAGTCAAAATTACTGGATAAACCTTTTATCTAACACAGTAGAATCAATAAAACTGAAATGATTTTTCCGTCAGAGAAAGTTCTTTTTAGATCTCTGCATCCATTCAATTTTTTCAGTTACAATGTCTGTTTTTTCTCATTTTCAATCTGTTTTTTCGTTAACTTTAAGCTGATCCTGATTTGACCTCATAGATCACACACACATATTTATCCTCAAATTTAGCAGACAAAACTTGATGTTTTGTCAGACTGTGCCTGTAGACTCAGAAACCTCCTCAAACGGGTTTTAGGATTTCAGGTACTCTCCATATAATCAGTGTTTCATACCTGATCTGTTTGAGGATTACTGTGCAAATGAAAATGTTGCTGTTATTCATGTACAAACCAGACTGCAATAATAATGCTTGTGCTACAAACTATTTAATAAGGTTATGGCTGTCAAATTCTCTTGTTAATCGTGATTAAGTAATTATTGACATTTTAGTATGTGGTCAAATCAGGATCAGCTTAAGTAAACGAAAAAACAGAGATTGTAAATATTTAAATAAAATGGAAAACTTGAAAGCAGTTTTAAACTCAGAAAAACATTTTGAAAGCTTGAAGGAATTATTACAATTATGAAAAAATATATTTGAAGGTGTTTCTGATATGACCTCATAATTTAGCACGATATTTCTTTTAAAAAATGTGTTAATCTCATTTTTTGTCTCCTGATGGTTTCTTCCGTATTAGTGCACACCTGGAGGAACGTTTTATCCCACTTCTACCATAGTCATTTAAGAAAAATATAAACACTAAATAAATGATCAGAATTACAGTCCTGTTAAGTTTTTAAGCTTAAATTGTTTTTTTTTTTTTTTTGCAAAAGCCGACTGTTTAATACGTGCGTCACGTTGTCATGTCATTTGTTAAAGACTGAAAAAGAATTACCCCTCAGTGGTGTCAAAGTAAAGTTGGAAGTCTTTATAATAAAATAAACTTAATAAAGCCACCTTTTTTGTTCTATTTTGATCTTTTACTGTGCCACAAGGTCACAAACTTAAATAAAATACCTAAAATCAGGCTTTCAACAGCTATTAATAAAACAGATTAAAATAAACAGATTAAAAGTGATTAATTAGGTTAATTAAATACAGGTCACAATTAATTAATTGCACAAAAAATGAATTGGATGACAGCACTAAACAATGTCTTGAAGTTTTTTTTATAAAAGGTGACTTGGATCTGATTTTTTCCCTGAGTCCTGAGTGACATGAATGCATTAAATGGATCCTTAACACATATTGTATTAATCTAAACTGCTTTTTTTATGCAGTTTACTTTGAAAGTGGAGTTATGGTGTTTGGATTTACAGTTTTCATATTTGAAATGTTTTGACTTCATTCAGGATGAAGCTAAATGAAGGAAAACATAAATGAAAAATAAATAAATGAAGGAGCTGTTCTAGTAAGGAATTTGTAAAGAGGTGCATGCTGGGTCTTTTAGACCTTACCTGTGAGGAAAGCTCACACCTGATGCGTGTGACCAGCTCACCTGACGTTCTCGTGCCGGTACATGTACATGGTGTTAAACTGCTGCATCTCCTTCTGACTCTGCTCCTTCTTCATGTCCTGAAGCATCTCATCTGCAATGTGCTTTGGAAGGATGGAGAGAAGTAGACGTTCCTGCAGAGGACAGACAAGCAAATGCTAACAAACATCAAACCGTACCTGAACTCAACATCTCATCACCTTACCCATTCAGAAGAAGTCTGTGAGAAAATCCCACTCTGATCATCTTGAGATCTGATTTCTAACTGATCCCAGTAGTCTTTTAATTATAATGATGCCGTTTTTAGCCAAATGTATAAAATCCTGTGTCGTTTTCTGGAACATAGTTTCTGCAGAGCAGCAGGAGTTCATTAGAAATTCACCTCTGAGTTGTAACAGTTAAAAGATTATCAACAGATGACTGGAGTGGCGCTTTAACCAAGAAGTAGTTTTCCTATCAGACAGTTGTGTCACTTTGTATGTGATGCACAGAAGTTGTTTCACCAATAAAACAGTACAAAGAATAAACTCACTATGAGATAAAAATTACAAAAAGTTGCAAAATGCAAACAACTGTAAATGTGGACCAATCATCTCTGACATCATCTATAGCAGGGGTGTCCAACTCAATCGAAACACATCATGAGTGGGGGCCGAACAGCATCGACACTAATTGAACACACTAAAACTTAATTTATTTAATTTTAAAAACATAACTTTTCAACATTACTATGAATAAAAACAGGCAGAAATATCATTTATTTAATATTAATAAAAATAAAATAAAGTGATCAGGAGGGCCGGATGGAATTACACAGAGGGCCAGATCCGGCCCCCGGGCCTCGACAAGTATGATCTGTAGTAGTCTGGACAGTGAAAATGAAGCCTGAAGTGAGTCTGTTTACTACGCCCACATTTAGAATGTTCTGGAAAGGAGAAAGTAGGCGGGACAAAGTAAAATTTAAAAATAAAATATAAAATAACAGGAAAAAACAAGATAATGAAAGCCTAAAATTACTTTTTTTTAATGCTTAGAACATATATTTGAGAAAACATATATAGATTAGTAGATTTGGTCTCCAGACATGTAAATGTCATCAGAAACTACATAGTTTTACATTTTTGGTTATTTTTAAAGTTCAAAGATGTGTGAGTGTTTATTTATGGTTTTAATTACTTTATTTGTTTTCTCAAATATATGTTTTAAATCTTTAAAAAAAGTAAATCTTATATTCTTGTTTTTTTCCTGTTATTTATTTATTCATTTACTTTGTACTGATCCAAAAAAGGTCCAACCGTGAGTTTTGTGATCCGTTACACCACCAGTAAGAAGTTAAAAACACACTGGATTTGTGCCGTTATTATACTTACAGAACACCAGTTTTTGTGTCAGCTGTGTCATTTTATTTTGATGTGTTTTCTTTTACATTTTAATAGTCAGGCTGAAGTTGGAGTCTGGTCTTAACTCCAAAATTAAACAGTTAAGGGAAAATCTATATCACATTCTAATGGGTGAAACACTAAATCTAGTTTTGACAGAAAGCCTAAACCAGCTTTACACCGGATGGAGATTCACTAAAACAAAGTTGCTGATTGGTAGAAGTTGTTTCTTATTTCTGAAAACTTCTCAAAGGGAAAAAAGTCAGTGTCAAAGAGAAATACACATTTTAGCTTAAAAAAAAAAAAATATATATATATATATATATATATTTTTTTTTTTTTTTGCCATGATGGATAACCTGGCCTGAATTAAGTACCGTATTTTGCGGACTATAAGTCGCGCTTTTTCTCATAGATTTTCCAAGGGTGCGACTTATACTCAGGAGCGACTTATATGTGATTTTGTTAGACATAAATAGGCTCATATATTTGTTATTTTCCCCAATTAAACCGGTTTCCTTTTGGCGGTTTTTTCCCAATAACAACCACTAGAGGGCACTGTAGGTTTGTGTATCAGTATCTACTGCTGTCAGCTGACAGAAACGCAGAAGAAGAAGTTGCGTTCAAAACAAACATTCCTGATAATCTAATCATTCTCCTCATGGATGTTATGATGTTTTTCTCATTTGCATCAAGACATTATTATTATTGTTTTTATTTTTCACTTCCTGGGCTAATGCGGGACAACAAGCCATCAAACTGGATTATAAACAGACAGAAGAGCAGCTAAAAACTGTCATTCAGATGCAGCTCCTGCAGGCTAGAAGGTGACGATCTCCGTAAGAAAAAGACATAAACTGCTGTCCCGAACCCAGAATGGAGAGATGATTATAGAGGCTTTTGTGGAGTTCTTTAAAATAAATAACTTAACCTCTCAACATCATCCGTATCCTCTGTGTATTTTAAATGAGATAAACAGCCAAAGCCTCCATCATGTAGCGATGAGGCTAAAACTTCAGACAGCTTCTCCAATGAGAGTGTCTAGTTTATGAACGCATTTTTGGACAAGCATTGAGCATTAAATTAGACGCACATCAAACGATTCAGCAGACTCGAATTTGACGCATGAATCTCATTTGATGTCAAATGCAGCGTTACGTCGGGCTTGTTGAATCTGTTCATAAATGTTGGACTATTCTCTTAAAAGTGCAACTTATACTCCGGAGCAACTTATATATGTTTTTTTCTTCTTCATTATGGATTTTTTGGCTACTGCGACTTATACTCCGGTGCGACTTATAGTCCGGAAAATACGGTACTCTCAATTGTACAATGGCCTTCTATGAAAAAAAAAGAATTTTTAGCCTTAATACATTTTCACAAATCAGAATCAAATATTTTTTCTATAATCTTCTTTCGAACATCTACAGACATTTTGTTTTTCTACCAGACGTTTGACCGCGTTGATGTGAAGGTATCCTCTGGGTGAAGCAGAAGCTCGTACAGAACACTGTCTGACGTGAAAGCGGTCTGTGGAAACGGCTGGGTCTGTTAGTACGTGTCAAGAGTCCAATCAAAACCTGACAGAGCCACGATTCTGAGAGGGCTCTCTCCAGGATTACAGCATGGCCATTTCAGGAGGCCTGTTGCCATAGTAATTAGCAGCTATCAGATACTACTTGACTAGCTAGTTGCCCTTGTCAACCAGCATCTTGGGCTCTTCATTAGTATTCTGGGGGTTTGTTCTACTCATGGATTTTCATGGCTTTTGGTTTTATTCACATAACCCAACACATTCTTCTCATCTCCTCTTACAATCAGACATGGCTCCTCAAAGTGACCAGGAGAGAGTTTCATGTGTACCACTGTAAATTACAAATCTGAGGGCAGGACTCCTAACTGCATGAGAACAAATGATACAGAGATCTACCGGTTTCTTAATACTCCATCTTGAGTCTGTAACTGCTCCATGATCTTCTAGTAACAATGACTACAGTCTGTCTAATGCCTCGTTTCCACTGAGGGGTCCGGACCAGTCTCCTCTTGTCCGGTTTAGAACAGTCCGGGGATTTCAAGTGAGCGTTTCCATTGAGCGTTGAACCATCAAAGCGCATGCGGGATGTAGACCAATGACGGAGCTGTGCATTTAAACAGTGAAATTACAGCGAAAGAGAAGCTGCATCAGCTGACTCAGAAACAGACGGAGAATTAAAAAGATAACCGTGGAGGATCATTATAATCCGGATCAGGTGTTTATTATGGATGAAGTCGGACTCTACGCTGCAGAACAGTCTATTCTTCTGAATAAAAGGGAAAAAAAATCTTCATGTTGATCAATACTCCAATGTTCTTCAATAAACGTTTACAAAGCACGATCAGAAGAGTTTTTGATGAGTATGGATAAATAACGGACAGCTCCACCCTCATTGGTCCATTTCATTTTTCTATGGACCTACGACCAATGGGGGGATCAGAAATGGTACCAGTCAGTCCTGCTTAACGAGTCCATTTTGTAATGGAAACGCTCAAAAGTCCAGTCCAGTCCAGTCCAGTCCAGTCCAGTCTGGTCTGAACCGCTCAGTGCAAACGAGGCATAAGATGCCATGACATAGAGGTGCTTTCACACCGAATGCGAATGCGACACCTGGTTTAAACCTACAAACATAGCTTGGGTTTTATGCTTCCATGCTTACGTGGTTTCTGGTTATGGTCAGAATCTTTAGCTTTGTTTTCATGGATGTGGTTTCTGGTGTGTTTAGGCTGAAGTCCAGCTGATTCTGGACCTTCTGAAGGTGTTACTACTGTGTGACGTGTGACGTGTTACGACCCTCTGAACTGGATTACCTGCTGCTGGCTCTGCTCTTCCAGGTTCAGCTTCACTTCCAGAGACTGTCTGGCCTCCAGAAAAGCCTTTCGGTGCTTCCGGTCAGCCATGTAGTAGGACATGACACCCACGGTGATGGCACAAACGTAGATGAAGGCGTTGGCCAGGAGCTTGAAACAGACGAGGATGACAGGACATAGATGAAGCTGTGGCAGTTCAACTGATCCTGATTAGATAACGATCACAGTGGACCCTGCTGGTTAATGAGGTTTTCTCAGTCAGGTCATGGGAGTGATACACGTGACTTTCACCTACAACAAGTGCTGTCTGTCTGGATCAGCAGCCGGCACCATGCCTGGACTGGAGGCAGTCTTGCTTTATCACAGAAATCTAGTGCATGCATAATAGAGGCTCTGCTGCAGGACACTGTGGAGCTCTGTAATCACATGAGAATAGAGCAGGCCTGCTCAAACCAAACAGGACTGTTTGAGCAGTCCAACACCACAAGTCCCGCTTCAATCAGCTTTTGATTCCTTTTTAAAATCTTCTTTTAATTATGAATGTACAGTTTATGTCTAAATCTAAAAACCTGTTTCGTTTTCTAAGAAATAATTTCTGCACAGCAGCAGAAGTTCATAAAAAAATTCACCTCCGAGTTGTGGGCAGGACTGTTGATGCAGGAGTGATATCCCATCATCCCTTCGTTTACACACCCTCCTGCTAGCTTCCTGCCTCCCCACAACCATAAGCTAACGTTAGCAGTGCAACAAAAATGGTGATCAATATCAGAGTTATCCAGCCTTACAGTTTAGATCCAGATTCCAGCTCAGACGAGGAAAACAAAGACGTTCATGGATCTATTGGTCTGCAAGTGGATGTGACAGAATGGAGCTGAGCAAGGAGACTTTGGCCCGCCCAGTTCAGTTGCTCAGTCATAACAGAGAGCTTTTTCAAACGGCGAGTTTTTATCAGCTTCTGATCTATCATGACTTGGATAAAGAAATACTCAGAAAGTCAGTTTTAATTTGAAATTCTTATATACATATCCTCTACCAGATTCTGTTCTCTGACCACGGTCAGAGAACAGCCTGTGGAGAACTGTTGAAACCAGTAGTGAGAAGAAGACCAGAAAACACGGGAGTGTTCCAATAATTCAGATCTACATCCAGCATGGAGCAGAACCGCTCCAATCCAGCAGGATGTTAAGACGAGTCCTCCACCTCCAACTGGACTTGGAAATGGAGTCTTGAGAAAACAGGCTTATGATAAAGTTAAAAGGGTCATGCCATGAAAAAACAACTTTTTGATCTTTAAGTGTATTCTACTGTTCATTCCTCACTATAAAGAACCCCAAAAAGGTATTTGGATCCATTCACACATTTCGGAGTAATCCTCTAAAATCATGCGCTCTTAACAGCAGCCCCTCCCATACCCACGAAAACGAGCGGGTCTTCACAATCTGATGTCACAGAGTGAGACCGCCCCTTTCAGGAAGAGTCTGCTCTGATAGCTCCGCCCCCTAACACCAACACTCAATTTCTCCACTGAGAAAGTGATGATCAGCAAAAAACTTTAGATGCAGAATATCGTATATCTTCCAGCTGTGTCCTGTCTTCAATAAAAAAACTCACTCAAAGAAAAAAACTCACAGAAATGACTAATATTTTATAAATAATTTGTTTTTTAGTGTCCCAAAGTTAATATATGATCATATATATGGATAGACTTTGAAAGGATTAAGAAAATCATGGTATGAACCCCTTTAAAACTCGACTAACTTTTTTTCCTAATTTTTCAAAGACAAGAATGATTTCTTCATCTGCATTTGTATGAAGTGATGTTTGTGCCACCATATAGCAAGCAAAAGTCACAGTTTTGACATCCAAAATTTTAAAGTTGCAAACAAAATGTAAAGTGTTAAGAAAAAAAATCATAATTATATGGTATTATATGTTTTATTCTGCTTAAAGACATTTTAAACACGCTGGTCGCTACACTGACAGGAATAAATCCAGAACCCTGTTTTACATTTGAGCTGTGTTGCTCCTTCTGAGTTCTGCTCAAAGAGAAACGGGCCAGAATGGCTGAAGACTGTAGAATTCTGACCAAACAGCACCAAAAGATAGTCCAAAGTCTGCCTCGGTCCTTAATTTAACCCTGTAAAGCCTGAACCATTAAAGAATTGACAGAAAATTCCAATTCTTTGAACTTGGACCCTTTACTGGTCCCTCTGAACAAACAAACAAAAAAAAATTCTAATATGATTTTTTATATATGAGTTTCAATTTGTATCATATTTGATACATCAGGCCACAGAGCTCAAATATTCATCTCTTCCGGAACTAATAAAAACATGGCAAGACCCAAACAAATACAACAAATTTGAAGTTCAAAACATAAAAATGGCTACCATAATGCAGCAAGGAAAAATCAATCAATGGAACTGACTGGGTGGAAGTCAGGAACCTATTTATTTTGCATGGTGCTAGGCCTGAAAACAGTTTGTCCCCTTGTTCAGACAAAGATGTACTCTGCATTTCTGACAGTAAATCTGGGTAAAGTGACCTGTGCATTGCTTGCATCTCTGTTTGGTTTCCCATGTTGGGTAATGTTCAAGGCCACCCTTTCTCACATCAGAGGGTACCTCAGTGGTTTTTCTCTTGCGGGAGAGGTTAGCACTGTTTCTGTAGAGGACAGAGGTCTACCACATGTTTTGACCTTTCCTGCACTCGTGAGGGCTGTACCCACAGAAGCCTGAAATTTTTGCAGTGGTTTGGGTTTCTTACTGGGCTGCAGTTTCTCCAGGTCTCTTCTGTAGCGGATCCATGCATTGACTATTGCCACTGTCACAGTGTGCCACCAAATGTAAATGTACCATCTTCTGGATCTGTAACTGAACTCGTACAATGCAGACAGCATGTCAAGAAGGTCAACACCTCCCATGAATCTGCTGTATATGTCAATAATGGCTGGTCTGGGAACCATTATGTAGGTTTTTGCTTTCCAATCCTAACGCCTCACATTGCCCACTGGTTCATCCATAATCATTTCCATCCATAATTTCATCCATGTATTTTATATTTCATCCATAATATTTTTATCTATAATTTCCATCCATAATCATGTTCAAAAAATCTTCCACACTGTATTTTTTGCCATCTAAAAAATGTTGTGAAAGCAGTAATCAAAAGGAAACTACAAGTAATTTTATCATGACCACACCAAACTAGTCAATCATCATAATACAGCAAGTTACAAATGTAGTTTTTTTTACACTAAATATACCAAGCTATGTAATTTAAAAATAAAAAAGGACTTTATGTTGCTTGATGTTATATATAATGCATGAAATACAATATAATGACAGTTGATTGATTTGGGGTAACATTAACTTAAATCCCTGCTGTATCAAATTTGATACGGCATTTTCAACATTGATTTACTAATATATAGTTTCTGAAATTTTAATATTTTTCGCCCTGCATCAACTTGGTAACTTTTCCCATTGATGTTTTAGTACAAATTTGAATGTTTTTCTTACCATAAACCTTTCAAATGTATCTAGGTTCTTCTTCTAAAATCGCAAGTGTCCAATTCCTGAAACATGGCAGCCTTGTAGTGCCACTGGAGAGCCCTACAATGAATTAATTACTGCCCTCTGGTGGATTATCTGTGCACTGCATGTGTCTGATTGTATACATCTGGTTTTTCAGGTAAAAAAATGTCACACTACTCTTGTGGAGGGCTGACAAACTCATGTATCAAATATGATACGTTTGGCGTTATAGGGTCAATACAAAGAGACACAGAGACACCTGATTGGAGAGATTCTAGACCAATCAGCTGGCTGTTTGGGGTCGCACAAACGTAAGATGAAAGAAAATGTTGAACGCAAAATCAAAGATAGGGCGAAAACGAGATGAGGCACTACACATCTAAAAACGTTTGTGCTGCAAAATACTTTTTTAAAGAAAAAAAAAGCTTACAAGTGAGAAAAAGTTTCTGAAAGCAAATATTAAATATTTTTATTTGTAAATTATGACTTTTTTTCTTAACACTTTACATTTTGTTTGCAACTTAGAAAACTTTGATCTCAAAACTGTGACTTTTGCTTGCTATATGGTGGCACAAAAATCCCTCCATAAATGATGAGAGCTGACCTGAAGCGGAGGACACCCCCACCACCAAAGCCCCCCCACTGCGCCTTGGGTCATAATGTGAATTTTCTCAGTACTTGTTGATTTGATATGGAATGACCCAGATGATTATTGACAAGCAAAGGCTGTAAAACATCGAATGTCAATGTCCAATAGGAGCAGGGCCTGCTGCCAGCATCCCCACCCCATGCTGTTGACGCCTCTGTCACTGTGTGTCATTGACAATAATAAAGTGAAGACCGCATCAGCCTTTACCCACAAGCAAGGCATACTGCCCCCCGTCTTACCTGTCTACCAAGAGCTGCTCCCTGGATGTCGACCTGCTGCTGCTGAGCGATGGTGACCCCTAAGACCAGGGTGTGGACGCCACACGACACAGTGGTGATGAGCACAATGGGGGTCAGCCTCAGAGGCAAAGTCAGGAAGAATGAGAAGCTGAAGAAGGCCTGCCAGCCCACCGTGTCGCTGGCCTGGTGGAAGTGGGCGTAGTTCAGACCCAGGTAGCAGAACACCTGAGCTGCTATGAGCACCCACAGCGCGTAGGGCACCACCCGTCTGGAGATGCGATCCGGGAGAAGCCCGAAGCGACACAGCAGATAGAGGATGACGTCCCCCGCTAGTCCTGCCGACGCCACCAAGACGGAGGCCAGCTTGTCTGAGGTGTAGACCACCGCGCACATGACGATGACATACGAGTCGAAGAGAGCGGCGAACACCACCAGCACCAGCAGAGTCTCGTGTCGCTGCCGTCTGAAGTAGGTCTGGTATAAATTCTCCAGGGAGTCCGGAGCGAAGGTCAGGCGCATGAAGCGAGGAAGGCAGAGGCAGCACCCCGAGCTTCGCACGGTAACCTCATGTGTTCGCCCCACGGCCTGCCCCGGGTCCGAGGGCAGGGTCACGGAGTAGTCTGCTGAGTACTCTGCAGAGTACTCTGGTTCCGCAAAAGCCTGGTTCCGAGGCATGGTCCTCACCTACAGCCTAAATATCTGATAATAAAAGCTGGTGGTCCTGTGGGGGGGGCTACATAGAGCGATAGAACTCAGCCTTGCATCGTCTGCGGCGTTCTCACCAACTCATCCGCTCCGAACCACAGCAGTGGGTCGACTGTCAGGACCTGTTCTTTTACATCACTGCTCTCCTGCTCACTCAGTCCAACACAATCCGATGTCATTGACCCAGTGGTTTCTACGCCGCAGGCTCATAGCCAGCATGGCCACTCTTCAGGGGGAGGGTCCAGTCATGTTCTGTGTCCCATGCTCAGCTGCTGAGCTCACGCCGAGCTCTTCTGTTTCCTCCATCGTCACTTTGGCCTGGACAGGTCTTTACAGCTCCATCCTCACCCGACCGGACTGAGGAGAGAACCAAGAACACGGTCAGGGTCAAAGAATTCAGCTGGAAGCTCCTCATTCAAAGCAGAATCCTTCAGTTTTCCTGTTCTGGATGGTTCCATGGAATACACATCAATCGTGTCTAGGAAAAAATGCTTACATGAAACGTTTCTGTAACACTGTGTGGTTAACTCTTTAAAACCTGAAGCATCATCTGTGACGCTTAAACACTAAATCTTTAACGTATGGTAACTTTGAAATTGTGAGCACGAGCCGCTTTTCTCCTTTAGAATCTACTGGAATGATCGTGTTCATGATTGAAAAGTTATAGTACGTCAAAAAACATAAACACTGGAGCTAAATGGTGAAATCAGGAGTCTGTAACCTGCAGCTCCAGATCCACATGTGTCAGCTTCTGTTCTCATTAGTTTCTGGGATTAAAACAATATTAAATCAAGTTAGAGAGAGATCCGGAATATGCTTTCCTTGATAGGTGCCCCGCCCCTCAAGATGACGTAACAATTTAATACCAATTTTATAGATAAAGGGTATATAGGGTCAAAGGTCACCATTCAAAATGAGTTTGATGGAAAGTATATTCCTGATCTCTCTAATGAGGTCAGCATCTGAAACAAGTATTTTTCACTAAAGAGAAAGTTTTGGTCTCACTGACTCAAATAATGAAAAAAGTGCATTTATTGGTGCTGAGCAATGACAACTTTGTTCAACTTTACTACACTCTGACTCCATATAATATAAAGTAACAACTAATCAACTATTAAATTAGTCGTGGGCTATTTTAGTAGTCGATTAGTCGTCAATTAGTCAACTAATCGTGGCAGTCCTAAATGTTACTGCAGCAGAGTCTGACCGCTAAACAATCCAAGGGTCACAAGGGAACACTGGACTGACCCGGGCTGATGTGAGCTCAAATGAAGAAGAAGAAGAAGAAGAAGAAGAAAAGCTTTATTAATCCCGAAGGAAATTTAAAAGCGGCCAGCTGCTTTTACACTCACAGACATAAAACCCTAAAAACACTTAAAATTTATCAGTTAAAAAAAAAAAAAAAAAGTGAGCTCAAATGAATGAGGCATTTTTACTCTTCTACCTTCTCCATCTTGTGATGGATATCAATTATAAAAACCACAATCAGCCTGTAGGAGGAGGGAGTTAGGCTTAATTAGTTTGTATTTGAATCTTCTTTACCCTTCATATTTTAAGAGTAAAAGTAACAGCCATTGACTGTATATAGAGAACTGGACTGAGTGACTCCTCCCCCTCCGTGTTCCAAACAGGAAGTCCCACAGACTTCTATAGAGATATAAAAAGTTATTGCTCAGTTATTCTATTTGTCAGAATTCTTGCTCTGATTGTGTTTTTAAAGATGTTTTTACTCATCCTAATTTTTATTTAAGGATAATTTTCTGTAGCGCAAGTTATAAATCTACCAATCAGACGCCACAATTAAAGTAGGTGGCCTCACGTCGAATGTTTGAAGCATTTGATTGACAGATTCTCCTGAACCTGCTTTTGAGTGGAAGGGGTGTGGCCTTCTAACATGCTCATTACTGAATGGAGGGAGTGGTTGCCATGGAAATCTAGACCTAGACCAACACGGACCAATCACAGCTTACTGAGGACGTCTGGTTCCAACATGGAGATAGACATATTGCAGATAAATGGTGAATCAACTGACTTTATTTGGTTTGAACCAGAAATAAAATATTTTTATGGCTGATGTCCCACTCACTCAGCCCAGTTCTCTATATACAGTCAATGGTAACAATATCTAAGGAGGACATGTTTTCCCTGAGAGGCAGTATGATGGTGCAGTGGTAAGCTCTCTTCCCTCATAGTGAGAAGGGCCTGGATTGAATCCCGGGTGGGCTCTTCTGTGTGGAGTTTGGATGTGTGGGTTTTCTCTGGGAAATCCAGCTTCCAAAATATTCATTGGTTCATTGGTTAATTGGTGTCTGTAAATCAGGAATATGCAACTCCTGACCTCAAGGGCAGCATTCCTGCATGTTTTCCAGCATATTCTAATTGGCTGAACACACCTGAACCAGGTAATCAGTCATGAGTAGTGCTTGGATGTCTGGAAATCATGCAGACACTGCAGCCCTTGAGGCCTGGAGTTGCCTATCCCTGCTCTAAATTGTCCCTAGATGTGCATGTGTGATTGTGTGGGTAGGCTACCTTTGGGCAACCTGTTCAGGGTGTATCCCGCCTTCGCCCAATGGCAGGTGGGTTGACTCAATCAGCCCTGTGACCCCAAGAAAGAATTCAGCAGGTTCTAAAAATAGATGGATGGTCTTTTTCTCGATTTGTGGGGCCCCGGAAGGTAAAACTTTGGCATCTGTCTACAGTGCTCAAAGGCCTAGCAGGAGCTGAGTGGCCTGTAGTCTGGTGACGTTGTAAAGATGGAACTGCAGCCTTATATGACACCATAAGATAGGCATCAGTTCATACCAACAGTGTCAGATCAGCATTCAGGTCTGTGAATGTTCTGGCCGAGTTCTGCTGACTTGCAGAAATGATGTCCGTGGTCATATTGATTCATTCAAATGAGTTTAGCCATGCTGCTTTGCTGTGAATTGGGATTTATGAAACCCTTCCGCTCTCTTTAGTTTGTTTACATTAAAAGTGGGGTCATCTGAACCCCACAAGTCAGTGCGCTGAACTGTTTTTATCTTTGATTTTTGAGTTTCACTAATGTCCATGGCAGACATAAAGTCCTGTCCACCTTTTTCCACATTTGTCATAGAAGAAATCACATCAATATGTGGTTGGAGTCATCTGGACCCCAAAGAGAGCGGAAGGGATTATTAAGGCTGATGTGGGCTGCTGTGGAGTGAAATAGGTTGATGTGGGCTGCTTCAGGGTGATGCTGGATTTTGTGGGCTGGTGTAGGTGCATGTGGCTGAATGTAAATTGCTGTGGGCTGAAGTAGGTCTAAATGGGTCAGTGTGGGCAGTAGGTTTAAGCTGGCTAAAGTGAAAGCTGAATGCTGAAGGCTAAATTAGGCTGAGGAGAGCTGATGTCGATGAGAACAGATGACACCTGGCTTAGACTTGTGTGAACTTATGAAACCTGGTTTAGACTGATGTGAATTTAAGAAACCTGGTTTAGGCTGGTGTGAACCAATGAAAACTGGTGTAGGCTGGTGTGAACTTTTGAAACCTGGTTTAAACTGGTGTGAACCAATGAAACCTGGTTTAGACTGGTGTGAACTTTTGAAACCTGGTTTAGACTGGTGTGAACCAATTAAACCTCGTTTAGGCTCGTGTGAACTTATGAAACCTGGTGTGAACTGATGAGTCCTGATTGGGCTGATGTGAACTGATGAAGAATGATGAGAGCTGCTAGTGATGCTGAGCACTAGACTGGTGAACCATTGCTCCTACTCTGGGCCTGTCACACGTTGGCAGCTCCCCCTCGTGTGAGCAGATCCATTTGGACCTGACGGACACCTGCATGAATCTTGTCCCCACAGACGCACGCGGTGCGGTTTATCTGCTCTAAAGCGCTAACGAAGACCTGGACAGCTGTGATGGATCTTACCAGGGCTCACTCCGGATCCGACCGTCTGAGGCTAGCACGGCTTCTGAGGTGGGGGGCGGTACCGGGAGAGCTGCGGCTTCCAAACATCCACCCGCGCATCAAATCCTTGTCAACTGTGCCTGCATCTGGATCCGAGCAGAAAAGGATCTGGCAAAGACTGCAGCTTCCCCTCCGCTTCTTTTTTTCCTGAAAACATGGAATGTCGTCACGTTAAGCTCACGTACGGTACACCAACTTCCGCTCTCCTTCAACATAAGAGCACTGCTTCATGGCCTCTTTACTAACCGGAAGTTGACTCACATTTCTGAAGAAGTTTATTTTTTCCTTTTGTTTTATTGATTACCTTTTTACATTTTATTAAAAAACAAAAACATGTATTCATTTATTCATGTTGCTGTCTGTTTGTTTATTTTTAGGATGGATGGATGGATGGATGGATGGATTTATTTAATATAAAAGTCAAAAGTCAATACAAAAGTCCTGGACAGATCGATCCAAAATTTTGATAATACCAATCTCAAGTTGGTATTGGCATCGGTTTGATAGCGGCCCACAAATAGCGATATTTCCGCTCTGGCAGATCTTCCAGTGCATGCATGCAGCCGGCATGTATTGTCTTTCCACTCTGTTTAAATGCTGAGTTGTTTTTAACAAGTTACGTTTCACTTGTTTTTCTTTTTCTTTTTTTTATTCCAAGGCTAAGAAGTTACGATTATATTTCTACCAGATGTTTCTTTTAATTGTTAAATATTTTGATTTATTTTTGTATCACAGTTACTTGTTTCTTTTGGTTTGTAGACTGTTTCATATGTTCATATCACATCCACCTCACTTAAGAAAAATATCGATATTGTGTTTGCATCTGGTTCCAAATGAGGTCAATTCAGTCGCCATTTTTCCACACTATGTCCGTCTCCATGTTGGAACCAGACCTCCTCAGTAAGCTGTGATTTGTCCGTGTCGGTTTTAGTCTACATTTCCATGGCAATATCCCCAATATCAATACCCAATCAGTATCGCCCAGCCCAATTAAGCAAATCTAATAACTGGAAAGGTTTGGGGTCTTTTTTTATTTTTAATGCGGTTTAAGGATTTTAAGTATAATTTAAGATACGGTGTCCTGTTTATGTGGGATTTCACCGTAATGACTTTGCAATTGTGGATAAAATATTTTGTGATTAAAACCCACATGCTAATGATAAGGTCATTGGAATATTGCAGGTAATGCTGTATATTTAGTGTTATTTGTTTCTGTGTAGTTTTGGATACGCAGAGAGAGATTTCTGCAGACACAGACAGACAGATGGTTCCACTGGCTTCAGATCTTCAAACCTTTTTACAATTTGAGCTGCAAATAAAACACATCCAGAAGGACTACATACAAACAGAACTGCAAGCTAACTTTTTTATTCAAGGAATTGGAAGACATTTCTTTCAAGAGTCAAAGGCAAACCTCTAATAATCTAATACAATGTTACCTTTCAAAAGATCAAATCGATTACAGTACATAAAGTAATGAAGTCATAGTGAGCAAAAAGAATAGTTGCAAGAATAATGATAAAAATAAAATTAATAAACACATAAACAAAAAAAATCAAGAGGGTATTATTCAACAAACAAAAAACAAAATCATTTAATTGTTTTATGCCTTTCTGGGATGTTTTCAGTCATTCATAAAACTGAAATATCTCTAGCATCTTCTTTCACTTTATCCCTTTCGGGGTCTCCACAACGTATCAGCACCCACTATTTCCCATCAGTGAGTTGGCAGAGTTTTTACACTGGATGCCCTTCCTGACACAAGCCTGTACTTGAGGGGCACAGGGACCCAGTTAGGCAGCAGCGTCAAGGGTCTTGCCTAAGGACCCAATCTGGGTGGGGATCAGTGGACAACCCTGGGAATCGAACCCAGGGCAATCGAACCCAGGGCTCCTGGGTGCCAGCCCTTCACCTAGCCCACTGAGCCACCCAGCCGCTCTGAAATAACTTTAGCATGAATACAGTAAATTTGGGAGTTTTTTACTCTGCACTTATAACTTCCAAGTAAGTAAGACTTGCCAATAAAAATGAGAAAGATTTACCAAAAATCTTATTGATATCATAATTACATTTTCATAGAAGGCAAGGCCAGATTATTTGTATTGCACACTTAATGTACAAAGACAATTCAAAGTGCTTTACATAAAGCATTAAAAGAAACAATCTGTAGAAATAGTAAAGGTGAACATTAAAACAAGAAAGAAAACAAAAAGCCTGGAGCAAGATTTAGGGGATTTGCACCGCTTTGACTTTTTACTCCAAGATTCTCTCTATTGTACGTGGAGGAGAAGCGCTAATAAACAGTAAAAATACAATAGAAGAAGATTCTCCTTCCTGTCGATCACTTTAAAACTAGGGTCCCCAACCTTTTTGAAGCTGAGAAAGACTTCATGAGTACTGAGTCATAGGAAGAGCTACCAGTTTGAAATAACAAAGGGATCAATGTTCATCAATATTCAATCAATATTAATGTCAGTAATTGTTACATTTGTTACATTTGAGCCCACATCATTTGTTACATTGTTGTACCATGGTTATCAATAATGGAATTTTAAAGAAAAATCAACTTACACATTTTTAAACAAATCTTGTCACATTTTTTAACTAATGATCAAATCTGCAGCATTTTTAACTAAATTAATGATCTTTGAACTGGGGAAGGTCAGAGGTCACCTGACCACTTATCTAAAGTTCATGTGTCATCAACATATTTTTAAGATGTTTTAATTTTCAAAGCTATGTAAATGCAAGTATGATTTTAAAAGAAAATAGCAACAGAACAAAATTGAAATTGACAAGTGAGTTGTGCTATTTTTATAAGAGACCTGAGGGCAACTCGAGGGATCCTTGGGGGCAACCTGAGGGCACCCCTGCTTGAAAAACCCTGCTATTTTATCGTGAGAGACAAAGAAAGCTTGCTTTGGTATATTTCACAGTTTATCAACCTGTACATATATATATATATATATATATATATATATGTGTGTGGGGGGGGG
>NC_050527.1:18916504-18924444 GCF_002922805.2 Oryzias melastigma | reverse complement strand
GGGGGGGTATACTTGTAAAAAAAAAAGAAGAGCAAAAAATAATTCTGTCGCTGTGAGTCAACAAAAGAAAAAAGTAAAATGAAAAAATGTTGCATTGCCCGGGATCCAATCCGGCAGCTTCAGCGTAGCCAGCTGGTCGGCTTCCACGTTAGACCATTGTACATAGTGCATAAGACTATTAGCCTTAGCTTCCTTATATCGAGAGAGACTAAGGAAGCTTGCTTTGTTATATTTTAATATAAACTATTGAATTTGGTATCATTTTACAGGACTCCTGATCTACTCCAGACCAGGTGGTGGCGATAGATGCACCCACCAGTTGATTGACAACCACCAAACAACGCTAGAAGAAGCCGAGGGGGGCGCTGTTGAGCTCTCAGGCGCTGACGTCAATGGCGCCAGTGAACGAAGAAGAGTGAAGCGAAGAGGACCGAGTCAGTCATTGAATCCGACCACAAACAGAGCCGACCGGGTTCGTTTACGCTCTTTCCTGTTGGATATTCGGGGTTTGTTCTTCCCTCCCAGCGCTCCGCGCCCGGACTGTGGATGAAGACCCGGGAAATGGCAGAAAACTCCGGTGGGTGTTCCGGCGGATGCTAGCTGCTCCGTTAGCAGCCGCTTCTTGACGCCGTCAGTGTAGTAGCTGAAGCTGGGGGCTCTCTGCGGACCAGGTGGTCTGGACCGAGCGCAGACTCCACACGCTGTCTCCACCCTCGGAGAAAACTAAAAACGTTAGAGGTGACGTGACAGGCCCGCGGGAGATCCTGGACTCCCAGGTAAACAAACAGTCCCGAGGTTGGGGTGCAGATTCTGCAGAGGGACCTCGCCCCCCACGAAGACCTCTGACCTTACAGAGACCTGTAAAAGTTCTGCTGAGGTGACCCAAAACAAAGCGTCCTGGGTCCTGCTGTTCATGGAGCTGTGACAACAACTCAAACACTCAAGCTTAACCAAGGGGAGAAAACGCCATGACGTCACCAGACACGCGGCTTTTATTAGTAAAACCTATAAACCCATGAGCACGATGTTTGCTTTAAATGCAGAGGAGAGTTTCAGAAAGACCATGTTCCCTTGTTAGGACTGAACCCCCAGAGTCAGAGTGAAATGACAGCAGAGACATGGAAACACTTGGTGGAAGCTGTACCCTTTTGGTCGATCCATACATGGTGGAACCTGAAAGGTTTGATGTCTTCTCTTTTCAGCAGAACACAGCGACGACAAGCATGACAGCTCCGGCGTGACTGGGATGAGCGACCAGGAGAAGGAGCTGGCCTCCAGCGCGTACGACTGCTTCTTGGTAAGCCCGTCTGCTTTCAGCAGAACCGGTGTTGGTACATGCGGTGGAGGATGAGAAATTATGCTGGCTTGTCTTTTAAGTTGCAAGAGTTCAAATGACTTTTCATGAGTTTTAAGTTTCTGTCTCTCACAGGCTGGAAGGTACGAAGAGTCTATGAAGCACCTGGAAGCCCTGCAGGAGTTCAACAAAGAGGACTATAAGATCGCCTTGAACAAGGCCGTTACTGAGTTCTACAGGAGCAGTCAGACCACCACAGGCACCTTAAGGCAGACCCTGATGGCCATGAAGAACCGGGTAACTGCAGGTCACCCTCACCTCCCCTCTAATACATAATGAGGCGTTTAATTGCCCAACTGTGTCCGGCAGCTCCACTCATCGCTGACTGAGGATGCCGACGGCCTGGACGACGTGGAGAACAGCCTGCTGTACTACAATCAAGCGGTCATCTGTTACCACCTGAAGCAGTACTCTGAGGCCATTTCCATTGGGGAGAAGCTCTACCAGTTTTTGGAGCCGTTTGGTGAGTGGGCTGGAGGGCAGATTCCCCGCTCAGATGGGTCACGCTTTTGGATTCACTGACTCATCAGCAGCCATGTTTCCACTGAAGGCCCCATTATACGAACACTGGGTTAGTTTTATCCAGAGTCACTTGTCTCAGAAATGTCGAGTCCTTGCAGCATCTTTGATTTTGGACCTGAAGCGTTTGATAGTGGAACCAGCCCAGAAGCATCTGTGTTATTTAATTCAGTGGCTCATCAGGCCTCAGTGCTTCCATAAAGCAGGGATCCCCAAACGTTTTCTAATGAGGGCTACAGAACTGTTTTATTCACTGATGTGGGACCGGGGTGGGTTTGTGAGCTAACGGAAAAAGTGTAACAATCGCAGCCTAAACGTAAACATTTATGGTTTTCCAGAAAGCCACACACAGCCAAATCTTAAATAATTAATTTCTGTAATCTTCATAAAAAAAAATAAGACTGGAACATTTTTTAAAATTAAACATATAGCATTACCTGAGATAATACTAGTGTGAGTGCTGTAAGCTGAATTTGGCTGCTGAAGATGCTAGTGCTAAAAGATAAAGATGCTGAAATTGCGAACTGAAAACATTGAAGCTAATGGCTGAAAACACTGAAGTTGATTCCTGAAGTGGCTAAAAGTAATGGCGGAAAATGCTGAAGCTGATGGCTAGCTAAAGTAGTAGCAAAATGCCATATTAGCCCAAAAAAACTGAAAAAAATTCAAAATCAGCCAAACAGCAAGCATGTTGCTGAAATTTAAGCTAAACTCCTAAATAGCCTAGAAATCCTTAGTAACTGCCAAAGCAGTTCAAAAAGCTAGCATGAAAAGAGCTGAATATCTCGATAGCTGAATGAGCTAAAGAGCTCAAGAGCTATGGATGCCCAAAAAACACATTAAAGGAAAATAATAATAAAGAAAAAGTGAATCAATATTAAAGCAATTAATAGTCTATCCTCACCGTCATTGTTCCGACTGCAGAGAGGTGAAATAAAAGTCACGTTCTATGTGGTTCTCAATCAGCTTTTCTGATGGTGTGTGGGGGGCCGGGCCTTATGTGGAGGCGGGCCTGATCCGGCCCGCGGGCCGTAGTTTAGGGACCCCTGCCATAGAGGATTGGAGTTCCTCAATGAGGTTTAGTGCCTGGACACAGCGTCTTTGGTCATGTGACCCTCTGCTCTGTGCTTGGCTCAGTGAAAGAGGTTTCAGTTTCATGGTTGTTGCTCTTCAATCCAATAGTGAGAAAAGAGGCAGGAAAATGTCAGAGATTGATGCACACCAGCCTTAAACCAGGTCTGAGGAGGGAGGTCTGCTCTCTGCTATGTGTAAAGCGACTTTCATTTGTCCCAGAAGAGAAGTTTGCTCAGGCCGTCTGCTTCCTGCTGGTGGACTTGTACCTGCTGACCTTCCAGCCGGAGAAGGCACTGCACCTGCTGGCGGTGCTGGATAAGCTGTCTGCTCAGGGCAGCAGCAGGAACGGGAAAGGAGAGGTAAGCCGGCACCAGCACGGTGATGAAGAGCAACTTCACTTACCGAAGCAGATTTTGTTCAATTTTGATTTGTTAAACATGAAAAGAAGTTTTTTTGGTTTTATGTTTTAGCACAAATAAAGTGCATAACAAGGATTCATAAAAAAGAAAGTCAAGTACAGTGCAAGGAGAGGCAAAAAAAACCCTAAATGGCTGTTAAAGGCCTCCACCCAAACATATAAAATGTATATAAGCATCTATACATGCACATTCTAAAAGTTCTGAAAGATAAAAGTGGCAATACACATATTTCTAATAGCAGACAGAACGTTTGGCTCCGCCCACAGCATTATGTCGCTTGTCACAGTTGTTCAGAAAAGTTACACTTTTCTACGAAAAGTATGACTTGTAGTCTGCAAAATACGATAGTTACTGTAGTTTTTCCACTCTTCCAGCATTTTAGGCTCATAGTCTGATGAAGTGCAGATGTCAGTGTGGACCTGCCTCCTTCCTGTGGGTCAGAAACTGACCGACAGAATGAGAGGCGTGTTCGTCTGTGTATGTGGAGCCGTCCGACTGATGGAAGCTTCCCTGTTGTGTGTGTGTTTGTAGAGCGCCGGTTCACATAAAGATGCTGGCAGTCAGAGGGCGGAGTTTGCAGCCATGATTGAAGCGGCCAAATCCAAACTGCACCAGGTCAGAGCTCTGTCAGTCCTCCTTTTACTCTGCCCCCTTGCTCCATAACCCTCACTCTCTGTCTCCTCCCTCTAGTACAAGGTCAGAGCCTACATCCAGATGAAGTCTTCCAAGGCCTGTAAGAGAGAAATCAAGTCTGTGATGAACACAGCAGGAAATGTGAGTTTCTCATGGGCTCCATGCACTTTCTTCTCTCCAGAGAACCGCGAGCTGACCTGCAGTCTGCAGAGGTCTTCATGCTGTCTCTGTTTTCTCCTGCAGTCTGCACCCTCACTCTTCCTAAAGAGCAACTTCGAGTATCTGAGAGGAAACTACCGCAAAGCCGTGAAGCTGCTGAACAGCTGCAACATCGCTGAGCATCCAGGACCCATGAAGACAGGTCAGGTCCACGTCTGAAGAGGTCCATTATCCTCTAACCCAACATGTGCATTTGTTAAAGATTGACAGTTTAGGCCACATATGTCAAAGTCGAGGTCTAAATCCTTTTATTTTATTGTTATTAATGGCCAGATGTTATCTTCTATTTTTAACTTGTATAATTTTGATAAAATTTATTTTTATGGAGAGTAAAATATTGAAGTCATTTAAGGTTTAAGTTGATTTATTCTGGAATAATATTCCTGCCTTTTTAGTATTCGTAATTATGTTAAAAAATTACAGTTTGAACTTTTGGGACTATTTTGTTATTTACTAAGATTTTGTTTTCTGTTTTGGAGTTTAGCTAATATTTCAGCCTCATGTTAGCTGTTTTGACTAATTTAGGTTTTTTTTTTTAGGCTAATTTGGAGTTTAGCTATATTTCAGCTATATGCTAGCTGTTTTGGCTAACTTAGGCTTTTTTTCATTTTTTAGGCTAATTTGGAGTTTAGCTAATATTTTAGCTGGCTATCAGCTTCAGCTTTTTCAGCTATCAGCTTCAGCATTTTTAGTTATCAATTTCAGCATTTTCAGCTATAAGCACTAGCATCTTCAGAGGCCAAATTCAGCTTTCAGCATTCACACTAGCATTATCACAGGTAATGCTATATATCTAGTTCATAATTATGTTAAAGTGTGTTTTGGGTTTTGGCCCCCTGTGTGATCGAGTTTCACACCCCTAGTTTAGGCTCTGTGCCTTTTAAACGGATCAATAAAGTTAGAGGTCATTCAGTCCAACAGGAGCTGTCATGAGTCAGTGAAAACAGCCTCTGACCGTGTCCCCTGTCATCCAGGTGAATGTGTTCGCTGTATGTTCTGGAACAACCTGGGCTGCATTCACTTTGCAATGGGGAAGCACAATCTGGGCATCTTTTACTTCAAGAAAGCTCTGCAGGAGAACGACCACACGTGTGCTCAGCTGGGAGACGGCAGCAGCAGCCAGGGTAAGCTCGGGGTCCGGCCTCGTCTGCCTCTAGAGGTCGGCGGCTCGTTTAGAGCGCAGAGCTCAGCTGCACTTGTCTCAGACATGCAGACCAGGTCCAAAAAAGGTGTTGACAGAAAGATCCTGAAATATCCTGAAAGCTCAAAGTCTTACTCATTTGCAGCGTCTTTCAGAATCTCCATGAAGTTCCACAATAATGACTGTTTTCTTTCTGGCTTGAAGCGAAGAGCTTCACAGGAATGCCCATGTGCGCCCTGCTGGCCAACAAGCGCTACGAGCTGCTGTACAACTGTGGCATCCAGCTGCTGCACATCGGCAGGCCGCTGGCCGCCTTCGAGTGTCTGATGGAGGCCGTGCAGGTCTACCACTCCAACGCCCGGCTGTGGCTGCGCTTGGCTGAGTGCTGCATCTCTGCCAACAAAGGGGTATGTCCGTCCCGCTGTCCCTCGGTCTGTGTAGGAACATAAACACACACAGCTCTGGTCAGACACTCCACCACTGAACCACTAACCCCAGAAACCAGAACTCCAAGGAAATATAAAGACCGCCGTGTTTAAAGTCCCCTCCGATTCTGTTTTTAGATTTTCTAACATGTCTGTGTCATTTTTTTTCTGAAAGAGAACAAATATAATAAGAAATCATTTTGTTTTTGCATTTCCGAGTATTTCTCCTCTTAAATCTCTGTCTATCAAACTCTCACAGACGGACTCCGGGGATCAAGGGCGGAGCTATTAAAAGCCACGCCCCCTCAGAGGAGATTTTTAAACAGAGGATTCAGATCAACATGAAAAATGGCTTTAAGACATTTAGGTTGTGGGATTTTAGTTAAAAACTTCATAATCATAATTAAAACACTACTGGGAACGTTTTTTAAATTTTTACTTCTATTATTTTGTTTATTCCTCACTAAAGAACTCCAATGTAGTATTGTGATCCATTCACGCAGGATTCACTCTCGGCACCAGTCCCTCCCAATCCATGAAAACGAGCAGGTTCTCACGAGCGGATGTCACAGATTGAGAACCGCCCCTTTCAGGAAGAGTCTTCTCTGCCAGCCCCGCCCCTAGGATAACAGTGATCAGTAAAATACTTTCATTTTAAATACACAACATGCACATCCACATTTGCAAAAGGTCAGATTTTTTTTGTTTTTTTTTGTTGGCACGCTGGTTGACGTCATGAACTGGGCGCCACCCACAAGCAGCGAAAGGCGGAGCCTAAAAAAATGGGACGTTTTACTTCCTCGTAGTAAGAGTTCACAAAAATAACTCGTATTTCATAAATAATTTATTTACTAGTGTTCCAAACATAAAGCATGATATTTATGTTTAAAGTTTACTCTGAAAGGCTTAAGAAAAGCATGGTACTGTACAGTCTCACTTCTATCTTCTTTTATTCTTTTGTTCCCGATGGTCTTTTAAATTTGATGATGCCGTTTTTGTCAAAATAAAAAAAACTTGGACATAGTTTCTTCAGAGTGGCAAGAATTCATTAGAAATTCTCCTGTCAGTTGTGGGCAGGACTGTTACTGCAGAGAAAGCCTGTACTCTTTTCCCATCATCCATTTGTTGACATGCTCTTCTGCTAGCTTACAGCCCCTCACCGCCCCAAACTAACATGAGCAATATCAGAGCTAAACTGTTGTACAGTTCTGATCCAGATTCCCGCTCAGACGAGGAAAACAAAGACGTTCATGGATCTATTTGTCTACATCAGAATAGTGGAGCAGGGAGCTTGAGTTTGTGCGTCAAACTACAATCTTTTTCCTCCTGAATCACCACAATTAGAATAAAGAAATATACATTTAATCTTAATTTTCTTCATATGTGTCCTTCATCGTGCAAAAAATCCCACAAGAAGATGTTAAAAACACAATTTTTATCAGAGTTGATTTTTAGGACAGATGGAGGTTCCGGTTCAGCTGCTTCTGTGGATCCGCTGGGCTGAACTTGTGTAATGCTGGAGGACAGGGAGAAGATGTTGTAGATGCTGACCGTTACACCTCAGCCCTTTGTTCAAACCTTAGTCTGTCTCTGGACTGAAAGACTTGTGTTTCCTCCGACATCACTGAAGCTGGTGTCTGAGGATGAGGATGGAGGCGGAGCCTTCAGCTGAATCCCGTCTGTTTGTGTTGACAGGGCTCTGAACAGGAAAGCAAAGGCTTACCTTGTAAGAAAGGAATAGTTCAGTCTGTGATCGGGCAGGGATACCACCGCAAGATCGTGCTGGCCTCGCAGTCTGCACAGAACACTGCTTACAGGTCAGAGTTTTGCATGTTTGTGTCCAGTCGCTCTAAAGTGGTTTTTGTGTGTTCCACATTTTCAAACACACATTGGTCTTTTCTAACTTCTTTGTGTCTTTGTTTCCACAGTGAGGGTCAGTCAGCAGCCATTCCAGTGGCCAGCATGGAGTTTGCTGCCATCTGCCTGAGGAACGCTCTGCTGCTGCTGCCGGAACAACACCAACAAGACGCCACGACGGAGAGCAGCTCCAGGAGCTCCAGCCAATCAGGAGGCGCGGAGAGCGGCTGTGAGAACAGCGACACCTGCAGGTCAGAACACCAAAACAAGCGCCGCACCACGAGTGGACTTCATGGTTA
>NC_050527.1:18915256-18916469 GCF_002922805.2 Oryzias melastigma | reverse complement strand
AATTAACTTTGTTTATTTAAAAAGCAAGTAAACAAATAAAGTAAATGAATAGCTGCTGTGATTACTGGGAGTAACAGGCTCTGCAGCAACTTTATTATTTCTCTTTTGTTTATTTTCATTTTGTTTGAAAAGAGAAACATTAAAAAAGATTAAATAAATAAAAAGTTCACTGAATTTTTCTCATAATAATTAAAGTAAAACCTCAACATGAATTAAATTATTCATCTTTGTGATAAGTTGAATCAAAAACCGTAGAGTTACATGTTTCTGTAGCATGTCTTATAAAGTAAAAAAAATGTGAATATATAAATTGTTCCCTGATGTTTTATCAAGTAAATAAAAAAAGTTAAAAACAATTAGATACATTTGTGCATGTTAAATCATCAGATGTCTCAGTTAATCTTTTAACTAACCAACCAAGCCCCCCCCCCACCCCCAATGTATATATATCTCGTTTGCTTATTACCTTGGGGGAGTAAAACATGTCATTCAAATGTTTTCCAAACCTGCTTTACTGTCTGGTTGAGCTGGTTAAAGGTTTAAACAGTAGAGATTGTGGTTCAAAATCAAAGTTGATCTGCGTGTTCTCCAACCTGTTGTATGACTCATAAACTCTACAGACTTTGTTATAGATGTGTTCTCTCAGGACTGATGAAGATGGTGCTCAAAGAAACTTTCTGCATGCTGGGAAGTCTCTCACTGTTGGTGCTGAGCAGAGGAGGGAGGGGCTGTAGTTACACACGCAACAGCGTGGCTGTTTTTGAGCCTAAACCAACAGTTTAAAATCGTCCCTTTGGACTGATAAACATCAACATAACATGTTAGCAGCAATAATCTGATAATCTCGACCTCTATTTATAATGCTTCACTTTTAAACCTAAGATTCCTGTACATGCACACAAACGTGAACACAATCATGAACACAATCGCTAACACAAACATGCTCAAAATTATGATCACAAACATGCACACAATTGAAAACGCGATCATACACAAAATTATCAATACAATCATGCGCAAAATTATGAACACAATTGTCAACACAAACGTGATCAAAATAGTGAACAGAATCGTGGACACTAACATTTACACAATTGTGCACAAAAACGTGAATACAAACATGCATACAATCACGAAGACGGTGAACACAAATGTGCACGTAAACATGCACACAATCATGCACGTATGTGTGATTAAAGCAGCTGATGTGAAG
>NC_050527.1:18904269-18915235 GCF_002922805.2 Oryzias melastigma | reverse complement strand
ATCATGAACACAATCGCTAACACAAACATGCTCAAAATTATGATCACAAACATGCACACAATTGTGAACGCGATCATACACAAAATTATCAATACAATCATGCGCAAAATTATGAACACAATTGTCAACACAAACGTGAGCAAAATAGTGAACAGAATCGTGGACACTAACATTTACACAATTGTGCACAAAAACATGAATACAAACATGCATACAATCATAAAGACGGTGAACACAAATGTGCACGTAAACATGCACACAATCATGCACGTATGTGTGATTAAAGCAGCTGATGTGAAGGAACTGTGAGAACCTTTGGTTGAATATGGATTCGTTCTGCTTTCATCTTGGTTGTTCCAGATCTGAGCTGATATAAAGTCGTATCAGTTTTTAAAGAGCTTTCTTTACTTGTGATCCGAATCATTTAAATGTGACAGACGTGTCCAAACCTACATTGGTTGCTGACAGTCTTACCTTTGTGTGCTTGGCAGCATTAAGGGTCAGGAGACAGACAAGTTCATGTCTGCGGCTCCATCGTCTCCTCTCAGGAAGCAGGAGGTGGAGAACTTGCGGTAGGAGCTCCTTCATCTCCAGCATCTCTGTGTCATCACGCTGTGTCTGTGTGAGGCTAACGTGTCGCTGCCTGCAGATGCTCCATACTGGCCTGCAGTGCCTACGTGGCCCTGGCTCTAGGAGACAACCTGATGGCTCTAAACCACGCTGAGAAGCTGCTGCACCAGAACAAACTGTCTGGATCCCTCAAGTGAGTTCTGCTCCGTTTCTGGATTCTGCTGTGGGATCAGCATCCATCAGACCAGCTGCTCCACTTTTTTCTAGTTCTTTCCCTCCTGTGTGTTAAAACCACTTCTCAGCTTAACAGTTACAGCAGTTTAAATAAAATTGCGTGTCAGACACAGATTACATGAACACACACTGATAGAACAAATCAAACAGGTGATACTCTGGTTCACTTCAAGGGGCCATGAAAATTCGACTTTTTGAGGTTTTAAATGCATTTTACTGTTCATTCCGCACTATAAACAACCCCAAAGGCGTTTGACCAGCTCAGTGGCCTTGTGGTTGAGTGTCCGCCCTGCGATTGGAAGGGCATGAGTTCAAATCCTGGCCAAGTCATACCAAAGACTAAAATATGGGACCCAGTGTCTCTCTGATTGACTCAACATTAAGGGGTTGGGTTGGGAGGTTAAACCACCAAATGGTTCCCGAGCGCGGCTGTGTCTGCACCTCACCCCTCCCCCAGGGGAGGGGTCAAATGCGGAGAACAAATGTCACACTTAGGTGCGTGACAAATAGTGGGACTTTAACTTTACCTTTGAAAGGCTTAAGAGAATCATGGTAGGGCCCCTTTAAAGCACATGTCAAAGTCGAGGCCCGGGGGCTGGATCTGCTCCTCTGGGTAATTCTGTCCGGTGACTCTTTTCTGTGAGAGAAATTTCATTTCCTATGGTTTTATATGCTAATATGATTAAACGGTTTTCTGTGCATGCAGTCAGATTCAGAATTGGCAGAAATCTGAATCAATTGTCCAAGAAAAGTGGAGTGTCTGTAGTTCAGGCCCGTCTCTGGTGTTAATCCTGCTTCAGTATCTGTTGTTGAGCTGGACTGTGTGAGCCCAGTTTCTGATTGACTGAACCATCACCTCTGCTCTGCTCTGACGAGCACCCTCTGGGGTAAACTCCCTCCCTGGGTCAGGTGGATGGATAAAAACTGCAGCCTGTCTCTGCATGTTCCTCCACTGCAGGTTTCTGGGTCGCATCTACGCCGCTGAAGCCCTCATCTCACTGGACCGAATCTCAGACGCCATCAGCCACCTTAACCCGGAGAACGTGAGCGACGTGTCGGTGGGTGTCGTGAGCAGCGATCCGGACCAGGGTCAGTGGGTTTACTCTGTACAGCAAAGCTGCACTTGTGCGTCCTCCGTTCTCATTCTGTCTGCTCTGCAGGTGCAGAGAGGGGAGAAGAGCCAGTCGAGCCCTGTGAGTGTTGCACCTTCAGTCAGCTGTGAGTCTGAGCGTTTGTGTCACTTACATCTCTGTGACGTCTTGCAAACGCAGCAGGGAAGAAGACGCCCCTGTGTTACCCCAGCAGTGTGGCGGCGGCTCGCTCCATCATGCTTTTCAACCTGGGCAGTGCCTACTGCTTGAGGAGCGAATATGACAAGGCCCGCAAGTGTCTGAACCAGGTCAGCCCCTTCGTCCACACACACCTGAAAGCACCTCCATGCACATTTGAACATCCCAAAGTGCTTCACAAGTTGAAACAAAAACACGATTGAGCAAAAACAGATTAAAAAGCATAGGCTGTAACGAGAATCCGAGTGTCGGATTCTCACAATCTGCTCTTGAAAATTTGAGTGCGAACCTTCGCGACGTCCAAGATCGATGATTTACGATCTATATAAATATAGCAGAGTGTAATGTAATATTATTTAGGAACGATGTGTTTATTGCTCTGCAGAATAATGCTGGATTTTAAGTTTATAAACTAAAATAAAGCCGAAAGAGCAGCTTTACTGTCACCGGAAGTAAGCCGATTTTCAAAATAAAGTGTAGGTGATGCTTCCTGTTTTCAAAGTAAGGCTTACGAGACATTTAAAAAATTAGACTAAAGTTCCGCTCACTGACATAAGTTCCAAAAACGAATTTAACACCGTAGCTTTAGCTCCAGTGTTTCCATTCTTTTGGTTATGGTAATTCTTCAACAGTTGACACAATTAATGTAACATCAGGTGATTCTAAACAGAGAAACACAGCCTCACGCTGATATGCAGCTCTGCACAGATGAAGAGCAGATGTAATAAATGGGAATCAGCTGATTCTACTGCAGAAAAAAAGTGACTTTTTATCCCGGATTTGCACCAATATTTAATGCTTAGAATGTAAAGTAATGCAGAATTTTGAGGATGGAAAACTGTGGAGAACATTTTCAGGTTTTGTGGTTAAATGATCCAAAACAACAGTGATGTTTATGTTGTTTACATTATTGCTGAACTTAACCAGAAGGTCGACAAAAATGTTTTTAAATGACAAACACCATTTCTTTCCATCTAAATCTGGGTTTTTATCAGTTTTGTCGATTCTGATTTCCTGTACTAAATAAAGGTATAAATGATGCAGATTTAATGCATATAATTTCAATGTTCATACATCCAGTATAAAGACACACACATAGCAACAAACATTACAGTAAAAAGTAAGAATCGTGGTTTGATTTGTGAATCGTTGAGCTTGATTCATGAATCAAATCAGATCACCACTTAAGCAACGATCCACAGCCCTAAAAAAGAACAAGACCGGGGACAGAAGTAACCACAACGTCAGGACATTTAAAAATCAAGAAGTCAAAAACTTCATTGAAAATTAAAAAAAAACAAAAAAACAATTAAAATAGCAAAATATTAAAACACAATAACATTCTGAAAGGTTCAATGTGAGTTACTTAAAAGCTAAACTAAAAAGGTTTTTTTTATTGTATTTTTAAAAATCTCCACAGATGTAGAGACTCAGATCCTCAGAATTGTGAATGAATTGTGGATTTCCAAAGCAGAAACATCACCTTGTTGAACCTCTTGAAGGGTAGCCAAACCCTAAATCCACTTTTTTGTCTGTCGATCTCTATAAATGGGCCTTTAAAAGTGCTGTCTGTTGGTCATTGCCAAATTATTGACAAATTAATATAAACTTGTGTAATTCTTGAAAATATGTGTGCTGCCCCCTACAGGTTGAAGCGAGGTATAACAGTTGCTGATATGTCAAACCATTTAAGTCCCAAATCATTTCAGAAGTCCCTCGTCATGATCTGCAGCTCCAGTAATGATAACAGTCCTGTTCCCCAGCCCCACCCCTCTGACTGGATATTCACATTTTGGCTGTGGGTGGAGTCAGCCTCCAACTTCCTTGTTTGGTGTCTCTTTAAAGCTCCTGACTGATATGGGAGTGCTGAGTTAGACACCCGTCACTGAAGCAGACCGACCAGCCTCATGTGGTCTTCTGCAGGTGTGGTCAGCCTGTAGTAAAACCTCCGTCACTGGTCTAGTCTGTAGACAGCACTGATGTTCACCATCCACATGTCTCCTTTACATCTGAAGCGAACATCACACTTAACTGTTAAACAAAATGACTTTTAAAAGTATTTTTATTTGGAGCAAAATGTTGAATTACATGAATCCACTAACACTCTGACGGTCTGGAGGAGGAAATGACACTCTTCTGTGTTTTTCAACTTCATCTGCCAGGTTTTACTAAAGAAAGCCAATTATCCAATCAGAGTCCTTGAACAAAGCCACACTCATCAATTAATAAAATGATGCTTTTCCTCTCCTTTTCTGTCTTTTTTTATTTTTGCCCGTCTGTCTCTTTTTCTTTTGCCCTTTTTAATACACATTTTTTCCTGCTGGGGCTTTTTTCCTGACAGTTGTTTAGACCTTAAATTTAGAAAAGTTTCAGTTTTATTTCCTCTTTTCATGCACCAGACTGCAGTTTCCAGTTTACTGCCCAGAAGAGTAAAAACAACAACTCTATTTTGGAATTGTGTGTCAAATTTCTTGCTTTCTTCTCAATTTTTCCTTTTTTACAGTCACGTGTAATTTTGCTTCATTTCTCCACTTTTTTTTTTTTAAACTCTTCTGTGAACTTGCTCAGCAACTTGTTTGTAACCTTTTGTTGCCGTTGTGATGGAATAGTCCATTGCTGCTTGGAAGTGGGACATTGGATCCCTTTTGCAGAGGCAATCTGGCTTTTTATGAAGTTGATAACCATTAGTGAAAAAAAAAGATCTGATGTTTTTATTAAATGTTCAGAGTGTCTGGGACCCAGATGATGGACCCTTTTCACGGTGGGTCAGACAAAATGGCGACAGGGCCGTGAGCGTGATACGCAACTTCCGGTTAAAGGATTTAATACCTTCATAAAAACACACATCGTTGCATTGCCCGTACACATTTTAATCACTTCCCAGGATAAATGTACTTGTTGTTCTACAGGATATTTTAGGGGATGATTGTAAAAACAGGAATGGTTTGGTTCAGTCAAAATGTTCAGAGCAGCTATGGAGCCACGTAGTTTCAGCTTTCAAAATAAGAGCAGCCAAGAAAAAAAAACCATCTCTGGTAAAATGTGTTTTATAACCTTACATGGAAATGGCTACTTCCATATTTTTGGAAACGGTTTTCAATTAATTTAATCATTTTTTACCTTTATTTTCCTGCAGATCAGACACAGTCATGAACAAAACCAAAGAGGAGTGATGTTAGAACCACGGCTGAGCTAACAGCAGCTCACTGACCGCAGTAGAAAACATTACAACAGGAATAAGTTTGACTTTAGTGTCAGACACGCTGGAATTGTCTGACTTTTGATCTGTTTACAATAATTATGTGAGAATGGAAATTTAGGAAACTTTTAACTGGTGAGAAAAGATCTTCTGCAGCTCCACGTCTCATAGACAAAGCTAATGCTAGTGTTAGCATTAGCACAGATTAAGAGAATAAAATCATAATTACCTTCATAGTCATACAAGCAGCATTCAGTGAAGTACAGACATTAACATTTTCCCACTTTTTTCTTTTGTTTTTGATTAACCCTTTAACACTGGAGCTCCAGTGTTTAAGTTATTTGATTTACTGTAACTTTTCAACCATTAACATGATAATTCCAGTAGATTGTGAAGGAGAAAAGCGGCTCGATGAGCTGCTTTTCTCCTTCACAATCTACTGGAATTATCACGTTAATGGTTGAAAAGTTGCATTGCGTTAAAGATTTTGTGTTTAAGCACCTCAGGTGTTAAAGGGTTAAACTTTTTTTTTTTTTAAGCTGCTCCTGACTCAGAAATCCAGTTTTTGTGTCATGTATAACGACTGGTCATCCTCAGGCTGTGTCCATCACAAACGGGAAGGAGATCCCCCCCGAAGCCATCCTGCTGGGCGTGTACCTGGAGCTTCAGAACGGTCAGTTCAGCACCACACTCCCACATCCTGGAGGTTCTTTGTCTGACCCACTACCTGCTGGACGGAGGAGGTGAATCAGGCCTCACAGCTGCTCTGCTTCCCCTCCGGACAGAACCCCCCCACACAGTCAGGATCAGTGAAGTGGGGGCTTTAAAAGGAGTTGCTGCTAACGAAATATATCACTAGAGATGACATGCTAGCTTGTTGCAAAGTTGTTCTCCATATTGGAATGGTATAGACGTCTGTTTACTGCTGTGTTACAATTGTACAAACAATCTAGAAAAAACAAGAATGTGACTTTTCACTAGTAAATTATTGCTGTCAGCTGATAGAGGAGAACTTCTAGAAAACATCTGAACAAGATCTGAGTGAGTTTACTCTCAATAGTGAACATTTAGCTCAGCTCCAAAAGCCACGCCCCCTCAGAGGAGATTTTAGAAACAGGGGCTTCAGATCAACAAGAAAAATTTATTTTTAAGAAATGTAGGTTGTGGGATATTGGTTAAAAACTTCATTATCACAATTAAAACACTACTGAGAAATTAAAAAAATTGTCATGGGGGACTTTAAAGATCCATTTGGGTCAATTTCTTTGACAATTCCCAACAGGAGCCACAAAGTCTTATGCATTTTCAGAAAAATAAGACACTGATTTGCTTTTATATTCATAATATTATTATGATAACTTTAAAAAAAACTTTTTTTGGCAAAATAAAATCAAGATTATTTTTTTTAAACTTGAAATAATTTATAATTGTGTCATAAATTGACATGACTTCCTTTCTAAATAAGACATCCTACATCATATAGGATCATCCCAATGCAGCAAACCATTAGATTTTCAGTTTACAGACACACATTTGCTATTCTAATGACCTAAATCAGAGCTAATTCAGTGATTTTTTTTTTGATTTTTTTTATAAACACTTAAAATCCTTAAATTTGTTTAAAAATAGGAAATGCAGAACTCAAAAATCTGTCAAGCTTTTGATACGTAATGTCTTTCAACTGTTTGTAAATGAGTTGAATCAAGTTTTATTTTCTATTTTACTACTTACTTAGTTTTTACAGTTATACTTTTTAAAAATGTTTATTTTCCTTTAACCAGAGAGCCACAGGCTGCAGACCCCTGCTCTAGTGTATTTCTGCACTAGTCATTAAATTGTACTTTGACCCACGTTCGGTCTGCTTTTCATCAATGGTGGTGTGTTTTTAGGAAACACCCAGCTGGCCCTGCAGATCATCAAGCGGAACCAGCTTCTGCCCATGGCGGTCCACAGGACCTCTCCAGACTCGCGCAGGAAAGCCACGCCGTCGCTGCAGTCCTTCCAGCCCCTCCAGCTGCCATCCTCCTTCTCACAGGTTCAGCGTAAATGAGCTTTGTTGGGACTGCAGACACAAGCAGCTGCTTCCAAAACTCTACCAAGTCCATCTTTGGCTCCCAGAGAGCAGCACTTTTATTTCTGTTCATCTACAAATTGTGCTTTCTGAGCAATGTCAATAAATCTTACTGTCTTCAATCAAAGCCAGTTTCTGCATCGTCTCTGATGTTGCTGGTTGATCCCGTTCACCGTGACCCTCTGAGCCAGACGGCGTGTTTGAGTATTTCTTTATTTAAATCATGATGGATTAGGAGCAGATATAAAGCCACGGTTTGAAAATCCTCCGGTTTGTGACGCAGCATCGTCTCTCTGGTCCTCTCCATTCTGATGCATCTACTTGGAGACAAATGGATCCGGAAGTAAATTTAAACATCATAAATGACGTATATCTTTGCAAAGAATTTTTAGGATTAAGATTTAAAGAAACATATAATTGCCTTTTTTGTGTCAAACATTGAAACTGTTCTTGATTGCATGTTTATTTTTTGGATGATTTTCATTTCTGGTGTTCTTCTAGTTTCTCTTTTTTTGTAAAATAAAAAAAAAATAGTTTCGGTATAAGTTCACATAACAGCCGGTTTCCTTTAAAGTTTTATTAATTTTGGGTATATTTTATATCAATGAAAATACATTTTCAAAAATCAAATGACTTTCTAATACATTTCATAAGTAGATTTGTTTATATTTCATTTAATTGAAATTCATGAAAAAGAGAAAAATAATTCATTTTTTATGATGCGTCTTTATTTTGCTCCTCTTTTTTCCCCATACTGGCCTGTTAATATGTTTTTAAGTGTTATGATGCTTCTACATGTTTTTTTTCCTCACTGGAGCCGGGAGTAAGGTATTTTCTATGGGTGACATCACACTCGCTTAGTCCAGTTCCCTTACAGACATGATATAAACCTATATGCCTTATGCCACGCATGTCAAAGTCGAGACCCGGATCCAGCAACCCAGATCATTTTATTGTATTATTAATGGACTGATGTTATATCGCGCTAATTTCTAACTGTTACAATTTTGACAACATATATTTTTATGAAGAGTAAAATATTGAAAGTTATTTAAGGTTTAAGTTGATTTATTCTTCTTCTTTTCCTTTTCAGCTTTTCCCTTCAGGGGTCGCCACAGCGAATCAGTTTCCTCCATCTAAGCCTGTCTTCAGCATCCTCCACTCTAACACCAGCCACCTTCATGTCTTCATTCACTGCATCCATAAACCTCCTCTTTGGTCTTCCTCTAGACCTCTTGGGGAATAAAATTCCTGCATTTGTATTATGCATCTAGTTCATAATTGTGTTAAACAGTTATGGTTTAAAAGTTTTGAAATTGTAGTTTTGTAAAGTCCATATCTTCTTCATAAGACTTGAAGGATCGTTTGCCTCTGGTTTGAAAAAAACACTACAGATGACTTCGGCTATAATCGTATGCATTCGTTACATTACGGCCGCAAAGAATTATGGGATTGGATCTCAGAAGAGTCCCCGATCTTCAGTCGGTTTGTTGTTGGTCCATTTTCCGTTTCTCGCTGTTTGCTCTACATACAGTCTATGGCTCTGTCACATTTAAAGGGCGGCGTCCTCTCCGATGACCCACACGGTGCCGCGTCAGAACAGACACGCCCCATGACGTGGAGCGGAACCAGAAGTTTGCGCACTGTAACTCGAGCCGGGCTCTGCCCGAACCCGTCAACAAATTAAGATCCCGAACGTCCCCGACCCACGGAGCGGTTCCTCCTCCCCACTCAACTCCGGGTGAGTTCCAGAGCGGCGAGCCCGGTTACCGTGGAACCGGTTCCGCCATTCACGGCTTCACGTCAGAAGGAGAAGAACTTCATCCCGGTATTCTTAAGAGGTTTTCGAGGCGAGGAAGTTTACCTGCGGACTGTCGGGAGCGCGCGCGCTCTCAGCCTGTGAACGTTAACGCTGCAAAACTCTTATGGCAAGCGAAAAGGCTCATTAATCGCCAGCATAAGCGGAAAAGGATAAAACTCTGCTGCTGACGCGCGCGCGCTGCTGCCATCCCGTGGAGCTTTCATCAGAAACATGACTCAAAATCAATCCTGCTCCTCGTATGTGTCACAGTCATTGTCCTGAGGAGAACACCAGAGGAACATGTCATCACTTTATAGATCTCATGTCAAAGTCGAGGCCCGGGGGCCGGAACTGTGGAGAGAATAGACTCACTCCGATTTATGGGTGCAGAATTCTTGATTTGTTACTCATATAATACGTTTTGTGCATAAGTAAAAATAATTACAAACTTTAAAAAATACAAAATAAAATTTGCACAAATCAAAATCACAACAGCTTGAAACCAATTACACATGCAAATCTTTAAAAACCACACAAACCACGCCTCAAATTCATCCTTAAGTGATGCGTTTAAATACTACTAGAATGCTCGGTCAGGAGAGTTTTCTTATCAGCCGTTTTAAACTTGGATTGTGAATTTTATGTGGTGAAACTTGAAATGTTCCCATGTAAACAGATATGCCTGGAAATGAATATAAAAACTCTAAATGAGCATTTTTAAAACACGTATCCCTTTTAAAAATAAAAATATCTCCCGGATCACTTTCTCTCTGCCACCTGACAGCTTCCAGCATTCACACTAGCATTATCACAGGTAATTCTATATATCTAGTTCATAATTATGTTAAAAAGTTACGGTTTTATACTTTTAAAAATGTAGTTTCAGAGTGTTTGACACCGCTGGCTTAGAGAAATCATGACCCGACATGATCACTACAGCTTATTATCCCGTTCAGCCGGCACCCTAAGGTGTGTTTTGGATTTGGCCCCCTATGCGATTGAGTTTGACACTGCTGTTGTAGATGAACTGCAGCAGTCAGGAGTCTTTTCATTTGACAGGAGATGAAGTCAGAAAAGCTCAGTGTGTCCAGGAGAACCGGGCTGTGAAGGCACCAGGAGCTCCTGGTTTTCTGTGGATTTCAGAGCTGGATCTTGTGTCCTGCAGGCGAGATGGAGCCTTCATCAGGCGGGGGCGGGACCACCTTTCAGCCTCTGGTGGTGCTGGAGCTGGCCTCCACCACGCCGGAGGAGGCCGTCGGCTGGCTGCTGAGCAGGATACGGGAGCGCCAGCAGAACGGAGGTGTGGAGCAGCGTGTCAGGAGCCGGTTTGGTTTGACCGAGTCATTCACTCAGTGTGATTGATTGTTTTTAAGGTGCTGAGTTGCTGGTGGAGCAGTTGAGTCTGGGAGCAGCGGAAGGTGGAGAAAAGAACAACCAGAACCTGTTTGTGGTGGGGGCGTCCTGGCAGAGGCTGCTTCATGGTGCGGAAGAGTCTGGCCTCTTTAAGGAGTACAGTGACGGCTCCATGAGGGGGTTCACCTGTGCCAACAAGCACAAGTTCAAGGGCTTCACAGGTATCTCCTGTTTCAGAGCCATTGATCAGGATTTTAAACCCAAACTGTTCATGAGTCGTCTTTCAAAGCCCGGCATGCTGTGGTAGAATGGCCAGTAGGCGTGGTCTCAGTCTCACTCAGACCTTCTTCACACCCCCAACCCAACACTAAAACATGGTGATAAATATTGAAGCTATCCAGCCGTACAGTTTAGATTCAAGACGTCGTGGATCTGTTTGTCTGGAAGTG
>NC_050527.1:18889845-18904136 GCF_002922805.2 Oryzias melastigma | reverse complement strand
CTCGGTGACCTCAGCACACTAAAACATGGTGATAAATATTGTAGCTATCCAGCCGTACAGTTTAGATTCAAGACGTCATGGATCTGTTTGTCTGGAAGTGGATATATCAGAATGGAGCTGACAGCTTCTGGCCTGTCCAGCATATTTTCTATGTGGCTAATGGTTCTCTCCAACTGCATTGTTTCATCTGCTCCAGATTCAAGATGATTTGAATAAAGAAATACTCATAATTACATACAATAATTGAAATTCTTCATATATGTCCTCCATCAGTAGAAAAATGCCACCAGAACATGTCAAAGACACAAGAAACACCATTTTCAGTGGAGTGGGTCTTTAAGAAGGTAACATGTTTCAGAGACATGTGACTGAGAGAGTCATTGGTGGATGTGGAGGAGAGACTCTGGTAGTTTCAGAATCAGATAATAAATAAAGCAGAAAAACTGTACATTGACCACTGACCACTTCCTGGGGGTTGGGGATCACTCTGTGGATGTAGCTGAGGAGACTCCGGACTCATCTGGTTTTGACTGCTCATGAAGTCAGAGGTTTTTGACACATTTCTGAATGACAGAAATCGACTCTGAGCAGCTCTCCTGCATGTGCTGTGAACGCTCCAGCGGCTGTGTGTTCCCAGCAGAGCTGAGACCTGCTCTGTGCTTTCAGGTTCTGGAGATGGCTTCCTCAGCATGGCCGAGTGTCAGTACATCATCAAACACCAGCTGGAAGCTCTGCGAGCCAAAGAGGAAACTCATGTTCCGGGGTTCAGCCAAGCCAAGCTATACCCGGGCAAATCCATCAGTAAGTCTGCTACCCATGTTTACCTCCAGAGAAGGCTACAGGAAATGCCCCCTGGTGGGCAATAAGCTGCAGGGATCTCTTGCATGATTTCTCTAAGCCAAGGGTGTCAAACTCAATCACAGAGGGGGCCAAAATCCAAAAGACACCTTAGGTCACGGGCCGAACTAGATAAGCATTGAACACTCTAAAACTATGATTTTAAAACTATAAAACCGAAATTTTTTAACATAGTTATGAACTAGATATATAGCACTACCTGCAATAATGCTAGTGTGAATGCTGTAAGATGAATTTGGCCGCTAAAGATGCTGAAATTGATAGTTAAAAACGCTGAAGCTGAAATCACTGAAGCTGATAGCCAACTAAAATATTAGCTAAGCTCCAAATTAGCCTAAAAAACATGTAGCTGAAAAAATACCTAAACTCCAAAATACCCTAAAAACTGAAAACTTGCCTAAATTAGCCAAAACAGCTAGCATGTAGCTGAAATATTAGCTAAACTCCAAAATAGCCCAAGTAATCTTAGTAAATGCCAAAATAGTGCAAAAATCTACCAGAATACACATTTTTAAAACCATAACTTTTTAACATAATTATGAATAATAAAAGGCAGGAATATTACTCCAGAATAAATCAACTTAAACCTTAAATAACTTTCAATACTCTCTATAAAAAATACATTTTGTCAAAATTATACAAGTTAGAAATGAGAACATGATAACATCGGGCCATTAATAACAATAAAATAAAATGATCTGGCGGGCCAGATCCGGCCCCCGGGCCTTGACTTTGACATGTGACCTAAGCCAAGGGTGTCAAACTCCAGTCCTCAAGGACCGGCTTCTTGCTGGTATTCCATAAATCCTGCTTTATCTGCTCCTGATTACCTGGATCAGCTGTGTTTAGCCAAGAAGAAGCTTCATTGGAAAACATGTAGGATGTAGGACACCCCTGCTCTAAACCCGAGCTCATGAAAAAAGCCTGTCAGACAGCAGCTGCAGCATGGAGCTGAAGGGAGACGGACCGGGACAGTCCCACCAAGGATTCTCACTTCTCCCTCAAAATCTCCTGTTTCTGACAACGGTCCCGTACCTGACAGACTGACCTCTAACGTCCACTTCACCAACATGACACAAAAATACTCAGAAGCAGCATCACCAACACAAAACTAGACTGAAACTCAGCAGCATAAGAAGACGAAAATCCTTTTTACAGCATCAGGTCCATTTGGAAACGAGCACAATTTGATTCACAGTTTTAAAGTCACAATATAGTTTTTTTCTCAACACAATAAATTAAATTTATTTTAAGGTCAAGTATGTTTTCTTTTTCCCCCTCACATCAAACTGTCTGTTTTCCTGCTGACAGAAAGGATTCAATACAAATAATCAATTCTACAGAATACTGAAGTGATCACAAATCCCTTCATACTCGGTTCATGTTCTCCATGTGACGGACCGCTCCACACCCGCTCAGCGCACCCCACCCCCTGCTGCGCGTGCACTCAGCCCAAATGACCGTTCACACGCAGCTCACAGAAAACACAGTTCAGAAAAAAGAGCACGGCTCCCAGGAAGGGGTCAGAAGGGAAACAGTCGTGACGCTGCGTCGTCACCATGAATGTTGTCACGGTAGAGCGGTCAAAGTTGCTGTAAAGTTTTGATGAGAACGTAAAGGGTGAGGAACAAATCTCGGCTTTGCTTGAATTTGCATTTACTGACGCAATCTCAACATCGCGAAATGGGATGTGATTTTATAACAAAGTCTACTCTAGTGCTTCAAGCTGATGATAGTGTGTTTTAACTTGAGTTCGCAGACTGCAGTCCAAAGGAATCCTGGTGCAGATGTTTCCCCTTCATGACAAAGAAGAGCTAAAGAGACTTTCCTTCTCCTGGTATCAAAGGGTCCGACTGTCCCTCCAGCCTCTGGGTGAGTGGCGTCTCTTCTGCAGAGTGAAGCCTTTTTCTGGCTGCTTTTGTCATGCTCTCTCCACGCTCCTCCTCCAGATGCTATCAGGGATTACTTCGGGGAGGGGCAGGCGCTGTACTTTGGTTTTCTGGAGTACTTCACCATCGCGCTGCTCCCCATGGCCGTCCTGGGCGTGCCGTACTACCTGTTTGACTGGGAGGACTACGACAAATATGTCTTGCTTGCTGTTTTCAACCTGGTGTGGTGCACAGTTCTGCTGGAGGTATGGAGCCGCCACATTCCTCACCCACGCTGCACCTCACGGCACAGTTCTCATTGTTCCTGCAGCAGGGTCTTGGGTTGCTGCTGGGTCAGTCTGATATCCACCCCAACACCAAAATACAGTAAAAACGTGGACAATCCTGGACTGTTCTCCTGATAAAAGCCCACGCCTACGATCAAAGCTGACAGACTCACTTTATAGTTAATAAAAAGGGAAAAGAACACTTTTAACTGTTTCCACTCAAAATCATGAAATTGATACTTTTTAACCTCCTTGGAATGGTACAATTGTTTAGCCTTATGTTATTATGTTATAAAAAAGGTGAAAGTGTCCTCAGGGTCTCAAGAAGTGAAGCAAACAGAAATAAAGATAAAATGATTCAATATTCATCAAAATGTAAAGTTTTTACCGAACAGATACAGCTATGTGAAGAAGATTTCCTATTCCTCTTAAATCACGTCTGCCGATCTTTCACCCTTTGAACGTCTGTGCTTCTGAATCTCAAATGATGGTTTCTTCTGTCTGAACTTTTCAGGTTTAGTAAACAGATTTTAGTCAAATCTGTGACTGTTGGTTACTGATAGACCTTTTTATTTTTCATTCATTCATCTACTTGACCGCCTTGTCCCTTTCGGGGTCGCGGGGGTGCCGGAGCCTATCCCGGCTGCTGATGGGCGAAGGCGGGGTTCACCCTGGACAGGTCTCCAGTCTGTCACAGGGCGACTTTTTATCCTTTTACATATATTAATAGTAATTTATTAATAAGTTGCTCATATTTGAAAGAATGCAGATCTGTACTTTTTGTCACTTTTAAATACACAAGAATAATTGATTTAAACATGATCACAAATAGAGATTTGAATTGTTTCAAGCATGTAAAACATCATAAAAAGGCTTATAAAAACAGAATAATCAATGCAATCACCTTTTAGAGAAAAAAAGTCCCAAACCGAATTCAGTAAAAACACCTTTGAAGGGGGATGGGCAGGACCAAATGCTAGTTTAGTCCTATCCCTTTCCTTTTTTTTCCAGTAACTCAAATAATTCATATTTATAAATCAAAAAAAAAAAAAACAATACAATATGACAGTAACTTTTTATTTTTCCTCTTTTCACCTATAAATCATAAAAACTGTTGTCCACAAATACCATTTCACAATTGTTTAAATCATATTTTTTGTTCTTCCATCCTATATTTTGACAACATCTTGTCTTTAATTTTGATATAAATAATTTGACGTCCAAACATTGTTTTTATTGATTTCCAGTGTTCTCCTTGTTCATGTGAGGCTTTTCTCTGGTTTTCTCCAATCCAAAATCGTACTTCCCAGGTTAACTGGTTACTCTGGATTATCCCTACGGATGCAGACTGGTGATCTGTTCAGGATGAACCCCACCTTCACCCAACAGTAATGGGATAAGCTCCAGCAACTCCATGATCCCTTCTGTAACCAACGAAAGCACCAACATGTAGTGGAAATGATCTCCACACAGTGTCTCTGTGGTTAGGGCTCTCGGCTTTTATCGCAAAGGTCGTTGGTTCAAACCCTGGTTGGGTCGCCACTTTTTTTTTCCAATCTTGTGTCAGTGACATTTATTTGTCCACTGGTTTGACAACAGAAATGCTTGAATCCTTGAACCTCATTCAAGCCAAAGACAAACATCAAGCTGGTCTCTGTGACTGTCTCAGGCCTAAGGCTTGATATCAATATCATTCTGTCCCTTTGGCTTCAGAGTTTACTTTTTCTTTCAACAGAGAGCCACACATCGGGAACAACTTCCTAAAATTGTAAAGGGAGTTGAGTTTTGTCAGTGTAGTACAGTATAGTATAGTATGGTATAGTATACACTGGAAGACCCAACATAATCAAAGGCCAGAGGTTTCAGGCCAGCCTTCCTGGCTAGTTTAGACTAAAACTAGATCATTATACTTCAGTTTGTGTTATAATCATTTCAGTAAGAGCTGAGATTGGGACTTTTTTCTGGTCTCTGTTCCTAAAAACGTCAGTTTGTGTTGGAAGGATCATTTGAGATGAAGACGATGAGTTCTCAGAAACGTCTGCTCTTCTGTATGAGTTTCAGTGGTGATCAAACCAGAAGTTACCTTCACTGGTTCATCAGAAGCATTTCTAGCTTAGGCCTTGTGCTATCATATCCCAGCCAGCAAGGCCAAGAGGGCCATATGGTTTAAAAGTGGGCAGTAAATGTGGGCCCCGATTAGATTTGTCCGCGGGTTCTGTGGTGGCCTCACCTGTGTTTGCTGGGGCTGTAATGGAATCTCGAGATCTGCTCCCTAAAGTTCAAGTACAAATATTTACCATGTCCAAGATCGCTGATTTGCAATCTTTATAAATATTGTTGAGTGTAGTGAAATATTATCTTGTATTTTTGCTCTGAAATGCAGAATAATGTTGGATTTTAGGTTTATGAACTAAAAGTCGAATGAGCAGCATTCCCGTCACCGGATGTAACCAAGTCTTCGTGTCAGGGAAGCTTCCGGTTTTTCAAAGTAAGACTAGGGACAGCTTTTTTCCCATTCAAAAACTGAGACTGAAGCTCCCCTCACTGAGATAACTTCTGAAAAAATGAATCAGCCTAAACACCAGAGCTTCAGCTCCAGTGTTTACATTCTTTTGCTTATGGTAAATCTTCAACAGTAGATGCAATTAACGAAACTCCATCAGATTCTGAAGCAGAGAAACAGCCTCGAGCTGATATGCAGCTCTGCACAGATGAAGAGCAGATGTGATCAACGTGAATCAGCTGATTCTGCTGCAGAAAAAGCAACTTTTTTCATACGGGTTCTGCAAACATATATGATGCTTAGAATTATTAATATTGAAGATATATTTAATATTGTAAAATATTGAAGAACTTTGAGGATAGAAAACTGTGGAGAACAGTTTCAGGTTTTGTAGTTAAATGATCCAAAACAACAATGATTTGTTTGTTGTTTATGTTACTGCTGAACCTAACCAGAAGGTAGACAAAAAACAACTTGTTTGAAATAAAAAACACAATTTCTTTTTATGTTCTAATATATTAGTGTTTTATCAGTTTATTGATTCTGATCTCCTTTTCTAAATAAGTGTATAAATGATGGTGATTTATTACAAATAATTCAGATTTTCATAAATCTAGTAAAAAGACATAAACATAGCAACAAACATTCAATTAAAAAGTAAGAATTGTGGTTTGATTGATGAACTGAATCTGATCGCCTCATCAGTAACAATCCACATCCATCAATCCAATCTAGTGTTTGCTCACATTGGCTTGAGTGAGCATTCAGTGAGTTGGCTTGGTATGGGGGCCAGCCTTCGGTGGACGTGTAGCATGCTAGCGAGCTCCTGATTGGCTGGAGACCTTGTCAATCAGTCTCTCCGTGGTAGCTGGTAGTTCTCTTCTCGGTCTTTGATGACTGCTTCTGTATTTGCTCCACAATCAGCTGGTAATGTGAACCTGCAAACAGGTCTGAGCGTGAGGAAGTGACAGATCAAACCCTCTCTCCCTCAGGTTTGGAAGAGGTACAGCGCCGCCTTAGCCTACCACTGGGGCACCCTGAGCAGGAAGAAAGCCTTTGAAGAACCGCGGCCCGGCTTTCACGGCGTCCTGGGGTTGAACCCCGTCACGGGCCGCGAGGAGCCCGTCTTTCCCAGCGTCAGCCGCCAGCTGCGGATCTACCTGGTGTCTCTGCCCTTCGTGCTGCTCTGCCTCTACCTGTCTCTGTACGTCATGATGATCTACTTCCAGCTGGAGGGGTGGGTGCTCTCAGTCCACGACGAGGGGCCCACCCTGTGGACGGAGGTGCTCACGTACATCCCCAGTGTCGTGTACGCGGTGGTGATCGAGGCCATGAACCTGGCGTACAGATATGCTGCTGAGTTCCTCACTGAGTGGGGTGAGGCCTCATGTCTGCTCTGAACCTCCTGAATGCACTTCTGTCTCCAACTGCAGCAGATTTGCTCTAGACTCTGGGTCAGTGATGGGCTCAGCTCTTTGTTTTTCTGTTTCCGTTCAGAAAACCACAGACGGGAATCTTCATACCAGAATCATTTGGTCCTTAAAGTATTGGTTGTGAGTAGACGGAGTTCCTTCTCTGGATCTCTGACTCCGTCTCCATGCATCGTTTTCCTGACATGTTTGCTTTGTTTCAGTTTAACTTCTTCAACTGTTTCGCCTCACTGTTCTACATCGCCTTTGTCATGCAGGACATGCTGCTGCTCAGACAGGTAGGTCCCCATGTTCATGGTCCTTCAACACCTTGACATTGATCCGCTTGCTTCTTCTTGTTCTGCTTCTCTTATTGAAAATTGGTTTGTTTGGTGTTTGGCATTTGTTAATGTGTAGTTTTGGTTGTGGTGTGCTCTAGTCGTTCTGATGCTGCATTGTGACCGTCTGTTGAAGACAGAGACCGTCCTGTTAGCCAGTACGATGTCGACTCTGGACTCCTCTATCTGCCTGTGTTATCCTCTGGAGAAAACTGCAGTTTTTCTAACGTGTCTTTTCTTTAGTCTCACAGTTGCAGAGGTTTTGTGTCTTTCTTGTCATTGATTAATATTATCTTGTAAGAATGTGAGAACGTTTACTGTAAACCAGGGGTATCGAACTCAATCACTCAAGGGGCCAAAATCCAAAACACACCTTAGGTCACGGGCCGAACTAGATAAGCATTTATTAAACATTCTAAAACTACATTTTTAAAACTTCAAAACTGTAACTTTTTAACATAATTATGAACTAGATATATAGCATTACCTGTGATAATGCTAGTGTGAATGCTGTAAGCTGAATTTGGCTGCTGAAGATACTAGTGCTGAAAGCTGAAGATGCTGAAATTGATAGCTAAAAACACTGAAGCTGAAATCACTGAAGCTGATAGCTAAAAGTGAAAACGCTGAAGCTGAAATCACCGAAGCTGATAGCCAGCTAAAATATTGAGCTAAATTAGCCTAAAAAACTAAGGGAAAAAGATTAGTTTAGCCAGAACAGCTAGCATGTAGCTGAAATATTAGCTAAACTCGAAATTGTCCTAAGCTATCAGAATGCCAATTTTAAAACTTTAAAATCGTAACTTTTTACCATAATTATGAATAATAAAAAGACAGGAATATTATTCCAGAATAAATCAACTTAAACCTTAAATAACTTTTAATATTTTACTCTCCATAAAAATATATTTTTTCAAAATTATACAAGTTAGAAATAAGCACAAGATAACATCGGGTCATTAATAACAATAAAATAAAATGATCTGGATGGTTGGATAGAATTACCTGGACTTTGACATGTGCTGTAAAGGAAAGTTTTGGAATTTGTGGTTTGCTGTAGCTGCACTGCTGTGTCTTCATCTCATGTCCTATCAGAGATGTTTCGGGAGCAGATGGCTAATCTGTTTTTAGTCAAACAAGCCTTGAAATGACAGAGATACACATTGATAAAAGCTTTTACAGATCAGTTAAACTCCCTCTGATGAAAATCCTGTTTTTAGAGTTTCTAACAAGAAATCATTTAGTTTTTACATTTCTGAGTATTTCTCCTTTTAAATCAATCAAACTGTCTTGGACAGACTCTGTCTGAATGAATGATCTTCTTTCATCAACAGCTCTGCTGCACATGCACTAAACCCTCATCTGTTCCTAGTGTCTAGTTCAGGTTCTGGAGAAGAGAAGATGGTATCTTCACATTGACTGCAGTCAAATGAGCCGCCGTTCACATTTCTGTGGTCAAATCAGCATCACTGGATTTTTGGTGTGAGTTTCATCCAATACTTACGGTAGCAGGACTGAGAACGCTGGAAAATCTCCACCAGACTCCACGGAGCTTCTTGATGTGACCACGGAAATGTGAACGGCGGCTCATTTGACCGCAGTTGGAAAGGATTGTAAATCAATGAAAGAGCATTTTGATGTTAGCTTTGATTATTTTATCAAGAACTCTGAGAAACCAATGATTGAATGTATTGATCACAGTCAATAAACATTGGAGAATTAGCTAAAAGAGTCTTTGGTGAACTGGAAGGAGAAAGAATCAGGATTTTGGAGGAAGTTCTGTCCATGAAGATCTTCACTTCCTCGTCCAGCTGACATCTGGATCAGAACCATACGGCTCCCCCTTCAGAAGAGATTTTAGAAACATAGACTTCAGATTAACATGACAAATTTCTTTTTAAGACATTGAGGTTGTGGGATTTGGTTAAAAACTTCATAATCATATTTAAAACACTGCTGAGAATGTTTTATTTTTTAAACCATTGTCACAGGGGGACTCTGTAAACAGTCGTTGTATTTCTGTTGTAAGATGGTGTTTCTTATCCATCCTAGAGTCTGGCCACCTTGCTAATCACCAGTCAGATTCTCAACCAGCTCATGGAGGCCTTCTTGCCTTATTGGCTTCAGAGACGACGCAACAAAAAAATGATTCGCAAAGTTCTAAAGCGAAGAGCCATCGAGGAGAAAGAGCTTCCACTAGCAGAGCAGGTCCGACTGGAGGCTGATATGAGCACATACTTGGTAGGTCCAAGTCTCTTCATAAAATCAAAGGATTCGTTACAAAAACTGACACGTGTGTGCACCTCCTTCCTTGTAGGGGACATTTGATGACTATTTGGAGCTTTTCCTCTTGTTTGGATACGTCAGCCTGTTCTCCTGCATATTCCCTCTGGCTGCTGTGCTGGTGGTGCTGAACAACATCACCGAGGTCTATTCTGACGCCTTCAAGATGTGTAAACTGTTCAAACGGCCTTTCGCCGACCCCGCTGGAAACATAGGAGTCTGGCAGGTGAAGTTAAATTAAGATTGCAATTCCAAAGTCACTGCATGTTGGCTTTAAATAAAATAAAATAAAAAAAACAGCAGGAGCTTCAATCTGGATAGGAATTTCACAAAACAAACCAGCAAGAGGAACAAGATCTCCTCTGATTTGCTTAAAGACCCACTCCAATAAAATGGGATTTTTAACATGTTCTAGTGGTATTTTTCTGGTGATGGAAGAATGACGAAAGAAATTAAGATTAAATTTGCATTTCAGAGAATTTTTACATTCAAGTTGTTGTGGATCAGAAGCAGAAGAAAAATGCAGCTTGAAAAAGAGCTTATTTATGTAGAAAATACTTGATTCTGGATCAAAACTGTACAGCTGGATAGATCCAATGTTACTCGCTATTTTCTCAGAGATTAATTCTAATCAACTCCTGCTGCTCTGCAGAAACTATGTCCTGGAAAAGTTTTTTGGGGTTTCTGCTAAAATGGGATAATCATGACTAAAAGACCACAGGGAACATTTTTACACTGAATCAAATGATGATCGGAGGACTTTAAAAGCTGCTGTTTACTTGTTTTTTTGGGGGGCAGTACTTATTTATTCTTTTTTTTTTAATCACAAATTTCAATATTTAAGATTTTCCAAAAACAGTGTCTGTCAGTGAACATTTCAACCATTCCTGTTAAGCCGTCATATCCTAATTTAACTGGAAATTGAACTAATTCTAGGGCTGGGTTGATAAAATTCATTAATCGATTTAAACTTAACAGATCAATAATTGATTCATAAAAATATAAATTGATTTAGCACATAAAGCTAAAGTCTGCTAGCTTGATGCTAACGTTTAATGGGATTTCCCATAGGACAGCTAATGCTAACGCTCTGTCGACTAAACATACATTCCTGACTAAATGAACATCTTTAGAAACTCATATGAATTTTCTAAACTCTTTTTAAAGGAATTATTTTCTAAAGTAACAATTTCTGATCTAAAACATTGTTTTTTGCTCTCACTTTCTTCTTCTTCTGGAAAAAGATGTAATGCTACAGTGTGATCACCACCTAGTGTCCAAACTGAAACGTCCTCCAGGAGAAGCAGAAATATTGTTTACAATATTAATGATCTTAACATTTTAATTAGAACTTCTCCTTTAGAGAATCCATGTAACACTGGATGATATTAACAATCTCATTATTTCACTGATACATTTACAGTATGTGAACTGGATCAGATTAATATAAATGTATTCACAACATATAGTAGATTAATAATGTTTTTCTGAACAAATGTGTATAAATGTGTAAACTCAAATTGAATTAAAATGAAAAATCAAAAGAACAATAAAAAAATCTGAATTGAATCAATCTAGGCTTTTGTGAATCGAATTGAATCGTTTATAGAAATTCAAATCAATCCCCAGCCCTAACTAATCCATTTTTGGTCAGATTCCCAGTTTCCTCAGTCGTTACTGATGAAGTGAAAATTTCACTTGAAGCTTCTGGGGGCTGAAGTTTGGCCTGAGGCAGGAGGAAGAGGTTTTAGTTTGAAGAACTCTGACAAAAGTTTGGAAGGGGGGTGGACCCCGAATTACCTGAATACCTCTCTCAGAACACTGCAGGGAACGAGATCAAGTGGCTTCTTTAAATCTACTAATCTACAAACTCCCATCACTCCCACCCAAACTCACGGTCCATCCATCATCACGAGATGACTTCATGTCACAATGCTCAGTCAGTCACCAGCGCTTGATCGCTATCCCACATCGCCTCATGGTCAGGTACTGGCCCAATGTGAACATGATCCGAACCCATCCAAGTCTCACAGGAGGAGGCCTGGTCACCAAACACTCGCTTGCAGCCCCAATAATCAATAATTCATTGAAATTGTCTTAAAACCTAAATGGATGCTGGTCTGGCTGAACAACCAGAGGTTGACAGTATTTCTATTACTTCATGTCATCATAAAGTCAATACAAAGCTTATTGTTGTTGTATTTACATGCAAATACTTATTCTAAAAGAAATAGAACTCGGTTTAGGAAGATTCATGACTTTTTTTTAGAAGTTATCTATTTGGAGGAGGGTTGAGTCCAGAGAAATGTGGTTCTTGTCTGAAGTTTCTGACTGATTCTGCTCTTGTGTGTCCATGCTCAGCTCGCCTTTGAGACCATCAGTGTGATTGCTGTTGTCACCAACTGTGCACTGATCGGAATGTCCCCACAAGTCAAAGTGTACTTCCCTGAGTCAGCCACGCAGCTCATACTGTGGACCGTGACTGCTGAGGTAACCCCCACGTACAAGCACACGCATGCACGGACAGCTAGAACACACACACAAGAACACACACATATGAACACACACATACGAACACACCCCTATGAACACACACATATGAACACACACATATGAACACACACATACGAACACACACATATGAACACACACATACGAACACACACATATGAACACACACCTACGAACACACACCTACGAACACACACATATGAACACACACATATGAACACACACATATGAACACACACATGCAGGCTGACACACAAATAGATAGGTTGGTACTGTATTTGGTCCATCACAGTCTTCTTGATGTGTAATCAGCATGAATGTTAAAGTTTACTAGATGTAATTGTGTTGATTGTTCACTACATGTTGCTAAATAAGACATGCACATGCACATTAGCGCACATGTCAAAGTCAAGGCCCGGGGGCCGGGTCCGGCCCTCCGGGTAATTCTATCCGGCCCTCCAGATCATTTCATTGTTAATAACGACTTAATGTTATCTAACGTTTATTTCTAACTTGTATTATTTTGACAAAACATATTTTTTATGGGGAGTAAAATAAAAAAATATTGAAAGTTATTTAAGGTTTAAGTTGATTTATTCTGGAATAATATTCCTGCCTTTTTATTATTCATAATTATGTTAAAAAGTTACAGTTTTAAAGTTAAAAAAATTTGCATTCTGCTAGCTTTTTGCACTATTTCAGTATTTACAAAAAATGTTTAGGCTATTTTGGAGTTTGGCTATATTTTTCAGCTACATGTTAGCTGTTTTAGCTAAGTTTTTTTAAGGCTAATTTGGCATTTAGCTAATACTTTAGCTGGCTATCAGCTTCAGCATTTTTAGCTAATAATTTCAGCATCTTCAGCTATCAGCACGAGCATCTTCAGCGGACAAATTCAGCTTACAGCGTTCACACATTGCAGGTAATGCTATATATCTAGTTCATAATTATGTTAAAAAATACTGCTTTAAAGTTTTAAAAACATAGTTGTAGAGTGTTGAATAAATGTTTATCCTGTTTGGTCCGAGACCTAAGGTGTGTTTTGGATTTTGGCCTGTTGTGCGATTTATTTGGACTCCCCTGCTTTAGTTCATTAAAGAATAGAAACCCTCAGAGGTACATGGTCTAAGTTCTTAACGACAAACGTCACAAGAAGACATTTTACTCTCTGGAGGATTTTGTTCAGTGAAACAGAGGAGCAGCCAACAGAAGACCTGCATGACTGCTGTAGTGGTGAAGACCCGACATTGATTTAACACCTTCACTGAGATTCTTGAGGCTCTCCTCTGACTCCTGATCATTGTGTTTCTGTCTTTGCAGCATCTTCTGCTGGGGTTCAAATTCATCCTGGCCTTCCTCATCCCTGATGTCCCCAAACACATTCGGGTCAAACTGGCCCGCATAGAGTTTGAGTCTCTGGAGGCTCTCAAGAAAAAGGTGAAACATCTTCTGATGCACTTTAAGCTGAACAGAAAGGCCTCTGAAGCTTGAAGCTTCCTTTGTGCTGAAGCAAAGATGAGTCGTAGAGATTAAAGCTTCTAACAACGTCGCCTCCTTACAAGAACAAGTGCAGAACTCATCGTAGCAGCTGCTGTTTGTACCACAGAGATCTACGGAGGCACCAGATCATTAAAAGCTGCTGGGACGGACCTGCAGAGCGCATCAGAACCTTTCTGTCCTGTCCTGTCATTGAAGCACAGAATCTTTTCTAAATAGGAGGAACATCATCTCTCTGTCTTTGAATGAGAGAGCTGGGCTGAGTAATAGACCGGCGAATTTAGGCTTTTTTCTGTTTTTTAGGCTATTATGGATTTTAGCTAATATTTCAGCTACATGCTAGCTGTGTTGGCTAATTAAGGCTTTTTTAAAAGTTTTTTAGGCTTTTTTGGAGTTTAGCTAATATTTTACCTACATGCCAGCTGTTTAGGTAATTTAGGCTTTTTTGAAAGTTTTTAGGCTACTTTGGGATTTAGCTAATATTTCAGCTACAGGCTAGCTGTTTTGGATAATTTAGGTTTTATTTAAGTTTTTTAGGCTAATTTGGCATTTAACTAATACTTTAGCTTTAGTGATTTTGGCTATCAGCTTCAGCGGCCAAATTCAGCTCACAGCGTTCACACTAGCATTATCTCAGGTAATGCTATATATATCCATCCATCCATTTTCTTGACCGCTTCTTCCCTTTCGGGGTCACGGGGGTGCCGGAGCCTAACCCGGCTACTGAAGGGCGAAGG
>NC_050527.1:18878614-18889714 GCF_002922805.2 Oryzias melastigma | reverse complement strand
TGGATAATTTAGGTTTTATTTAAGTTTTTTAGGCTAATTTGGCATTTAACTAATACTTTAGCTTTAGTGATTTCGGCTATCAGCTTCAGCGGCCAAATTCAGCTTACAGCTTACACACTAGCATTATCTCAGGTAATGCTATATATATATAGGTCATAATTATCTTAAAAAGTTATGGTTTTAAAGATGTAGTTTTAGAGTGTTCAATAAATGTTTATCCTGTTTAGCCCGTGACCTAAGGTGTGTTTTGGATTTTGGCCCCCTGTGCGAGTGAGTTTGACACCCCTGCACTGAATTGTTTATTATTTGTTGCACAAAATTAGACAGAAGTTGATTACTATGGTTGTGTTCAAGCTAAAAATACATGGGGATATATTTTCCTAAAAAATATGTGTTCTTCTATATATTGAGTCATTAGAGATGACTTTTTAATCAATTATTGCAGTATTGTGATATTATGGATATCGTCAGCCATGGATCGCACATCGTATCGTGAGGTACCAGTGATTTCCAGCCTACTTTCCAGAGCAGTGATCTCATGAACATGATGCTGTCTGTGTTTCAGAAAATCCTGGAGGCCTCTAAGCCTGATGCTGAGTAAAGAGCGGTGGGGGGGGCTCTCGTCTAGGTTGAGGAATCACACCAACTGAAAGGCGTCGGCTCTGACTGAGCTCCACCCATCCAGGAGTTTGGGACAAATGTTCTCGCTATGTTTCATGAAGAGGATGGAGGGGTTTATTTGCTGTTACTTTACTGCATGGCTGCTGCTGGTGGAGGGGAGGGGCACAGTAACTAAATGAAATCCATTTCTGGTTGAAGTTGACTGTAAAGTGGGGGAGGTGAGGCCCGTGTTTCACCACGATGGACCGGGAACCTGCTGGACTGATGAGTCAGCAGAAGCAAGCCGCCATCGAGCAGAGAAGCCTTATACTCTGAACACTCCTGCACCACTGAAGCTCCTGCAACTCTCTGAAGGTTCTCCAGACCTCACCTGTGAGGGGGGTCATTCTACAGTATGAGCGTAGTATCAATAAAGCTGAAGTCTTCTTCAGGATCTGGGCTTTTGTCTTCACATCTGTCGCTGTAGCTGCTGGCTCTAGACTTCTACCCAAACACATTCTCAGGTTTGATGCTTGGTTTTTGCAGAACTCTGCCGGATCCATCCGGTTCTGTTCCATAAGACGCTCCAGATCTGTGTGAAGCCCCAGCGCCTTGCAAATGTATGCAGTGAAAAACATTATGCATGTTCAGAAAATTTGTGCTTGTACTTTAGGTATTTTTAAATTTCACAAAGTTTTTGAAACTTCCTTAAATTTGATGCAATTTTTGTGTTTTTTCTGCTTTCCACAAAATTCCTCAAATTTTCTGCACACTTTGAAACACTGGTATCAAAACATTCAGCATGTTAAGGACGTTAATGCTACTGAGGTTTAAAAGGTTCATTTTGAGCTTAGCTACCTTACCACCATGCTAACATTTTTGGCTAAGATGTCGTCTAATGAGGGTTTTCAGGCTAATTAAATTGAATTGAATTGAACTGAATTGAATGCCTTTATTGTCATTGCAGTTACAACCAAATTTAGGTACAACTCACTTTTCAATGTGGACATATTTATACAACAGTAATAAATATATAAAATATAAAAAGATTTCAATAAAAAAGGGTCAATTATGTGCAAGAAATGAGGTGGGGAATAAAGTGACCGGAGCAGGCGGGTGTGCAATATACACATATGAATGTGCAAAGTATCAAAGGTTATGGTTGGAAGTTAGCATTCATTGCAGCCACAGCTTTTGGGAAGAAGCTGTCTCTCAGTCCGTTTGTCCTGGCCGGTACCGCCCTGTACCGTCTGCCAGAAGGAAGCAGCTTGAAGAGGTGGTGACCGGGGTGGGTGTGGTCCTTCTTGATGTTCCTGGCTCTGGTGAGGTAGCGGGAGGTGTAGATGGAGACCATCGTGGGGAGAGAGCAACCAATGATTTTCTGGGCTGTGTTTATCACCTTCTGCAGTCTCTTCCTGTCCGCCACCAGCAGGCTCTCAATGGTGGAGCGATAAAAGGTCACCAGCAGCTTTTGGTGGATTCGCTGCCTCCTGAGCACCCTTAGGAAGTGCAGCCGCTGCTGAGCCTTTTTCACTAGGGCTTGGGTGTTGGTTTCCCAGGAGAGATTTGCTGAAATGTGGACACCAAGGAATTTGAAGGACTCCACCTGCTCCACCTGTTCACCGTTCAACTCCAGCAGAGTGTGGGTGCCCCTGTTTCGACGGAAGTCCAGGATGATTTCCTTAGTTTTAGAGGCATTCAGTGCCAGGTTGTTTGAAGCACTCCACTCTCCAAGTTTCCGGACTTCTTCCCTGTAGGCCGTCTCATTTCCCCCGGTGATCAGCCCCACCACCGTGGTGTCATCTGCGAACTTGATGATGAGGTTCTCGGGGTGGCTGGGACTGCAGTCAGACGTGTAGAGTGAGTATAGTAGTGGGCTCAGCACACAGCCCTGGGGGGAGCCGATGCTGAGGGTTCGGACGGACGAGAGGTGTTGACCCAGTCTCACCTGTTGGGGTCGGTTGACGAGGAAGTCCTTAATCCATGAAAAGGTGGGTGGTGGGAGCCCCAGGTCGATTAACTTGGGGATCAGGATGTCCGGTATTATTGTGTTGAAGGCGGAGCTACAGTCAACAAATAGCATCCTGACGTAGCTCCCCTGTTTCTCCAGGTGGGTCAGAGCAGACCGCGTCCTCAGTGGACCTGTTAGGGCGGTAGTCAAACTGGTGGGGATCCAGCGAAGGGGAGAGGCAGGCTTTGATGTGTTTTAGCACCAGTTTCTCGAAGCATTTGGTGATGACCGGCGTGAGCGCGATGGGGCGAAAGTCGTTGAGGTCAGTCGCAGGTGTTTTTTTGGGGATCGGGATGATGGTGGCAGATTTAAGACAGGCTGGGATGTAGGCCTGTTGCAGAGAGTGGTTGAAGATGTCGGTGAAGACCTGTGCTAGCTGGTCAGCGCAGGCCTTGAGTACTTTTCCTGGTACTCCATCTGAGCCTGTGGCCTTCCTTGGGTTGACAGTCTGGAGCACCCGTCTTACCTCAGCAGCCTCAAGAGTGAGGGGAGGAGTGCTACGGGTTATTGTGGCTTGAGCAGAGGCTTGGGGTGGGGTGGCTGGGTGTTGCGCATGAGACACAAACCGAGAGAAAAAGCTGTTCAGCTCCTCTGCCAGTGCAGGATCTGAGACCACTGGAGATGTGGCGTGGGCTCTGTAGTTGGTGATGGACTGGATGCCCTGCCATACCTCTCAGGGGTTGTTGAGCTGCTCCTCAATCCTGAGTCCTTTTTACATTTTAAATTTTTTTGTAATTTTTTTAAATTTTGTAAGAAATTCTTCAAATTTACAAGATTTTTTTCCACAAAATTCATAGAACTATATGCGCACTTTGAAACCTTTGCAATATGGGTATCAAGACATTCAGCATGTTTCCATGTTAGCATGTTTCAGCAAGGACATTAATGCTACTGAGGTTTTATGGCTAATTCTGAGTTTAGCTGACGTTTCAGCAATATGCTGTTTTCGGATAATTTGGGATCTAATGAGGTTTTTTGGGCTAATTTTGAATTAAGCTAGTATTTCAGCCATGTGTGAGCTTTTTTTGGTTAATTCGGCATCTACTGAGTTTTTTTTGTTTGCTCGTTTTTTTGCTAATTCTGAGTTAAGCAAGTATTTTAGAATTTTTTTCAGTTTAAGATATTCTTTAAATTCTGTGTGCAGTTTATGCAATTTCTACAACTTTGAGTCCTTTAGCAACTTTAGCATTTTCAGCAAATCCCTTCAGCATTTACAGTAAATTTCTTTGGCAAAAAAATTCAGCAACCAGATTCAGCAGGAAGCATTCTCACTAACATTATCGCAGGTAAAGCAACTTTTCTAGTTGTCTTTAGTGTCTTCAACAGTTGTTTTTTTTTTTTAATATTAGATTTCTCTTTAAAGCATTGAGGCATTTTTTTTTGTTCATCCTCAAACTTTCACACAGACAATATTGATTTTACCATTTTATCATTCTTCATATTTTCATGATAATCTTGGAATAAATATCAAAGGGAGTGTCTGTTCCGTTAGGTCAAAATCTTTCACGTGTTATTTTTCAACCGTTAACACGATCAAGGTAATTCCAGCAGATTGTGTTAGAGAGACGCAGCTACGTCGCACTTGATGAAATTAAAGTAAATCAAAGAAAACAAAGACTGGAGCTGAGTCTGATATGTGACTGAAAGCAGGAAGATATTCAGCCAACAAAAGTAGAGACTCATGAGAGGAGACGTTTGTTTTATTCTCTTGACATGACCATAGATAAATATACAGACATCTACAGAATTCACACCATCTTCTGTTGTTTTTTTTGGTCCAGAGACATTTTTCTGAGGGGAGCGTTGGACGTCGGTCAAACAAGGACACACCTGCATTCTCACAGGTACTGCAGCGCTCCACCACTTTACAGTTTGGATTTTGTAGTTGACACACTTGAGACATTTCACCACAGTAGAGATCACCTGGAAACCCTGTAGAGAGTCCTGAAGGACGAAACAAGCACCGTATGTACAACTATTTACACGCAACTGCAGGAACTTTGGAAAAAAGGTCTTCCAACCTTTGTCTATTTCTCTCTGACACACTGGCTCACTCACCCCCCCTGGTGTCAGAGAGGACAAACAGCGTCAGTCTGGTTCCTGCTCTTCCTTTGAGGAGTGCGCCCCCCTGTGGCTTTCAGCTTGAACTGTTTAGAGACAGCTGCAGGTCATCAGGTTACTCTGGAGGCATGTAGGCCGCCCCCCCTCGCCCCGCTCTTCAGTTCTGCACAGAGTGGGTTTGGTTTAAATGAACGGTCCCTGGGTGGAACAGGTTTCTATAGAAACCAGCAGCTCGCTGCTGGGAGTCTGGTGGTACATCAAGAGCTGCTCTGGTCCCTGTGGAGGGGGCGGGGCTTAAATTGTTTTATTAAATTGTGTTACTGTCACAGAGCCACAACCTGGGGGTGGGGGTAAAATCAGTTAAAATGGGACATGAGTAATAAAAACAGGGACTGGCCAGTTCATGATAGAGCATGGTAAAAGTGTGGACACGCCCCCCACATGAACCGGCGTCTCCACAGCTCCTCCCCTCTGAAAGGGATTCTGTCTTCTCGTGTTTCTGCAGGATCTTGATCCACATTAGTTTTTACATCTTCTCCTGTCAGAAATTATCCCTCATTTCCTGGAGCGCCGCTTTCGAGTTTCCATGTTTTGCCTAAAACAATCTGTTGTTCCAGGATCATTGCCATGGCAACGGGGTGGGTTTTCAAAGTAAAAGTTCTTCAAAGTGCATTTTAAAAACATAACGCTGACAAAAGCTCAAACACAAAGCACGCTGAGAGTTGGGGGGGGGGGCTGTCAGACCACCTGGCAGCAGCTGGCTCGAGTGGCGCTGCAGAGCAGGCCGTCGGTGGCGCCCCCACCGCGGCGGATCTTCACAGAGATGGTGGCGTCGCACAGAGGTAGCTGCAGTACTCCGTTTTTCAGGGCTGTTAGCTTGTTGTGAGAGTCTGAGGCGCCGGCCCCCCCCTGCAGGCCCACGGAGCCTGCTGCTTTGTGAGGGGGGGGTTGTGCGGTGGGGGAGCATAACAGGTTGGTTCTGGGGAGGGTGATGTCGCACGCCCCCGTGGTTGGCTTCTGGATCTTCACCCTGCTGGGGTCTATGACCAGCGTGACTCCGCCCCCTCGCATCCGGGAGCTGAGGCACAGGCTCATCAGCTTCAGACTCTCCACCAGGGCGGCGCCCCGCACCCCCATGCAGAAAGCCTGGGGTACGGGGCTGTGGGAGGGCTCGGCGCGGCTGCAGTTGTTACAGCACGGCGAGGGGCTGCTATGCCCCCCGCTCGCCCCCCCTCCACTCCCACCCCCTCCTCCTGCTCCATTACCTTCTCCTGCACCACCTCCCCCTGAGCCAGGTGGACCCCCCTGGTCAAAGCCAGAGAAACCCCCACCCTGTCCAGAGCTGCTGCCGCCCCCGTTGCCGCCCTCGCTGCCGGGGGGGCCCTCGCTGCTGTCTCTGCGGTTCCAGCTGTACCCAAAGCCGGAGTCTTTGTCCATTCTCCGGCGGTGGTTCTCGGAGTCGTCGTCGCTGGTCTCGGAGCTGGAGCAGGACGACCCCCTCCCTTGGCTCTTGCGTCGGTGGAAGCGCTTCTGTGTGGCCCCTGGGGAGGACGCAGCCCCCGAGCTCACGGTCCCGCCCATGTTCATCTTTAGTCGGCTGAGCTTGGGCGGCAGCCCCTCGTTCGTGGCAAAGTCGTCGTCAGACTCCCCCTCCTCGAAGATCTGGTTGAGCACGGGGGCGCTCTTCCGGGACGTCAGCCGGTTGGTGAGCGAGGGCGGTTTGCGGCGCAGGATGACTTTGGTTGGTAGAGGAGACAGATCCTGCTCTTCATCCTCCTCCTCGTCCTCCTCCACCCTGAGGTCAGAGAGAAGAGATGTGAGCGAGCGTACCGCTGCACCACAGCCGTCACTCAGCAAACATGCTTCATGGCCCCACCTGAAAAGGCAGATCCTCTGTTTGGCTGCAGTGGAGGTGGAGGGAGCGGGGGCCCTCATGGTCTCCGGGATGCAGGCAGGAGCCGGCCCCCCCGCAGCGGCTCCCTGTAACGACAGGCAAACATCCACGTTACACTTTTAAAAACTTGAATGAAAAAACAGATTGAAAACTTGAAAATAGACATTGTAACTGACAATTTTTTGGAAAATTTTGAAAAGAAGACATTGTAAATAAAATAAAAAAAGAAAGAAAATTTGAAAAAAAAGTTTTGAAAATTAAAAGAAAAAAAAAATTGAAATCTTGAAAATTGGAAAATTAAAAAAGATTTTTTTTTAAATAAAAAAGTACCTAAAACTTAAAATAAATCTGGAAAATTTGAAAAAAAAAAAAAAAAGGTTTACAGTTTCAATTCAGATTTTCGAGTTTTCGCCGCTGAGCTGACTCTAACTTTACATGGGGGCGTGGCTTTGAGATCATTGGCTACTGAAAATACATCCCATGAGTCCCAAAGGTGATGGTGATGTGACTCTGCTGCAGAATGTTGTCTGTGTCGCCGCCTGCGTCCCCACACTCCAATCAAACTTAGAGGTTGTGTCCGAATTCCCCCCAATCACCATATAGTGCATTATATAGTGCGTTCACCATTTTTAGTGCTGTCTGAATCTATCAATTCCAAAATCGAGTGCACTGGAAATTTCCCAAAAGTCTTTCAGAAAAACTAGCTTACATCGATGGTCACTAGATCAGCGAATATAGACCACAATGCATTGCGGTCGAGCAATTTCGAACAAAAAAAAATGTGTTTAAATGCAATATTTGAATAAACCATCCACATTTTCACCATCAGAACACAGTGGAGTCATAAATAAACGTTGTGAAATGTTCGTATTTATTAGCTTTTTCCCTTTGTGAAATCAGTGACGTCACACCTGGTGTTTAGAAAAACGAAAGAAAAGTAGTGAGCATCGAGTCAGAATTACCTTTAAAATCCAGGGCACTAGATAGTCCTGCACTATATAGATTTTTAGTAGTTAGGGGGGAATTTGGACAAAGCCGTAGAGAGCAGTATCCCTTCTGTTTGTCCTCACTAATATCGCAGTTCTACTTTTGCGGGCTCACTGTTTGGTGGATTTTTTTTCAGCGAGACTTTGCTGTTGATCTTGTCGATCAAACTCCTACGTGGCGTTTTTAACGCAGACGTCCAGCTAGGCAGCATGACCTAAATCTTCATCGTGATTAGATCCTTGTTTTCATGCTAATGTTAGACTGCATTGAGATGACCCTGTTTGGCGGAGAGCATCCTTTATTTTCAAAAACACACATTTTGAGAGATGCTAGGTTCTCTTTATATTTATGCTTTTGTTCCTGCCATGGACATAATTCATATTTATCATTAAAAAATGAAGCTCATGAATGCAAATCCAAATTTCCTAAAGGCTGAAGTAAAGCTATGTGGCTCCTAGGTTTTGATCAGTAGAAAACGAGCCCAAATGGGTCTTTTACTGCTAAAGGTTGCTGACCCCGATGACTAAAGTGCTTTGCAGGAAGGATTTGCCTGAATTCTCATGGAGTAAGCCGTGTACTCAGTTTGAACATTCTTCACAAATAAATGCTTTCAAAGAAATAATCAGCTTTTTAAAAGTGCTAACCAAACCAGCATTCTGCTCAAGCTGCACTGCAAATGCTAGAGTGACGGGCCATGTCGTGCGCTACAGTACTGGGTTCAGGCCCTTTTGCCCTGAGAGCAGCCCGAAGGCCTTTTTGGTTCATAATAGGAGGACAGCTGTATCACTCGTCTCGTTTCCACCACCATCTAGGTAGCAATGAGCCAGAAAATGGAAACTTCTACTCAGAAAAATACGGGCACTTTACAAGGAAACAAATCTGGATTGACCACAAACAAGCTTTTCTGAGAAGAGGCTTTCATTTTTTTAACAGCTGGGAAAAACGGATTCAGATTAACCCTTTAACACCAGATTCCAGTGTTAATGTTCTTTGATTTTCTGTATGTTTTTATAATTATTAACATTGAGCTGCTTTTTTCCTTCAGAATCTACTGGAAATATCATGTTAATAATTATAAAAAGTTACAGAATGTTAAAGATTTTGGATTAAAGCATCATTGGAGACTTTGTGTAACAACAGTTTGTCCAACTTCTGCAGGATGGCTGCATCATTTGACTTTGGATTTGACTTTGGATTTGCTTCATCAGACAAAGACGACCAAACCTGAGCTGGGAGTCCTGCCGAGTCGGTCACAGAGGTGTCTTCCTGCAGGCCCAGTTCCATCATGCCTTTGGAGCGGTGCCCGTTGAGGAGGTTCTCGGCACTGCGAGCTGGAGACTGGGGGCCTCCAGCATGAGAGATGGACGATGCTGCCAAAGTGTCCTCTATGTCCTGGTGCATGTCCACCCGCGAGGGCCAAGACTGCCTGGAAAACCAGAGTCCATTGAACAAAAGCTGGCAGTGAGTAAACCCTTTGAGCTCAGGTTACAGTCTTCACAGAACTGTTGTTGAATCTCCTGGAGTCTGGAAGAAGAACTCAGCATTTCTAGAAGAGTTTCAGCTTCCTCTGAGCCTCGCTCGGTACTTCAGTAATAAAAACTAACGCCTACATCCTCCCAAACCAACACATTTTCATTCCAGTCACATATTGATGGTTAAGACCTCCGCGTCAAAAATTCACACTTTAGGTGTTGTGCTTTTTGACCGCACGGCAAATTTGCTGCTCGCCACCTTTTAACCATTTACCCCAGTATTTTCAATTTGAAAGACTACCTGGTCCTTATTTGGTATCATTTTAATCAGCTCAGCCTCTCCTATGTGACACGATCTTTATTTAGTCATTTTTCCATGTTGTATTAACACACTAAAAATAAAATCATGTAAAAACAGAAAATTATGTTTTAACAAACTGTACAACATAGAATGAAAGTTTTAGGTGTAATTTGTTTCAAAGGAGCCATACCATGATTTTCTGAAGCCTTTCAGAGTGAACTATATCCATATATAGGATCATATATTACCTCTGGAACACTAAAAAACTAATTATTTATGAAATATTAGTTATATATATTGGGAATATATTCTTAAAGGAACACTGCTTCTAAAGTAAAAAAGACACGTTTGAGCTGGAATTAATTGAAGACAGGACACAACTGGAAGATGAACAGTATTCTGCATCTAAAATTAAGTTTTTTTTCCTGACCATCACTGGATAAGGGGATACATTGAGTGTTGTGTTACAGCGGAGCTGTCAGAGCAGATTCTTCCTGGAGAGCGCTGTTAGCATCAATCTTACATCAGCACATTTTCCCCTGCTCATTTTCATGGGGCTGCTGCAGACAGTGCAGGTTTTATAGGATCACTCTTAAATGCCTGAACAGATCAAAATACCACTTTGGGTCTCTTTATAGTGAGGAATGAACAGTAAAATGCATTTATAACCTCAAAAAGGAGAATCATGGTAGGGCCTCTTTAAAAAAAACAAGAATGAATGTAGTCAACAAACTAAAAAAACACATTTTTGAATGAAAATACCAAATAAAAATCCATAGGAAATTCCCAGATTCCTTATTTGGGCCACATATGAGCAGTTTGTGCTGATAGAGGTTCATCCCAGACCTCGCAGGTCAATGATGTGACCTTTCTTATGCCGTTATACAGACACTGATCTGTATGCCTGTATCTTCAGCTTCCAGGCAGCCCAAAAAATAAGAATTTCTCTATTAAGAGCACTGCTCTACATTTGACATGTTTCCTGGAATTCAAAGTGTTTTCTTTTCTTTTAAATTGAAAGTCATAATGACATTCTGCTAGCTTTTTACACTATTTTGACATTCACTAAGACTTTTTAGGCTATTTTGGAGTTTAGCTAATATTTCAGCTACATGCTAGCTGTTTTGGCCAACTTAGGCTTTTTTCCGTTATTTAGGCTAATTTGGCATTTAACTTATATTTTAGTTGGCTATCAGCTTCAGCTATTTTAGCTTCAGCATTTTTAGCTATCAATTTCAGCATCTTCAGCTATTAGCACTAGCATCTATCTAGCATATCTATATATCTAGTTTTTAGTTAGTTTAAAGCTAATGATGTTTAAAGATTTGTGCTATACATCAAGTTTGAGAATTACATCTGTCGACTAATTGGAAAAAAAAAATCTGTGATTAGTCGACTATTAAAATAATCGTTTGTGGGAGCACTACTGACAAGCTCCTAGAGCAGGGGTCTCAAACTCGCGGCCTGCGGGCCATCTGCGGCCCGCGTCTTCATTTGAAAGATTACTGTTAGTGCGGCCTGCAAGGTTGATGTGAATGACAGTTGCTGTGTGCAGAGCTGAACGAACCAATCACGGTGAGGTATATGGCTCTGGAGGCGGGACATCGGCGGGCTGTCCAGTGCCTCTTTCTATCATTCATTCACGTGGGGCCATGAAGCACCGACTGAGATTTGCGCGTGCCCCGCGCAGGGAATTTGCTGCTCGCGGCTTGTAAAAAAATGTGTTTCTGTCGCTGCGCTGCGTGTCGAAGGGGCTACCAGCTCCGTCTGTGGA
>NC_050527.1:18862652-18877553 GCF_002922805.2 Oryzias melastigma | reverse complement strand
GGTCATTATTATTATTTTATTTATTTATTACTAATTTATTTGTTTTTTTTATTCATCTTTTAATGTACATGGTAAAAAACAAGAAAAAAACAGAAAATTCTACATAAATTATAAATAAAAACATTACACCTCTATTATGTAGTTCGAAATGGAGTAGGAAGAAGTTTAAAAACTTTTTTTAATCCTACCCCCTAGCAATATATCTTAAGTTTAATCTTCAATATAAACTATTTCAGAAACGGACATTAACTACCCTTATTTTTTTATATATATATAAATCAACACGGACAAAGATCTATGTACGTCGTTCATTATTCATTCATTATTTTGTGTTAAAAATAAAGATATTTGAGAACATTGGAATGTTTTCTCAGCGATTTTCTTGTGAAAATCCTGATGCGGCCCGGCCTCAACTAGATTCTGCCTCCAGCGGCCCCCGGCTGAGTTGAGTTTGAGACCCCTGGACTAGAGTGATATGCAGGATTATTTTGACGGGTTTTGTTGATAAAATGAAGAATCTGTACAAGACGACTGTGTCTCACTTTCCTTTTACATGCTGTGTTCACTACGACCCGTCACTCCCTGCTTGTGCACTGGACACTTTGGAACGGTTCTGCAGTGATAGATGCTACATTAGGTCAGCAGGATTCTCACTGAACGTCTGATGATTTTAGCCTTTCTGTTCACTTTGTCCAGATGAAAGAACTGGTGTCTTGAGAACTGCAGCAAATCCTGAGAAGCTTTCAGGCTTTTTGTTCTGAAGTTTGTATACATCCACAGAAACAATCCATTTCATCCTAACATGAAATGTGTGCATATGGAAATTAGATACTATTTGAAATGATAATAGTGATGTGACACTCTGACTATATGTACCTGCCCACGCTCAGCTTTATCCGCCCATGAAATATTTGGAAATGAACAAAAAACATTATGGAACACTTGGAAATGTCTGCAGAGCATCAGGCTGCAGCACGAGACGCTTCACATTTACTGTTGGAACTATCACGATGGGGCTGTGGTACAGCGGTAGGGCAGTCACCCTCTAATTGGAATATTGTAGGTTCGATTCCCGCCTGGACTGTGACTGTAAAGCATTTTGGGCCTTCAAGGGAGGTGAAAAAGTGCAAAAGCACAAGTATACGCCATTTACAATTTGACCACGATTCACAAGTAAAACCCCAAACTTCCCACAGCATTACATGACATAAGAACTTTTTCTGCACTTTTTAAACATAAATATTCATATTTGAGTAATTTAGTGTGTGTAGTTTTAGTTCACCTCTCCAATTTTGTATTCCTGTACAATCTGTGTTAATCCAGCAGATTATAGATCTGTTTTAGTGTGAAATTAGACATGAGGGAACTTGTGAAACCACTTCTGTGTCCACAGCCATCCTGTAGCCAAAGGAAGTCATCACCTGTAGCTAGACCGCTCCAGCATCCCTGAGCTGTAACGCTAGCCGTGTGAGCCCGGGGTCACTCCAATGAAAATAGGGTTTTTGGGGACAGCAACAGGTGAGCAGACACCAGCCAGATAAGGACCTGAACACTGTCTGGACTCCACTTTGACACAAATACAATTGTTTTAAAAGTGAATTAACATGTCAGATTTAAGATCATGAATGGAGTCCATCAAAAGCTCCTCATGTTAAGAGCTAATCTCGCGGTTCAGTTACAAGCTAACCTGTGTGCGGCGCTGGGGGCAGTAGTTCTGGGACACTGCAGCAGGAGTGTTTACCTGAAGTGCGCCTTGATGCTGCTGGGGCTGGAGGAGCGGGGCTGGACCTCCTTGTCCTGCTTCTCCCTCAGGATCCGCTCAGCCAGCAGGTAATACGTGGCTGTGATCTGGTTGTATTTGTTGGTCTCCAGAGCCCTGAAAGCACAATTTACATATGAATAATGTATTCATTGAAGAATGTATTATTAATGTATTCGTTGTCAGAAAACCCAGAAAAAGTATGGGTTTCTGGGTGCAGTGAGGAGCTGCAGACACTTCTTCAGTTTAGTTTTTGATGTAGTCTTTTTTTCTCTTTTGGGCAACAAAAAAATAGGCTTTTTGTGGATTTGTGCCAGCATGTTTGGTGAATCATAGCTACGAGGTTTGGACGGTGTTTAGATTTTAATACCGTTAATATTCCTCCACATTTTACCTCGGTATACGGTTTTACCTCGACTAATTAAGAACTTGGTAAGCATCACCTCAGTGGCATTACCAAACTGCTGGGTTTACCTCCATTGTAGGAAACAGACTTCCAAAGACAATTATTTAAAAAATGACAACATTAAATGGTTGGACAAACCATTTTTATTTTAAAGTAATGCAACAAATATATTGGAAAAGTAAACAGCATCAAATTAGCAGAACATTTAAAGCAGGGATGTCAAACTCAATCTCACAGGGGCCAAAATCCAAAACACATCTTAGGTTGAGTGGATAAAAGGATAAACATTTAATAAACACTCTAAAACTATGTTTTTAAAACTTTAAAAACACAACTTTTTAACATAATTATGAACTAGATATATAGCATTACCTGCAATAATGCTAGTGTGAATCCCATAAACTGAATTTAGCCACTGAAGATGCTAGTGCTGATATCTTAAAACGCTGAAGCTGATAGCCCGCTAAAATATTAGATAAATGCCAAATTAACCTTTATAAACAGAACACGAAAATAATGTAGGTTAGTCAAAACGGCTAGCATGTAGCGGAAATATGACCTAAATTCCAAAATAGTCCAAAAAGCTAACAGAATGTAAATTTTTTAAAACGTTAATAGTGCAAATTTTCTAACATAATTATGAATAATAAAAATGCAGGAATATTATTCCAGAACAAATCAACTTAAACCTTAAATAACTTTCAATATTTTGCTCTCCAAAAAAATATATTTTGTCAATTATACAAGTTAGAAATAAGTACAGGATAACATCGGGTCATTAATAAGAATAAAATAAATGATCTGGAGGGCCGGATAGAATTAGCCGGGTGGCTGGACACATGTGACTTACAGCAATTTTCTGTCACTGTCCGAGTCATTTTTTAACAATACTGATTAATTAAATTTAACAACGGACCTAATGAGTCAAATCTCCACGCAGAAAAAAGACATCCCATGGATAATTCAGACGCAGGAGCGCTACTCAGTCGTGCGTGCTCGTGTTTAATCCTTTCTTCTGATTATCTGGTATTATTTATTAGCCACATATGCGTCCTTAAATCAGAGGCGTTTCCATTTCTCGCGGTCATCTTTTCCATGCATAATTTATAGGGCTGTGGATCATTGCTTAGGTGGCGATCCGGTTCACAAATCGAACCATGATTCTTACTTTTTAATATCATTTTAGATTAGAATCAACAAAACTGATAAAAACACAGACATTTACATAGAAAGAAATGGTGTTTGTCATTTTAAACAAGTTTAACTTTTTTAAAATTTTCTTTTGTTTTTGTCTACCTTCTGGTTAAGCTCAGCAGTAATCTAAACTACATAAAAAGTATTTAAAAAAAATCATTGTTGTTTTTAATAATTTAGCAACAAAACCTGAAAATGTTCTTCACAGTTTTCTATCCTCAATTTTCTATAACATTTTATGTCCCAAGAATTACATATTGGTGCAGAGGCTGTATGAAGAAGATCAGCTGATTCACGTTGACCTAATCCTCACTTCATCTGTGCAGAGCTGCATATCAGCTCGAGGCTGTTTCTCTGCTTCAGAATCTGATGGAGTTTTGTTAATTACATCAACTGTTGAAGATTTACCATAAGCAAAAGAATCCAGTGTTAAAGTTAATTCATTTTTTCAGAAGTTCCGTCAGTGAGTGGAACTTCAGTCTCACTTTTTGAATGGAAAAGAGCAAAAATACATCGTCCCAAGATAATATTTCTTCTACACTCTACTACATTTGTAAAGATCCCAAATCAGCGATCTTGGACGGCGTGAATATTCATACTGGAATTTTTGGGAGCGGATCGCGAGTATCAGAGTCCTCTACTAATTTACAAACGACCTCATCGGGATTAAGGGGCTCTCCTTCTTCATTTACTTGGAACCCAAAGAACTCCCAAACTGTGAAGTTGTGTTCTTGTAGACACCAACGTGTCATCTCTCTTCCGGTCACTCGCTCGTGCGCCTGTCTCACTTCCGAGCTGGAACGTGGCGATGTCGTATGTTGAGGATGTTCCCCAAAAGATTCTATGTTTTTAGAAGTGAAAATCCTCTTCCATCTGCTCATTAAATGCATGCAGACCCCACATCACCCATCTCCCAGACTTAGTAACAAAAACAGATATTGTTCCAACATTTGACTGTTCTGGTTTAATTTTGATTAAGTGTTGACCCTCAGCCTGTGAGAGTGTGTGCAGCTGTGTCTGGTGTGTGCGTTTACTCGATGATGGCCTCTCGGTCAGCGATGTCCCCCAGCACCATGCGCTGGATAATGCTGTTGTGCTCCTCCTCTGACAGGTTCTTGTGGGACACCAGAGGAGTGTTGTATTTGGTGGCAGGAGATGGATCAACTCCTTGGAGCCAAGCATGACTCTCAATCTCCTCCAGGGAGGCTCTGTGCTTGGGGTCCCTCTGAAGCATGCGGTCTATCAAGCTGAGGAAGAAGAAGAAAGAAACTCAAGAACCAAACTTTACACAGAAGAGAAGTTATTCAGGGTGAGACCACAAACAGAAACTCTGGAACAGCTGAGAAAAGCTTTTCTCCTTCAGAATCTACTGGAATTATCACACTAAACCCTCATCTGTTCCTAGTGTCTAGTTCAGGTTCTGGAGAAGAGAAGATGGTATCTTCACATTGACTGCAGTCAAATGAGCCGCCGTTCACATTTCTGTGGTCAAATCAGCATCACTGGATTTTTGGTGTGAGTTTCATCCAATACTTACGGTAGCAGGACTGAGAACGCTGGAAAATCTCCACCAGACTCCACGGAGCTTCTTGATGTGACCACGGAAATGTGAACGGCGGCTCATTTGACCGCAGTTGGAAAGGATTGTAAATCAATGAAAGAGCATTTTGATTTTAGCTTTGATTATTTTATCAAGAACTCTGAGAAACCAATGATTGAATGTATTGATCACAGTCAATAAACATTGGAGAATTAGCTAAAAGAGTCTTTGGTGAACTGGAAGGAGAAAGAATCAGGATTTTGGAGGAAGTTCTGTCCATGAAGATCTTCACTTCCTCGTCCAGCTGACATCTGGATCAGAACCATACGGCTGGACATTACCCAGATTGATGGATGTTTTCATGTAGCAGTGGTGAAGATTTATGCTAGAGAGACACAGAGCTATCAGAATCAGACAGGAGGGATCAGGGGCGGAGCTACTCAGCTCAGCTCCAAAAGCCACGCTTTTGACAATATGTCTTTTTAAGACATTTAGATTGTGGGATTTTGGTTAAAAACTTTATAATCATAATTAAAACACTACTGGGAATGTTTTTTAAATTTAAAAAATTGTCATATGGAGACTTTAAAAAATAACAAAAAGGCTAATAAACATGGCTAATTTTGCACCAACATTTCTGACTTGAGCACAGAACATTTCTGTTCAGAAATCTGCTGAAACACATTAAACCACATGTGTCAAAGTCAAGGCCCAGGGGCCAGATCTGGCCCTCCAGGTAATTCTATCCGGCCCTCCAGGTCATTTTACTTTATTGTTATTAATGACCCGATGTTATTTTGCTCTCATTTTTAACTTGTATAATTTTGACAAAAATTATTTTTATGAAGAGTAAAATATTAAAAGTTATGTTATGAAGATTGAAGTTGATTTATTCTGGAATAATATTCCTGAATGTTTTAATTCATAGTTATGTTAAAAGTTTTGGTTTTAAAGTTTTAAAAATTTGGTTTTAAAATGATGAATAAATGTTTATCCTATGATGTGAACAGCAGCTCATTTGACTGTTTATCCGGCCCGCGACCTAAAGTGTGTTTTGGATTTTATCCCCTTGTTTAATTGAATTTGACACCTCTGCTTCCAATGAACAAGGAGTCCAAACTTTTAGTTTATCCAGTTCAAAACTCTCAGAGGATGTTCAAGAGGGGGTCAGGTGTGGGGGGCTGTGGCCTGGCTGGGGGATTAGTCTGTCTGGCGGAGTGGGGGTCTGGCAGCAGGTCTCGTTCAGCTGGGGGTCCCATCTGGCCCCGACAGGTCGTCTTTCTGCACCCGGCCTTGGGTCAGGTTGGGGTAACCCTTTTCGGGACTACATCAGCTCAAGGTGGAGGCTGTTACATCCGTGGGATCTGGTGGATATGGTGGGGGTGGGCAGTGGTGGTCGGTCCTGTTGTATGCTGGGTTCTCTGAGATGTTTGACTGGTTGGGAGCTCGCTGAGACACTCATGGGCAGCTCTGGGTGGTTGATTGCCTTGCTCCCGTCAGATCTCAACAAGAACTCCCGCTAGCAGAGTGCCCGGGGTGGGGGCATGGGTTTGCCTACTTTGCTCCCCTCTCTGCATGTGGGGTGGGCTACTCGACGATGATTCCCCCCTCCTTATTAGCCATGTGGCCCTTCAGCCCCTCCCCTCTTGGTTTTAATGTCTACCTTTTCCAACATTAAGGAGCCTGATCAGTGTTCATGTTTCTCTTCAGGGACACTCTCTTACTGCCCCCCTCCTCCTGGGTGGGCGGGATCGATCCCTCTCTTTGCTGTCTCCAGGTGGGTGGTTGCCTGAAGTGTGATGCAGGTGTTTCTTGGGGAGTCCAGGTTCATATCTGTGGTCGGTGAGGGGATGTCCAGGACTCCAACCTGGTGGGCCTCTCATCTGGGGTTAGGTCAGGGGTCTGCAACCTTTAATGCTGAAAGAGCCGTTTGGTCCAGTTATTACAAACCAGAACCCAACGAGAGCCAAAATCTCCCTTTATCGTTAAAAAAAATGCACAGTATTTATGTTTTTTGGCAACTGAGTACTTATTTCTAAATTTAGTTTTTAAATATTACAATCATTGAATTACAACAGTAATATATAGATCTATATTAGGGCCGGTAATCAATAAAGAAATTAACTAATTAATCGCAAATCTAGAAAAAATTAATCGCAGTGAATTGTCTTTTTTTTTAGTTTGAGGATTTACCAGCAACTTATTATCTGCAAATAATCATAATATGAAATCACACGCAAAATTGTAAAATTAGAACGTTTATTTTTAACCCTTTGGAACCTAAAGGGTCTAAAACTCAGTTTTTGTCTATATTTGAATTTACCTCTGTATTTTCAATTTGAGAGACTAGCTGCTTGTTTATTTGGTATTATTTTAATCAGCACAGCCTCTCCTATGTGACACTACACACGACACATGTTTCCATGTTGTATTCACACACTAGACATAAAATCATGCAAAAACAGAGCATTTCATCTGGAAAAGGACAGGAGGGAAAAGCCACTCCTGTGTCACCTTCTAATGCAGACTGATGATACTAATCAATCAAGCTTCAAGCAAGCTAATAATCCAGCTGTGGGAAAAGAACTCAATTTCCCACAACCCATTGCAGAGAAACAGCTTCCCCTGAAAATGAGAATCTGGGCAAAGGAAAGAAGAGCAGCGATGGATCAACTTACTCCCTGCAAACACTGGAGACGTGGGTTGGGACGGTGTATTTACAGTCCATGATCATGGTAAGGGTCTCGCTGTCATTGGCCTCCTGGAAGGGGGGCTGGCCACACACCAGCATGAACAGGATCACACCCAGACTCCAGATGTCTGAAGAGCAAGCACAGAAACCAGACATGAGCTCCACACATCTCTAACATTGACCACAAACGTGCATTTCTAGAGGAAAGTGAGTCTGACAGACACGCTCAGATGCAGAGCTTCTCTTCATCAGAGCACAAACATTTTCTCCTTCATAACCATCCATACTGCACTGCCACATACAAGTCCCTGACTGGTCAAAGTGTCCATGGCTTAAAGACCCACTCTCATGAAATTGGTGTTTGTGTAGCATTTTTTATAATGATGGAGGACATGTATAAAGAAAACTAAGATTAAAACTGCACTTAAGTATTTCGTTATTTAAATTGTGATGGATCAGAAGCAGATAAAAACCTGCCGTTTAAAAAAGCTCTAAGTTGTGAGATAGTGAAATGGGCGGGTCACAGTCTCCCTGCTCCGCTCCATTCTGATACATCCACTTACAGACCAACAGATCCATGAACGTCTTTGTTTTCCTGGTCTGAGCTGGAATCTGGATCTAAACTGTACGGATGGTCGGATAACTGATATTGATCCCCATTTTTGTAGCACCGCTAACGTTAGCTTAGGGTTGGGAGGGCTGCAAGCTGGCAGGAGCGAGTGTAAACATAGGGAGGATGGGATATCAGCAGAGCAATATTTCCACACCAACACATCCACAACTCTGAGGTGAATTTCCAATGAATTCCTGCTGCTCTGAAGAAACTATGTCCTCAAAACAAAACAGTTTTTCATTTAGTTTGCCTAAAAACTGCAAAATCATAATTAAAAGACCACTGAGAAGAAATATTTAAAAAAAGATGGAAAAAGTGGGACTTTAACATTCAACACATGTTCAGTAACCACTTCTTTTGTACGTTGAGCCCAAAAACAAGAAAAATGATGGTATTATTCTGTTCATTCCTCACTGTAAAGAACCCCAAAGTGGTATTTTGATCCATTCACACATTTCTGAGTAATCCTCTAAAAACCTCCCATACCCACGAAAACGAACAGGTCCTCACGTGCTGATGTCACAGAGTGAGACCACCCCTTTCAGTAGGAGTTAGCTCCGCCCAATCTGACACAAACAATTTCTCCACAGAGCTAGTAGTGGTGATCAGCAAAAATAATCATTTTAGATGCAGAAAATTGTATATCTTCCAATTGTGTCCTCTCTTCAGTAAATATATGATCATATACATGGATGAAGTTCACTCTGAAAGGCTTAAGAAAGTCATGGTATGGCTCCTCTAACAACGAGCAGCAATGTGTGAATGTGAGAGTTTTGAACGCGGAAGCCTGAAACATGCAAACGAGTGCGTTTATATGGCCTTTTATAGGAAGTGGTTGCATGAACGTGCATTGCTGATCCCGGTGTGAATATTGCAGAAATGTACGCTCTTATAAAATCTAAGTGGTTGGTTTCTCCATGACAAGCTGATCAGCTGATCTGAAACTAAGAGAAGTATAATTTACAGCCAAAGTCACATGTGTCCGGCCCTCTGGGTAATTCAATCCGGCCCTCCAGATCATTTTATTTCATTGTTATTAATGACCCAGTGTTATCTTGTGCTCATTTCTAACTTGTATAATTTTGAAAAATATATTTCCATTGAGAGTAAAATATTGAGATTTATCTAAAGTTTAATACGATTTATTCTGGAATAATATTCCTGCCTTTTTATTATTCATAATGATGTTAAAAAATTACATTTTTAAAGTTTTAAAAATGTAGTTTTATAGTGTTTAATAAATGTTTATCCTGTTCAGCCCGTGACCTAAGGTGTGATTTGGATTTTGGCCACCTGTGCGATTGAGTTTGACATTCCAGATTTACAGATTCAAAGCTACAACGGACTCTAAAATGCCCAGTCAGCAATGGAAGGACGTGTGATGCTCCAACCAGAACAAGGGCAGCAGCGTTCTGGACCGGCTGGAGGTCCTGGAATCCACACAGATGTAATGAAGACATGGATTTTGCTGGACAGAGGAGCATGGAGCAGGAGGGACAAACAGGGACTGGAGGCAGACATTCTTTCACTTGGGGAACTGCTGCAGAGGGATTCTCTAAGATGTAAACTTCCACTGATTCTCTCTTCACAGTCTGTGAAAAGTGGTCATCCAGACACAGCTGTAATTGGAACTGCTTCTAAAAAGGCTGATCTAAGCCCGACAGCCTCCTCAACACTTTTAGACCTGAAACATTTTTATCTGGGATGCTTGAAGCTCAATTCTGTTGATGTTTTTGGAGGAAATGCGAGTTCAGATTTTAATAAGTAAAACCATTAACAAACAAGAGAGGAAATGTGTTTTTTGACATGATGGATGTGGTTCTGTCATCAAGTTTTCTTGCTGCTTTAGACAACTCGCTCATGCAGTAAAGCTTCCTTTTTCCATCCTAAATGAGCCAGGCCAGACAAAGCAGCTTGCTTACGGCACAGGTGTCAGAATCCAGGCCTCGAGGGCCGGTGTCCAGCAGGTTTTTCATCTGACCTGCCATTGAAGCTCCTTATTGGCTAAACACACCCGATCCAGGTAATCAACAGCAGATATGGCAAGATATCTGGAAAACCAGCAGGAGGCCGCCGAAGTTGTAGTAAAGGTCTGTCTTTAAGCATGTTTTCCAGCTGTTGATCAGCTTCTCATGATCGTCGTCACTGAAAGCAATTCTGTTCAATATAAATGGCTGAGGAAGTTGTGTTAAAAGAGATGACTGACCCCCCACCCAAACCCATAGACACTCAAGCTTCTCTACATGTGGGTACACCTCCCTCTGGACACAGCAGGTCCAAACAACCCAAATGTTCTGATCCGTCAGCTGCTCTCGAGAAGGCCGTAAACGTCAGGATTTCTGAAAGGTCAGAGCTTCACATGGCCGGATGTGGCGCGTCAGCTGCAGCGGACGCCTTTCCTGAAAATAACTCAACAGGTCTGCTGCTCTGACCTTCGTCTGACCCCACAGCATCCAGATGATCTTCCAGACTTCCAAAGCGTGCCGTCCATCCAGCTGGATAAACTTGTAAACTTTTTCCGCCCTAACACGCCAAATTGGGGCCATAAGTTTTTAACAGAAAATTTCAGATTTGAAAAAAAAAATAAATAAAAGAGTTTTAAGAAAAAAAAAAAAAAAGATTTGACACTGAAAAAAATTTTTGAAATTGAAATTTTGAGTTTTGAAACCTAAAACACAGAAAATTTGAAGCACACAATAATTACGTTTATTCTAGAATAGCAAAAAGTTTAAAATATTTTACCTTTTTTTGGCCAAGCACCAATATTTTTTTTCAAAATCTTTTTATTTGGGTTTCAAATATCTATGGCCCCAGAATAGCTCCATACAAGGGAACTCCACCGCCAAAAGAAAATGAGGAAAACGGTTGTTTCTTAGGTTAAAAAGTGTCTCTACTGACAGCAGAAGAAGAGCAGCTTCAAACCTGACAGAACTTGACAAAAGAAGAGGCCATCTGTTGCCCTTTGTGCCCTTTGTTACTTCGAAAACCCACTGATCATTCAGTCCAAAGATGATGACTGTCTTCATCAGGACAAAGGAAACGTCATTTTAAAATGTGTGCTCTGCCCTTACACCTCCCATCAGGATACATACCTACAGCCGGAGCGTCGTACTCATCACCCAGCAGTATTTCGGGAGCAGAGTATGCCAGAGATCCACAACTTGTGGTCAGCTTTTTCCCCGGCTGGAACTTGTTGCTGAATCCAAAGTCTGTGAGTTTTACCAGTCCTTGTTTCTCAAAGAACACCACGTTCTCAGGCTTCAGGTCCCTGTGCACCACGTGAAGGCGGTGGCAGTAGGAGATGGCATGGACGATCTGAGCAAAGTATTTTTTAGCCAACTCCTCATTCAGGCCTTCCTCGTGTTTCATGATGTAGTCGAACATATCCCCTCCATCGCCCAGCTCCAGGATGAGGTATAGCTTTGTCTGAGTGTCTATCACTTCATACAGGCGGACTATATTGGGATGCTGCACCAACTTCATGCAGCGGACTTCCTGGAAAAGATGGCCGGTGGCCACCGTGTCCAGCTTGGTTTTGTCGATCACCTTCACAGCCACCTTCTCCCCCGTGAACACGTGGCGGGCCAGCTTGACCACAGCAAAGTGGCCACGGCCAAGAGTCTTGTCCAGGTCATACAAGCCGGCAATCTTTCCATCGTAACCCCGTTTGAAGCCTGCCATCGCCGGGGAGGGAGATGGGCAGAGGGGGGACCCTGCTGCAGGACGCGGCAGACTGACTGAGGGGTGGGGGTCCAGCTTACATCAGTTCATCTGAGGCCGAGGGAGAAAGCAGACGGCTCCAGCTTCCTGAACACAGACACAGAATGACAGCAATGTTAGTAAAAGCTGCACACATGGTCTGCAAAAAGCCTCTAGGTCATAAGTGTCAAAGTCAAGGCCCGGGGGCCGGATCCGGCCCTCCAGATCATTTTATTTGATTGTTATTAATGGCCCAATGTTATTTTGTGCTTATTTCTAACTTGTATAATTTTGACAGAATATATTTTTATGGAGAGTAAAATATTGTAAGTTATTTAAGGTTTAAGTTGATTCGTTCTGGAATAATATTCCTGTCTTTTTATCATTCATAATTATGTTAAAAATTATAGTTTCTAAGTTTTAAAAATTGGCATTCTGCTATATTTTTTTGACTATTTTGGTATTTACTACGATTTTTTAGGATATTTTGAAGTTTAGCATTTTTTTTCCAGCTACATGCTAATGTTTTGGCTAACCTACGTTTTTTAGGTTTATCTGGCATTTAGCTAATATTTCAGCTATCAGCTTCAGCGCTAGCATCTTCACGGCCAAATTCAGCTTACAGCATTCACACTAGCATTATCACTGGTAATGATATATATCTAGTTCATAATTATGTTCAAAAGTTACAGTTTTAAAGTTTTAAAAATGTAGTTTTAGAGTGTTCGATAAATGTTTATCCCGTTCAGCCCGTGGTCTGTTCCGGATTTTGGCTCCTCGTGTGATTGAGTTTGACGCCTCTGTCCTACATCATGAGGAAATGTCAAAATAGATGATTTTTAAAAACAGTTTTCATCGTAGCGGGTCTTTATCTCAAATCTCTTCATTTCCCAGACTTCTATTCACGCATCAGTCACATCTGGATGACAGATATTCTCTGCGTGGGTGCGTGCGTGCTTCCTATACCGTGGAAACAAGACGATCCAGGTGAGGTGTCATCCAGCCTGAGAGATGCAGCCCTCTGCGGCTCCGAGCGCGGAAGGAGGCGGCAGCAGCGGGCTATGACATCCTGAAGTCCGCCTCCCGCTCACTCACACCCGCAGCTGAAAATGTAAGGACACCATGACGAGGACGAGAGAAAGATCTGAGCGGAGAACCACCACACGCAGGTGTAGAGCCGCTGCCATAGTCACAATGGACGCTGCTGGGTTAGCATAGCTAGCTTGTTGCCCGAGTTCGCATTGTTTGCTTTCTGAGAGTAAAGCTGTGTACCGCAGGTTAACCACAAGTACATCTACATGCTCATAAGATCGTATTTTACCTACAAGTCCACTTCCGCGGCTCGACAGATGCTCCCTAATACCCAGCAACCCCGGTTAGCATGTAGCATCGAGCGAGCTAAAGTTGGTGCGGCTCACCTCACAGGCTCGTCTTCAGCAAACATGAGGTCCCGGTTCCGGTCCGCTCTGGGTCCAGGTCACTCGAGTTAGTTTATTTTCATAAATAAATTAAAGAGGACGCAGATTGCACGGTTTCTCGGTGGAGGTTGTTGCTCCCCAGTAGTTCCTGTGTCCGGGGACTGAACGTGAAAGGAGGCGTTGCATGGTTGGCAGACGAAGAGTCCTCCCCGCGCGGCTGCTGCCTGTCAGTGCTGCCTTCAAATGCCGCAGGAAACGGCCGCTTCCCCACGTTCACCGCGCGACCATGACGCCAACATGAAATCATAGTATGCTAACATAAAAACCCATGCGTATATCATAAACCTAACATATGTTCAATAATGGGCATCAGATCCGATTATTATCCAGAGAACGGCTGAGGTCACAGCTTCAAATGATTCGATTTTTTTATGTGAAGGCATCATTAACATAATCATCCCTCTAATAAAAATAACAAAAAATATGTCAAAAATTCATCAAAAAGGACAAAGAATGGTGAAAAACACATTTACTCTTAAATATTTCAAATGCACACTTATTTGCCTTTTAATTCCCACATTATAGGACCCCCCGCCCCCCCACCACCCAAAAAAAATAAATAAATAAACTAGAAAAGTTGCAAATAAACCTCATTAGATGCCAAGTTAGCTAAAAACGTTAAAATGGGGCTAAAACGTTAGCCAAACTCAAAATTAGCCATAAAAACCTCAGTAGCATTAATGTCCTCAGCATGCTGAACGCTTTGATGCCCATATTGCGTAGGTTTCAAAATGCATGAATTTTGTGAAAAAACTGCACAAATTGCTTAATTTTGTATAACATTTTCAAAACTGCATAAAATGTAACAATGCCAAAAGTACAAGCATGGATTTCCTGAACACGCAGAATGTTTTTAGTTGCATTAATTGCAGAATTTGCAGAAATTTGAAAAACAATGCCATTCATTTTAATGAGGCACAAAAATCATATAAATTGTCTAACATCACTAAAATCGTGATGTTTGCAAATACAAAAAATAAAAGCGATCACGTCCTGAACGAGCTGAACATTTTGATACCAAGATTGCAGAAATTGCTGAAAGTGTGATTGAGATTTTACATGCCGAAGAACGTACGGTAGAAAAATAAATAAAAAGAAAGAAAAACAGAATCACTATAGTGGGAATACTTACAAAGCATTCACAGAATCAATCTATATAAATCATCTCTGGCTCCACCTCTCTAGATACTCCTCCACCCTTTCCCTGCTCACTAAAGATCACAATGTCGTCTGGAAACATGATGGTTCAGAGATTCCCGTCTAACCTCATCTGTCAGTCTGTCCATCGCCACAGAAAGAAGAAGCTGATCTTTGATGCAGTCAAACCTCCACCTTCAACTCGTGTCACACCAACAGCACATCATCTCTCTCTAGTTAATTGATCACAAATTTTTGGATTGAGTGCTCAGAGAGCACAAGGAGAACATGGAAACTCCACACAGATAGAAACCAGCCGAGATTTGAACCAGGGGGAAGTTTTCTGTTTACCAGCCTCTATAGCAGGTGTGCCAAAACTTTTT
>NC_050527.1:18850057-18861993 GCF_002922805.2 Oryzias melastigma | reverse complement strand
TACTCCTCCACCCTTTCCCTGCTCACTAAAGATCACAATGTCGTCTGGAAACATGATGGTTCAGAGATTCCCGTCTAACCTCATCTGTCATCTGGATGGATGGACGGATGGATGAATGGATGGATGGATTAATGGATAGATGGATGGATGGATGGATGGATGGATAGATGGACGGATGATGGATTAATGGATGGACGGATGGATGAATGGATGGATGGACGGATGGATGGATTAATGGATGGATGGATGGATGGATAGATGGACGGATGATGGATTAATGGATGGATGGATGGATAGATGGACGGATGATGGATTAATGGATGGATGGATGGACGGATGGATGGATAGATGGACGGATGATGGATGGACGGATGGATGGATGGATGGATGGATGATGGATGGATGGATGGATGGATGATGGATGGACGGATGGATGGATGAACAGATGGATGGAGTTTCATTCATGAAATAGTATCATTAATATTTTTTATTGGTATTTCAAAAGTTTGAACACCTTTTAAAGAGCTGTCCGAGTGTGAGTGCCAAGGGGCCCCAATTATTAATATTAAATATGTCAATTGTAGAAACAGTTAATGAGAAGGAAAGAATTAAGAAATTCCAAAGTCCTTCATTATTCAATCAAAGTAAAAAAACGACTCACTTCACAGTAAAATAAATGGCGTTGCATTGCAGAGTTAGACAGGGGGAAAAAGATAAAAAGTAGGCTAAAACCTCAACAAAGCAAATCAGTGCAAACACCATTAAAGCAATCATAATTATAACTTAATGTTCTTGTTTTCACAATCTATATCCCATACATGTCAAACATTTGAAGATCACTATTTATTTTAAACTGGGCAAATTCCATCTGTAAACAGTTTTTAGGTCGAGCATAAAACATTGAGAAAACATCCAGGGAAACAACAGACATTAACAATTCTTCCTTGTCAACCAGACTGCAAGATTAGCTGTTGCTAAAACAACATTCAGAAGCGTCTCGACATGTATTTTTCACACAGAACACTTTGGACCATAAACAAAAAGAGGGAGCGGGAAACACGTTTTTTAGTCTGCCACATCAATTCTCAAGAACAGCAAGTAAACCACTATTGACCTAAACCACCAGTGCAGGAGTTTCAGAAGCACCACAGAAATGACAATTCTCTGAATTTGAATCAAAATGAGCTTTGTATTTGTTTGTAGTTATGGCACTGTGCACAATTCTCCACTGGAGATCAGCTCCACGTTTCTCAGCAGGAAACTTGGATGTTTTATCAGAGTGAAACATAAGGTAAAAGCCTCAAACTACATTGATGCTTCACATCCTTCAGAGACTGAAATTGTCTGACTTTGACACCATTTATTGCCATCTTCTCCAATTTTCCAACTCCAACCTAACCAAAGATAAGTAAGTTTCCTACATCATCAGTCCAATCCATCCCATTTGGAGTGACAGTAAAATATGGAAAAACATCCTTCGAGGAGGTATTCCAGCAAATGTCCAAGAGGCAAGGAAAACAGCACAGAACTTCACGAAGTCCTTCACCACTCTAAACAAAAGTTCAAGCTGAAGTTGAACATTTTGCCCCAAGACCCATTGCAGTTTGCGTATAGAGAGAGAGTGGGGGTAGAGGACGCTGTCCTCTGTATGTTACATCGCACTCTCTCATACCTGGACAACGGAGGATGTGCTGTGAGGATTCTTTTTATCGATTTCTCCTGCGCCTTTAATACCATACAACCTCACCAGCTGCAGGAGAAGCTCACCAAGATGGCTGTGCAGCCGTATTTGATGTCCTGGATCCTGGACTACCTAACAAACAGGCTGCAATATGTCCGCATGGGGGGGATCCACATCCAGTGCACTCAGCTGCAGTGTCGGGGCACCGCAGGGAACTGCACTGTCTCCTGCTCTGTTTGGACTGTATACGTCTGACTTCCGCTATGATACTTCAACCTGTCATATTCAGAAGTTTTCAGACGATACAGCCATTGTGGCGTGCATTAAAGGTGGAGAGGACGGGGAGTACAGGCAGCTGGTGGAGGACTTTGTGGCCTGGAGCAGGAACAACCAGCTGCAGCTGAACGTCCAGAAAACCAAAGAAATTGTTCTGCACTTCAGAAGAAAAGCTCCAACACCTCAGCCCATATGCATTGAGGGAGACTGCGTTGAGATGATACAGTCATACAAGTACCTGGGGGTCGTGTTGGATAACAAGCTGGACTGGACCTCCAACACAGACCAGCTCTACAAGAAGACCCAGTCCAGGCTGTACTTTCTCTGTCATCTTCGCTCTTTTAACATCTGCTCCAAACTGCTGCGCGTTTTATCAGTCTGTGGTGGCGAGTGCCTTCCTCTATGCTGCTGTGTGCTGGTGCAGCACCAGTAACAAGAACATCTCCCGGCTAAACAAGCTCATCCGTAAGGCCAGCTCTGTGGTTGGTTTGCAGCTGGCCCCGGTGGAGGACGTGGCGGAGCAAAGGACTTTGTTCAAGTTCAGGGCCATCGTGACCAATCCCAATGCATGAGGCCTTCATCGGGAGGAGGAGCATTTTCAGCAGCAGACTGCTGTCACGACGCTGTTCCACGACAGACTGAGCAGGTCTTTTGTACCTCGTGCAGTAAGACAGTACAACTCCCTGACTGAACAACAAAAGAGGACTTTAATCAATTTCACATTTTGAATGTTTTATGGTTTTTACTGTAATATGCTTAGATTACAAATATTTTATTGATTCATTTTATCTAAATTAATATTTTTACTATTTAACTGTTAGATTTTAAGTGTTTTTTAGGGTTTTATTTATTTCTGTGTGTGTGTGTGTGTGTGGTGATTGTAAGCAGCTGGCCACTTTTAAATTTCCTTCAGGATTAATAAAGCTATTCTATTCATAGCATAAACCATTTGTATAAAGAAATAGGGGTCCTCACAAAAGTAAGAATGTGTGTTTCAGGATTTGTTCACGTCTTTTATGGTAATCTGATAACAGCAATGTCTGTGGTTTTGCACACGTGGTAGTATGGCAGTCTCCCTGATCCCAGGAGCATGTGCTGGAATGTTTGTGTTCCGAATAAATGTGCCGGTTATGCACATAAGTAAATGGCTCTGTGTTTCTGCATCATGCTGAGAGAATATGGAAGCATTACTGGTTTCTCCATCCCTCTACAACATCCACATTTAAATAGTGACATTTGTCCCCTTTTATCCAAAAACAGATTAGCAATTACAAGATTTATTAAGTAATCACAGTTTTAGCTATTATATCTATCAGGTAGCAATTTTTCAAACCCCATATAACCATTTGTATCTTATTCAAAACATGCTTTTTGGAGACCCCTATCTCATTATGATGAAACTTTTCTTTAAAAAAACATTTTGGCCCATGTTTCCTGCCCTGCAACAGATTATCCTTCCACTAGAGGCAGTAGAAGGCCTTTTCCTGCTTATTTTCAAAATGGCTGCTTCCATAAAATCTCAAAAACACTTTTGGCGGGAAAACTTTTACCTAGGGGGGTAATGGATCACGGATAATCCGTGGTCCGTGCGGACCGGGACACGTTTCATAATTGAAATGGAATTCTCGTCAGATTCATGTAAATCTTCTTTGTTTTGACAAGCGCTAAAGTAGCTACTTCATGTTTATCTTAAAGTCTGTTAATCTGAAGCTCCTGCTGCATGTGGGAGGAGCTTCAGTCAAAAACTTTTCTCGACTTTATAATGAAGGGCGCGGATCCATAGATACCAGGTTTATTTAATTTGAGGAGCTGAATAAATGCATCAGTACACGTTTCCATTTCTGGATTCAAAGAATCTCTCAAAGAGAAGCTGCATCTGTCTCGCACAGGAGAAAGACGCTCCGTAACACACTCGTCGGTGCTGTCAGGGGGGCGACAGTATGGCAAGCCAAAGAGATCAAAAATCATCAAGAAAAGCGAGCACGGGAGTGTCACGTTGTACAGATAATTATTATTTTAAGTATTTAAATGTTCCCACAGTTAGTTTCAATAAAACAATTAATAGCCAAAATTTTTTTTAACTGTTTTATTCATGATTTAATTTGGACAGAAGGCGGTTGGGATGAACATTTATATTTTAAGCAGTTCTCCAGAAAGATTTGGTATTGTCAACACTATTTTTAAGCATTCATTTCTCTCAGTTCTTGTAGATTTGGTCTAAAAACATATAGAAGTAATCAGAAACTACATGTTTTACCATGTTGTTTGTTCAAAGTTTAAATATATTTTGTTTTAATAAATAAGCCTCAATGACCAAATGTTTTAATGTTGCATTTATAAATATTGTGTGTGTGAAATACTTTATATGCTTATCAAATATATGATTTGAACGGTTTACAAAAATTTATTTAGCTTTCATGTTGTTGTTTATTGTCGTTTTTGTTTTTTAACTTTTTACTGATCCAAAAAATGATCTGAACCGTGACCCTAAAACCGTGACACGATCCGAACCGTGAGATTTGTGATACGTTACACCCCTATTCATAATCAAACAAGCAACATTCACCGAAGTACTTGAAACCTTCATCTAACTTTAACCGGGTTGTCTGAGATAAATAATTCATGACTGGTTTAATATCATCCAGAGGAATTTGTGGAAGCAGCTGAGCTGCTGTTCTGACTGCAGACAGGATTAGTGACATTTCTACTATGATTTGTGAATGATCTAAGACAGTGGTCCTCACTATTTTTTAAAGAAGAGCCACATTGACGGACCAAAGAGAAAGGGCGAGCCAGAAAACATTCCCGGCACAAAACAATTACGTGTAATCGAAACACCACCTTAAAAAACACAGTCAAAAAGTGTATGTGTGCATTTACCTTAGTGCATGGAAGCACGGAAGCTGGTATGCAGTTCCTTGACTTTCTTCATGTCGTATTTGTAGTTTGTTGTAGCAATGCGAGTAAGACATTCCAGGTTAGCATTGGTCAGTCTGTTCCTCTGTTTTCTCTTGATTGTGTTCATTGTGGAAAAGGTAGATTCACATGGGTATGTGCTGGCAAAAAAGGACATCACTTTCTGCACAAGGGGCTTCAAAGTTGGAAAATCTGCTTCAGAAACTAGATTCCAGAAGTGAATGACACCTGTTTTAAGCTTAGCTTGGAGAATGTCATTACTTTGGATCTCAATGGCTTCACTTTCAATCCTGGCACGATTGAGAGGAGCGAGCAGTGTGATGGTTGGTGCAAGCTGGGTTACACTCAGATGGTAGGGATTTTCAATGAAGTTAAAAAAGTCTTTGTGTTCATTAAAATCACTGAACCTGCATTCAAATTCTCCTTTCAGCTCATTCAAAACCTCCACAAGTGCAGAATGAGAAAAGTGCTGCTCCAAGGATGGATCTTTAGTGAGGAACTCCTTGAGTTTGGGGAAGTGGTTGTGTTTTTCATCAGGTATCCATAGATCACTTATTTTGGTTTGAAATGTTCTGACAGCTCGAATCATATCACTTGGAGGCTTGCATCTCCCTTGGAGCTGCAGGTCCAGAACATTTAAGTGGCCGGTGATGTCTGTGAGAATGGCCAGTTGTCTGATCCAGGCTGGGTCTTTCAGCTCTGGCTGATCTTTTCTCTTGCTTTCCAGGAAAGTGCAGATTTCAGGAAGAAGGCTCAGAAACCTCTCAAGAACTTTTCCACGAGATAGCTATCTCACTTCGCTGTGTATCACCAAATCGCTGTACTCTTTGTCATATTCTTCTATTAATTGCCTGAACTGCCTGTGATTCAGAGCTCTTGAAACAATAAAATTCACAACATGCACCACTGTTTTCATCACATTTTGGAACTTTTGGTTTCTAAGCTTGGACACAAGTGATTGTTGATGGATGATGCAGTGAAAACTGACAAAGCTGGGGATATCATCTCTTTTGTTCATAAGTCCAATGAGACCCTTCTCTTTGCCGCGCATGCTGGGTGCGCCATCAGTGCACACACTCGCAAGTCGGGACCAGCTGATGCGCTTTTCTTCAAAAAAAATCAGAAGTGTGTTCAAAATGTCCTCACCTCTAGTTTGTCCAAGCATTGGTAGTAAACATAGCATTTCCTCTCGAAAAGAATCTTCTCTGGGGAACCTGACCCAAGCACAAAGCTGAGCAGTATCAGTTACATCGGTGCTCTCATCCACTGCCACGCTGTAACAAGCTGCGCCACGTAAATCAGTCAGCATCTGCTCCTGTATGCTCTGTCCGATGTCTTCAACTCTTCTTGTAATTGTTGAATCTGAGAGCTGTAATCCTTTAATCTGCTTGATAATTGCATCCTTGTTGCTAAAATGAGTAAATAATATTTCTGCGGACGCTAAAAAACAATCCTTCACTAACTCAGAGGCTGAGAAGGGTTTTTTAGTCCGTGCCAAAATCCATGCGATCTCATATGATGCCTCTGTTAAAACCTCTGCAGATGAGGTGGTTCTGTGAATGAGATTTTGCTGTCCTAAAAGTGAAGCAGTCAGCTGTGATATTTTATTTTTTCTGAGTTCACTCCCAGGTGGATAACTTTTGTTGAATTTGAGATGCACAGTTTTGAAATGACGTTCCAAATTACTCCGTTTAAATCCAGTTAAAGTTTGCTCACATATTAAGCACAGCGGGTTCGCCCCGTGAAGAACAAATAAAAATCCGTCCGTCCATTTCTCTTGAAATTTCCTGTGTTCGTCTTGTATTGCTCTTACTTTTCGTCTTTTACCCGGTGCGCCGGCACTTTGCGCGCCCGTCCCTTCACCTGCATCTTCCGGATCACTTTCATTTTGTGTCTCTGTAATCACATCCTCAGTTGTCTTTTCAGGATTTTGTATCCGTTTGCCAGGATTTTGTCAGTTTTTTTTTAAATCAGAAATCGATCCATTTTGTTGCTTTTTTTGCTGCCGCTATTTAGCTAGCATTGATTAAGACAGTCAAGTGTGGCGCCGCTGTAGTGACCATTCATTGGTTGTGATGCTGTCGTAAACCCTGATTTAGAGCCTGTCGTGAATCTGACAGAATAACTCCCATGAAAAAATAGGAAGATTTGGAAATGGAACTCAAATATGTATTTATAACTCTGAAATTGAATACAAATGTGCAGATAAAATTTGAGATAAATTAATTAGCTATTATTTGTGGATTTTGAAACCCAGAATCCAATTGGGAGCAGAGAGCCGCCAGGTAGGCTTTGAGAGCCGCGCATTGAGGACCACTGATCTAAGAGGAGGAAATGAATACAACCAGGTAGGACATTCATAAAATACATATTGTACAAATTTCAGTTACAGTTGGTTAGATTTCCTTTTGCTAACATTCAGCTGTTAGCTACGTTCTAAACCGTAGACACCGGAAGCGACTCTGCACCTGACCGGCGATGTGTGGCGTCACTTGAAAAGGCGCAATTAGAGGCGGGCCAGTATCTTTCTCCATCTCTACGGGGTTTACACCACAATATGAGCCTATTGCATGTCTGTTCTTGAACCACAAGGATATTTTCAGAGCTTCGGGGAAGTGTATTTTTTAGACCTGGACCCGCTGGTTCCACTGGGCAGCTGGGATTGTTCCTGCTAGCACTCTGGGGAGATAAGGTCTCATTTGCAACCAGATTGGTTGAACTCGAGCCGTGCCGTGAAGTCTCTAAACACAGCTGCTACTGAAACCCTTATCTGCTGAGCTCCAACCAGGTGTGAGTAGAGCACTCTGCACTCACCTGAGCATCAAAGATGCGTCCCGAATGGCACAGGCTCTCCCCATTGCATAGAATGAAGCTGGGTAGAATCTCCTCCTCCTCAATACCCTTCAGGCGGAGCTTGAGGTTCTCTCAGGCCCAGCATCTTCTGTTTCCACATCATCAGACAGCAGACTCTCCTAACTCTGTTCTATTTGGATATTTGGACTTTATGCAAACACGTCTATAAATAAAATAGATCAATATAAAACGCAGATCTAACAAAAAGGGAGTAAACCTATGGAAACGCAAAAAGACAGAACAAGTCCCTCAACTATGTGGTAGTGAGCATCTAAAATAAATCAAATGATCAGATCAAATGTTGCAATAATAACCGAATCTTAAACAATGATCGTATTAATGAATCTCTGCATGAAAAAATATAAACTGCAGTCTAAACCAGAAAAATGAGCAACACCTCCAGAAAATCTTGAAAACATTCTAATAATCAAGTTAGAAACAGGATTTCCTTAAAATGTTTTGTCTGTCTGAATAACAGATGTTATCAAACACATCACCTTCTTCTTAGTGGTTACACAGAAGTTCTGACATTTTCTAGTCAGTTTATCTCCATGTCATGGAGGTACCGCTCTGAATGATGCTAGGCTGACGCTTTAGCTAAACAAACTGTCATCAGATCAGAAGTTCACATAACTTGAACATTTCCAGCGTTTACCTGTGTCGTGTGTTCACACAGTCTTCATGTCCGCTGCAGTCACCACAACTTCCTCCAGCTCCTCTGGGGGGACCCTGAGGCGTTCCTAGACCAGCCTAGAGATGTAGTCTCTCCAGAGTGTCCTGGGTCTTCCCTGAGGCCTCCGCCCAGTGGGACATGCCCGGAACACCTCTCCAGGGAGGTGTCCAGGACACATCCGGATCAGATGCCATCTCAACTGGCTCCTCTGGATGCAGAGGAGAAGCGGCTCTACTCTGAGCTCTCTCTGGATGACTGAGCTCCTCACCCTATCTCTAAGAGAGCGCCCAGCCACCCTCCAGAGGAAACTCATTTCAGCAGCTTGTAGTCGGGATCTGGTTCTTTCAGTCATGATTCAGAACTCATGATTCTAGGTGAGAATTGGAACAAAGATGGTCCGGTAAATTGAGAGCTTTGCTTTCTGCCTTAGCTCTGTGTTTACTCCAACAGACTGGTACAGTGACTGCACAACAGCGCAGCAATCTGTTTTTCAATCTCCCGCTCCAATCCTTCGTCACTCGTGAAAAAGAGCCCAAGATACACTGTACTTGGATGGTTTTCCTCTTTAACTCCAGCAGCTACTCTAACTTTGGTTGTCTAACAAAAACAACCCTCTGCATTCATCCGGACTTGGTACCGGCACATGAGAACACTGAATTGTGAACTCATGTGGTTGCATTATTGTTTTTTTTTTTTTTTCAACTTTAAGGTCTTTACAATGACAATAATAATCTATTTTATTAAAAGTGCATTTGAAAACACTAGAATAAATACATAGAAGCAAGTCACATTAAAATCATCAAACAGAAAAAAGGGCAGTCAGTCAAAGGTCAAAGCAGGTTTAAACATGAAGGTTTTTAGTCTGGATCTGATTAAAGAGTTGACATTACAGAGGTCAGGAGGGAGTGTCTTTTCTTTCCAATTGATGGACAAACAGGTTTTTTTTGTTTTAATGTGGGGAAACTGGAGCGCCCAGAGAAAACCCACAGGTGATTCTTCATGTCTTTAGGTTATGTGGGGCGTGAAGAACCTCCTCATTCTGGTAAAGATCCTCCTAACTCTTCTGAAGCGCTTTGGCCTTGTCTTGAATGGATTTTCATTGAAAGGTCCATCTTTTGGTTGTTCTTTGCTTCCAATGTCAATCTCTTGGGGGTTTGTATTTTGGGGAGTTTCTGAGGAACCAGCAGGTGTTGATTCTTCTGTTGCTGGTAGATCATCCTCAGCAGTAGCGCTGCATTGTTCAACACACACTGACGCTACTTCTTCCTCTTTCAGATTGGTGGGAACTTGTTCTAAGACTTCTACTTTCTGAAGATGGATTTCTATTATAATTGTTGTTTTTATGCAGGTGTTTTTCTTGCTGGTAGAAGTAGACTGATTACTTTTCCCCGTTTGTTCAGCTGCAGCCTCTGCTCCATGAAGACATTCTTTCTCACAAGGAAGGACATTTTCTGTGTTTTGAAGAAGGGATTCTTCACGGCTTCTGGCAGGTGGGCTGATCTGGCTTAGTTGAGTTTCCGGGCCATCGTTCACACTTGCAGGAAGCTCCTCAAAGGTCTCAATGTCTGAGGTTGAACCACTTGAAATGACTTGCTTCAGTTCTTCCTCAAACACCTCCTTCACGTCCACAGGTCCATCAGCTGCTGGAGTCGTTCTTTCCATTCCTGGAAGCTGAGCCTGTCTCATTGTAGTTTGAGCTATGGCAGCATAAGAGTCCTTAGCGCTGTCTGAAAGGTGCCTCATGGTGATAAAATCATGATCCAGGGCTTGACTGGGTGTGATTCTCTGTCGAGGATCAAAATCCAGCATGTTCTTTAGCAGGTTCAGAAATGCTCGGTGGTCGTCGTCATCAAACAGATCATACATCTTCTTGTGGATGTTTTTCATTTCCTCAAGATCTGGAATGTTGTTAAGTCTTCTGACTGCTTCTCCTGTTATTTTTGAGTACTCGTCTGGTGAGTTCATCCTCCAGCCAGGTTGACTGCAGTCCTTGTCAAAGGTAAAGAACTCCCTAGAGAAGAGTCCTTATTTAGAAGCGTCTCCTGAGGTAAACCCAGCCACTTCACCACACAACGGAGTGTATCGTATTCTTCGTCGTAGGTAAAGGGCAGACGGCCGAAGTACAAGGAGGCCAAAACCATTCCGATTGCCCACATATCTGCACTGACGCCCAGAGGGAGACCCAGACTGACTTCTGGGGCTCTGAATGGCACAATTTGCAGAGCGGTTCCAAGCTCCATGTCTCACGAGTCCATGGCCATACCAAAATCAATCAGTTTGATTTTATATGGCGCTGAGTCCTGGTTGACCATCATAGTGTTGTCCAGTTTGATGTCACCGTGAAAAACGTGAATGCTTTTTAGTGCCTTCAGAGCTACCAGCAACTGCTGAGCTATAGCTCTGATTCCACACAGATGTGTCGGCCGAAAAGAGTTTTTCCGTATGAAGCTCTCCAAGCTCTGATCCAGCATTTCATAGACCAGGCACATGTAATCTTGATGCTCAAAAGACTCGTGGAACTTGAGGAGATTGTTGGCGTCAGGATCCAGATATCGAATGTTTCTCGTGGCTTTGGCCTCGTCCATGCCTGCATCTATTTCGTCCACAATTTTGACAGCATAACAGTCGTTGCTTCCCAGTTTGGAACATTTGGCCACTTTTCCAATAGCTCCTTGTCCCAGGAATTGACCGATTTCATAAATTCCCAGCTTTCCCATAAGGTAGTGTCCGGTTCTTGGTTCACTCATTGTTGTAAAGTTCTCTTGAATGTTTCCTAGAAATCAAAGTGTGCTCTTTAACAGCAGTTAAAGCTCAGTTGTCTGCAGGAAGTTCACCGTTTAAGAAGCTTTGTAGCAAAATACAAGTTCTTCTTCTTAGAACCACGCCTCTTTTTCCATGGTTTTATTTAACACCAAGCGAGACGCTCGCAATACGTTTGCGCAAGATCTCTTTGAATGACCGTAATCCCTGAACGGTGTGCTATTTTTGAAAAATTCAGTTTCTAAAAGGGGAGACCAGTAGCGGTTTTAGGCACGGGCAATACGGGCAGCTGCCCGGGGCGCCGATTCAAAGGGGGTGTAAGCTCAGCGCTGGGAGGAAAAATTAATCTGCGCAGCTATGATCGTCTACTACCTGTTCTGTTTTGAACAGCCTGAAATCAGCGAATTAGCGCCCTCTGCTGGTGCAGGCTTCCCTGTCCGCTGAGCAGGAAACGGACAGGTGTTTAGAGAGAGGGAGGGGCGGAGGGACAGTTCAGCTGCGGGTCTCTCCTAAACGAAGAAGACGGATGAGGAAGGAGGGCGGGGTCTACTTTGTAGAATGTTTTATTTTTAAGTCAGTCATAACATGACATTCTATAAGCCATGTGTCAATACAGGAAAAGCTCTAAATCAACCAGTGGCGGGCCGTGCATTTCACACCTAGGCCTTCAGTACTCCATCTGAATCAATCCAACCCTCAATAACTATTTTATGGCTATAAAACTTCTACTGCAGGCACAACTGCGACACACATAAAAAAGCATAAAAAAATAACCTG
>NC_050527.1:18837219-18848908 GCF_002922805.2 Oryzias melastigma | reverse complement strand
TCGTCCGGGAAGTAATTCAGTGTAGAACCGCCACTGGGGGAGACATTGCGTTTTCTTATCAATATCACGAGATCACGGTAATCTTACCCAGAGGCGAGGAGCTCCGTCGCTTACTGGTAAAACAGACGGTGGAGGGAAGCAGAGAGCGGAGCGGTCAAAACCAGTTTTTATCCATCCATCCATCCATCTTCTTGACTGCTGCTTCCCTTTCGGGGTCGCGGGGTGCCGGAGCCTATCCCGGCTACTGAAGGGCGAAGGCGGGGTTCACCCTGGACAGGTCTCCAGTCTGTCACAGGGCCTCAATCACACACCCATCCACTCTCACATTCACACCTAGGGGCAATTTAGAGTCACCAATGAACCTATGAAGCATGTTTTTGGACGGTGGGAGGAAGCCGGAGTCCCCGGTGAAAACCCACGCATGCACGGGGAGAACATGCAAACTCCACACAGAAAGGTCCCAGCCGGGAGTCGAACCGGGGCCTTCTCGCTGTGAGGCAAGAGCGCTAATCACTGCGCCACCAGTTTTTATAACGGCGAAAAAAACAGAAACATGTCTGAAAGACGATCATCCTGGGTAACAAAACCTCCATGTGGGTTTAGAGAAGATGTTGAAACCGAAGGAGCAACGGAAGGAGTCCGAAGTCCCGTTTGTCCTCACCATGGACTGTATGGTCTATGGTCCTCACCCAAAAATCATTTCCACTCCCAGTAGATGCAGGTCGCCCCTTCGTCCACACGGGGGCAGTGTTGTGTAGGAACAGGGATGCTGCTGATGAAGAAACTTCAGATGAGTCCAGAGGTTCCAGAGTCCTCACAGCAACGATCTGGATCAACACATCGACCCTGTTTGAACATAAATGTGTTCAATAAAGTGGATTTTTACAGGACTACCAAAAAACTGCAGCTTATTCAGAACTCTGCTGCTCGGGTTCTCACAAGGACCAAGAAAGTAGACCACATCAGTCCAGTTCTGAGGTCTTTACACTGGTTACCTGTCTGTCAGAGGATAGACTTTAAAGTTCTGTTACTGGTTTATAAAGCTTTGAATGGTTTAGCACCAAAATACATGACTGACCTCCTGACCCAGTATGTACCAGCCAGACCTCTCCGGTCATCTGGATCCGGTCTTTTATCAGTTCCTAGAGTCAGAACTAAACATGGAGAAGCTGCATTCAGCTTCTATGCTCCACATATCTGGAATAGACCTCCAGAAAACCTTAGATCTGCTGAAACACTCAGTGTATTTAAATCCAGGTTAAAGACTCACCTGTTCTCAGTTTGATTAATATGTATTCAAAAGTTTACGTCCGCACTTTTTATCTATGCTTGTTTTAAAATAAAATCTTTTTACTTTCTTTTAATTTTATTTTAATGATTTGAATGATGATGAATGACATTTTTACTATTTCTTTTGATTGTTTCTTTTAATGTTTTATGTAAAGCACTTTGAATTGTCTCTGTACATGAAATGTGCTACAAATAAACTTGCCTTGCCTTGAATGAACAGAGGGGATGGATGTTAATGGAACCATTTTGCAGAGCAGACTCTAAAGATGAGAAGAAGCTGGAGAGAAGCTCTACTGAACCTTCAAGAACATGAAAGCCTCAGATCCTTCTCTTTAGTTTTCATGTGTCAGACCTTGTTGCTCTAACGTTAGCCTCCTCTTTGTGATGAGAGAACCAGCAGCTGGCAGTGGGAAAGTAGTGACGCCAGAAGACCTCTGAACAGGAGTCATGTTGGCTGTGGGAGCAGAACACAGCTGGGAAGTCCTCTGACTCATGTCCTTGCTTAGAAACCAAAGCAGAAATTCTCAGAACAAAGTTCAGCTTCAAGACAGACACGCTCTATTAAGGAATAGTCTTAGTTTTCCCCCAACTTCTCTTTTTATTGTCATAGGCGTTTGATTAAATCCCATCTGAACACGCTCAGAATGCCTCACAAACATCTGGGTACAAAGCAAAGGAAACATGTACACCCTAGAGAAGACTTTGGTTCCATGTTTTCATCTGAAAATCACCAACTCCAAGCAGAACCCTGGTCCACGTGTTCACAAATATACCTCCTGTCATTGTCATTTACGAAAAAATGAGAGAAATCATCTTCAATAAAAAAGAAGAGGAGTGTCTCGAAGCTGTTGCCGGTGAGGTGACAGGTGTGATGATGTGAGCGCGTGTCTGTGGATGGAGCTTGAGTGCGAGCGTAAGTGAGAAGAGCAAAGTTTATGAGTGCACACATGTTTTTTTTGGTCGTATTTGGCGCCGCTGACATTAATAAAGCTATGTTTCCACATGGGGAACTTTTGCAGCAGAACTTGCTGGTTTCGTCTTTTTATTGTCGCGGCGCTTGCCCTGGAGGCTGCGGTGCTGGAGCGTTTGGGGTCCACTCCAGGTTGTGGATCCGGTTGGGCACCAATGACACTCCACGCAGCTGTGAAGTGTCAGTGGTGCTTGTGTGCATTGTTTGTCTGTGTGTGAGAGGAGCACAAAGGGGTGGGCTGGTTTTAGTTTTTCTCTTTTGTGTTTGTTTTGTTTTTAATTGTAAAAGGCTTTGAGCTGCAAGTGCTTGAAAAGTGCTTTTAATAATTAAAGATTGATTTAATGATTGATTAATTGATTGATTAGTTCAGTCAGTTCAATAATAACCACAGAAGGTCAGATTATACTCACACTAACTTTCTGTTCTGCCAAATGTCAATACGAAATATGAAAAAGGAGTTTACAGCTGATCACCACTCCATTTACCGGGGGTGAAAATAAAGAATGATACTGTCCAGTTGCAGAAAATGGATATAGGTGTTAATGAGCAAAGTAATGAAACATTTTTTTAATTTACATGCAGTAAAAGCATCATCACAGAATGAATCTACGTTCATTTACTCAGGCTCTGTCTCATAATGTAACAGAAGATGAATATTACAGCAGTGGCGGGCCGTGCATTTCACACCTAGGCCTTCAGTAGTGCTCCATCTGAATCAACCCAACCCTCATTAACTATTTTATGGCTATAAAACTTCTAGTGCAGGTACAGCTGCCACACACACACCAAAAGCATAAAAAATAACCTGATAAAATTTCAATATTATGTAGGGATATAGTACAATTTTACTCACCAAAAATCCAAAAAAACAAAATCCATCCTTTCTTTCCTCAAGAAGATTTCAATCACTGTCGTGCAGAATCCATGCGTTTCGCAGATGTAAAGTGTTCCGTGGCTGTGATAAGCTGGAAAATGTTCTGGTATTCCTGAAGCCTCTTGTGGTCCAGGAGGGAGACAAACATCAGTTTTTGTGATCTTGAAATCTGGTCTGTGTCTGGAAAATAATATTGTCGGTAGTGCGCGCGAGGATTTTGCGCTGCACCTCTTCGTGAGCTCGGAGCGCCCGTGGTGCGTTCAGGGGCCTCGTAGATTTCCTCGTATCAGCTTCTCTCCCGCTCAACGGAGTCACGGAACTCCTTTACCCGTGCCAGACAAAACTGTGCCACAACTTTACCCAGACATTCATTTTCCACCAAAAATCAGACGATGAGACGCTTTCCACTGGTAACATCTTCAAACCTGACACGCCGCTCCTCGGCACCTGTGTCCGTCACATAACGCAGAACCAGAGCGAGCTGCGAGCTATCCAATCAAAGTTCGTGAAAATGATGACGTTTCCGTGGGCCTGCTAGCTGGCCTTGGTTTGGCCTACTCCAGATCTGATTGGTTGAAGCAACAGCTTGGTCGACAAGTATTTTATGCTACAGGGCCCGCAGAACTGATTGTGAAGGCCTCCGGGCAGATTTCTTTGACCCTAGCAACAAATGGTGCTGCAATGTGATTGGTTAATGCTTAAATAGGAAAATACACGTCTGGAAGCAGCGCAACCAGGGAGACAGCAATGAAAGGACGAAGACAGAGCATTTGGAATTATAGAATACGTATTCACGGAAATAAATAATAATTAATATCAGTCTGTGATTCAGATATTTTTAGGCCAGCAGAGAAGGCCTTGCAGGCCCTGACGGCCCACCACTGTATTACAGAAACATACACTGGTTTGTTTTTGTCATGGTTCTGAAGTATTGATGGTATTTGGTTGTGATGTATCCAATCCTATTGCTGTTCACATGACAAGCCACAAATGCAGTACTTTTAGTTTCAAACATAGTTACAATCGATTTCAACTATTTTCTTTGTGCAACATTACTATGAAAGCACTTTTTAGAGTTAATGACAGCATATGTTTAAAAAAGCTATTTGACCTGCTGTTTGTGAATTGAGTAACATTTAAGACATATTGAAAATATAATTCTGAGGATGATAAACACCCAAACCCCACAGAGAAGTAAAGCTTCACTCAAGCTGCTATTTCTCATATTGACATCACAGTTTGAGGAACGACTCGATCATGAAACGATCTTTAATGCAGCTTTCAGTGACTTCCAGTCATTCTCTGAGCTTGGAGGACATGAGATTTTAGCTGCCAGTCATCAGTTAGACGAGCAGTACCTGTGTGGTCTGATTCTGTGCTGATTGAAGTCATGTTACCGTCCTGTCACAGGTGCTGTCATCTCACTATAAAGGGCTGGGTTGAGAATGGGTTGAGGAAAGATGTATCTGGAGCTCTCATCTCCACAACTGCATACATTCAAGTCCTTCACTATCAAAGCTCAGATTGATTTTGTTATTTGGTCAGCCTTTTCTGACCACGCTGGAAGTTTGTTTAGAAATTTTGAGGTTTTTTACACCGTTGGGTGTGCTCCAAGAAGAACGTGTTACTCAGACCTGAAGGTTTCCATCCTGACCTGGATGGAACCGTTCAATGTGATTTTGCACATTTGTTGGGTTTCCTACAGAGTTCATTTTGGGCTGACAGAACTCAAACACCCCATGACTTTGATCCAAAGTTAATTGGCAGTTGACACTGAAGTCTGGCTGGTCACATGACCCGATCTGCAAGGTCAACCATGTTTGTATGCTCTTCAAAAAGTGTAAAGTTAAAATCCCCCACCTTTAGCTCTGCTTGTTATTTTTGACTATTTCAAATCCATAAAATGACTGAATCATTTGTGGATCATAATCGATGCATCTAATCATGGATTTTTCCCTCTCCAGCTTTACACCAAGATACAGTGGAAATCCTAATAAAAAGACAAGTTTTTCCAGAGCTCCTCACCTTCATCCCGTGAGTGATGAAGTGACACATAAAAAAATCTATAAATGTACCAAAACTCAAATTTCAGACAGATACTTTTTTTTCCCTGGACATTAATTTTTGTAGCTTACGGGGGCCGTAGTTTGGGGTAGTTTAACAGAAAACGCTGTTAGCATCAATCACAGACAGAACTGCAAACAGAAAAAACGCTGTTAGCATCAATTACAGACGGAACTGCTAACAGAAAACACTGTTAGCACACTGTTAGCATCAACCATAAACAGAGCTACTGACAGAAAACACTGTTAGCATCAATAGCAGACAGAACTGCTAACAAAAAAACGCTGTTAGCATCAATTACAGACGGAACTGCTAACAGAAAAAACTGTTAGCATCAATCACAGACGGAACTGCTAACAGAAAACACTGTTAGCACACTGTTAGTATCAATAATAGACAGAGCTACTGACAGAAAACACTGTTAGCATCAATCACAGATGGAACTGCTAACAGAAAACACTGTTAGCATCAATCGCAGACAGAACTGCTAACAAAAAAAACACTGTTAGCATCAATCACAGACGGAACTGCTAACAGAAAACACTGTTAGCACACTGTTAGCATCAATCGTAGACAGAGCTACTGACAGAAAACACTGTTAGCATCAATCACAGATGGAACTGCTGACAGAAAAAACACTGTTAGCATCAATCACAGACGGAACTGCTAACAGAAAATGCTGTTGGCATCAATCACAGACGGAATTGCTAACAGAAAAAACTGTTAGCATCAATCACAGACGGAACTGCTAACAGAAAAAACTGTTAGCATCAATCACAGACGGAACTGCTAACGGAAAACACTGTTAGCACACTGTAAGCATCAACCGTAGACAGAGCTACTGACAGAAAAAACTGTTAGCATCAATCGCAGTCAGAATTGCTAACAGAAAACGCAGTTAGCATCAATCGCAGACAGAACTGCTAACAAAAAAAACACTGTTAGCATCAATCAAAGACGGAACTGCAAACAGAAAATGCTGTTGGCATCAATCACAGACGGAACTGCTAACAGAAAACGCTGTTAGCATCAATTGCAGACAGAACTGCTAACAGAAAACGCCGTAAGTATCAATTGCTGGATCTTTATTAGATTGCTGTCCATCCATCCATTTTCTTGACCGCTTCTTCCCTTTCGGGGTCGCGGGGGTGTCGGAGCCTATCCCGGCTACTGATGGGCGAAGGCGGGGTACACCCTGGACTGGTCGCCAGTCTGTCACAGGGAGATTGCTGTCCATTCCTAAAAATATGATCTCATCAATGTGTCATTTTGTTGTTCAATATGTCTCTTATGCTGTTTATTATGGAGCTAAATCGGGGCCAATATTATTTGAAACCAAAATAAAATATTTTGAAAAAAAATATTAATGTTGTAAATAATCTGAGGTGGTCCCAAGACAGGTGTAAAAATCAGAGTTTTATCGCGAACAAACCGCGCGTCCAAAACACTGTTCTAGTCCGTTTAAAGCGCCATCTTGTTGTGTTAAGTATAGGGTTCTCCGGCTGCAGCCTCGCGGACTTCAGCGGAGCTCGTTCAATACGACAGGAGAGACCCGAGCAGGAGCAGCCTGCTCTGGTCCTGATCTGTCATCTTTTTCTTATTTTTGTCAAGACAATCATTTAAAAAGGTCCTCAATTTTCGCCCTCTCGGGTTAATGCGGAACAGGCTCCAAACTCAGGTTGTCTTCAAACTCAAGCGGCAGTCATCCAGACACACCCCCGAGTAAGATAGAAGCCCCGGTAACGAGAAAATCTTTAAAGGATTTGATTTTTTGTAGGTTTTCTGTGGAACTCTTTACAATAAATAAACCAGCAGCATCCGTGCAGGATTACATGTTTGACAGGCAGCGAGAAGCCAATTCACCGTCCGGCGTCGGTTTGCTGCCAAAGAGGGGTGGCCTACGGTAGCCGCTGAAAGCGGGGGGCCGCCAGTGTTTGGTGAAGGGGTGTGGGGGGTTAGCAGGTGTGCAACGAAATCAAGGGGCCGTCGGTAGTTGATGCGAGGGGGGGTGCCGGTGTGCGTCTCACACGTTAGAGATCTCTGACTTAATAGGAACAACCATCACCTCCGCGGGAGCTGCAGCTCGAGGTCCCACAGCTCAAGGTCCTACTGCAGCTCGAGGTCCCGCAGCTCGAGGTCCCGCAGCTCGAGGTCCTACTGCAGCTCGAGGTCCCGCAGCTCGAGGTCCTACTGCAGCTCGAGGTCCCGCAGCTCGAGGTCCTACCGCAGCTCAAGGTCCCGCAGCAGTCCAGTTGCCCCAAAACACACACTGCAGTCAGGAGTGAGCAGTGAGTCCCGCAATCGCGGCGGAGAAGCGCTATGTAAAATGTTTACTGGTCATACGCAGTTTTAACATTGTGTTCTGTAGGTTTAATAAGGACGACTTACAAAGCTGTTTTATGCAATCATAGGGACGATGACAGACCAGTACCAGAGCAGGCTGCTCCTGCTCGGGTCTCTCCCGTCGTATTGAATGAGCTCCGCTGAAGTCCATGAGGCTGCAGCCTGAGAACCCTATACTTAAGACAACGAGATGGCGCTTTGAACGGACGCGCAATTCGTTCGCGATAAAACTCTGATTTTTAAACCCGTCTTGGGACAACTATGACAGGGCAGACTAAACAGCCATTTTCTGAGACTAATTATTACAGTTCTCACTTATCAGAGTCAGTGAACGCACTGGAACTGAAGTCCCCCTCTCATCCATTTTGCCCCAACACGCCACAAGAGGGCCAAAAGTTTTGTAACTTTCAGATTCGTAAACAAAAAAAAAAACTGTTTGAAACTGAAAAAAAGATTTGAAACTGAAAAAAAAGTTTTGAAACTGGAAGAAAAAGATTTGAAACTGAAAATAAAAGTTATGAAATTGACATTTTGAATTTTGAGACCATTTTTTTTGTCAGCCAAACATTAATATTTTTTTTAAAATGTTTTATTTTGGTTTCAAATAATATTGTCCCCGATTTCGTTTATGAAGAGGGTTTTAAAATTCTGCTTAAAACTCTGTGTAAATTCTCAAATGAATTTGTATATTAAATAATCTAAATGTTCTATAATGACATTGAGTTATCACTCCGTTTTAACCCATGTCATCCAACATCTTTTTTTTCCCTTTAGTGTTCAATCAAACAGAATACAAATAGATTCTAATATACATTTTTAATGAGGAACTAAAGTTTTTGTAGTGTTTTTGCTCTTGTTTGAACATATTGCGGTAGGTGGAGTGTCACTTAGTGAAATGACTGGACCTGTGCGCTCCATCTGCTCGACTGCTCGGGGCGTAAAAGGTAGGGCCTAGCTTGCCTCTGGCAGAGAGTTCAGTGTCAGCTTGCTCCTGTGGATGGACCTGGCTGAGCGAGGCCTCAAGTTGCCCAGTGCGGTGGATGTGGTTTGACGGTGAGTCCGGCTGCAAGTGCACCATCAGGATATCATCAGATGCTCCTCAGAAAAGGTAGAATGCCCTGATTGCCGTATCAGACGCTGTATGGTGCACAGTTTGGTCAGAGTGGTGAGCAGCTGGATTACAGAATTTGTGTTTATGCTGCTCATGCAACTTCTGTGATCGTCCTCCTTGGTTGCAGGAGCAGGTGCCGCTTTTTGGAGCACTGTCCTTTACTGATACTACTGCATTTTGTGCACCATTGGACAATGGTTGTCAGTTGCTGCTGATGTGGGCGTGCCCAACAGGTGACTGGACGGTGGGAAACAGGGAACTTGACACCTGAGCCTGCTGGATGTAAGACGCCAAAGAGCAAGTTTGCGGCTCTGCACCGTTTGCGCACGTCCTCAAACCCCCGGCGGAGCGCGAGTACATCAGGGGACAAATCTGGGAAGATGTAAACTTTAGCTTGATTGTATTGGATAGGTCCCTTCTGTGCTGCGAGTCTCACAATAAGATCCTGGGTTTGACAGTAAAGCAGCCAGACGATGAATGGTCGAGGTCTCCCGCCGACGGCTGGTTTGGGACCCGGAACTCGGTGCGCGCAGTCAACAAGCACTCCACTCGCAAAGTTATCCTTCCCCAGTATACTGGGAATCAGATCCGTGATGAAGTCCCGCGGTCTCCCTTTCTCCGTACCTTCAGCAATGCCAAGAACCCTGATATTATGTCCCCGTTGAACGGGACTCCAGATCATCCAACTTTTTATGATGTCAATCTTATTTCTTTAGGAGCTCCTCACAAAGCGATTCGAGCGCGGTGATCCTCTCGCCCTGATCATTTAAAGCGTCCTCCATTTCACACACCTTTCCTGTTACCGTGGCGAGGGTGGTCTGCATAGAGGTGATTTTAGATGAAAGTTCAGTAAACTTGTTGTCCACTGCGGCACGAAACGTTGTTATAGCACGCATCAGGTCAGCTGTAGTTGGGATAGCCTCCACTGTCTGATTAGCCTCGGATTCAGAGCAGGACAACAGGCTATCTGCTAGCTCCTCGGCCGCTGCGTGTTCGTTAGCAGCAGAGGCTAACATCAACTCGTTCTCTTCAGTTTTCTCTGGTTTCTCGCTGAGTTTCTTGATCTTATTTTTTCCTGGACGTCATTTTGTCAGACTGGTTAAAGATAATGTCTAGCGACAGCAGAAAGGGGATTTTATGTCCAAAAATGTTTAGCAAAAATGACTGGTGATGCGGAGGTCTCGCTAACACGTCCTACTCCATTACTTGCTAACCACGCCCCAGCATGCTTCTTCTTGATGGCCTCCCACAGGTCCTCGCATTGAACCAGCACCCCCTCCACCACTCTGCAAGGGTGGTGGCTGCGATCAGGCGAGATGGTGCTTGGTCTTCGGGGCTTTCTGTGCTCTGTGGACAATGATGCTGGCAGTGCGTGGATGTAAATGTCAGCCTGTGCTCTGACCAGATGATGCTGGGATCAAGCCTGTCCAACAAAGGCAGACCGAGGATAATGGAGCAGTGGGGGGCCTCAATATGCGATGTTTCCCACCATTTGGTTGCGCAGGTAGTTAAAGGGTTGTGGTCAGAATTTGTCGTAGCATTTTTTTTCTTTTACATGGCCCTAACCCTCTTCCGTAGCTCATAACCTAGAGCCAGAAAAAAAAGTGGACCATGAAGGAGTCTCTCAGTCAGACAGCAACCCGTCTCAGTCCGTGCCTCGGGTCCTCTTTGGTTGCCACAACCAGGTGTGGCTCTAGGTTGGTACCCTGATCATTTTTAGCGGGGGGTAAGTAGATATTTTTTAATAAAAAGGTTTTAGTTTGAATCGCTCTTAGTCTGGCCTGTCCCCCAGCAACAGTTTAGATGGAACACCACCTGGCTGACAGCTGCTGGGATCTTTTGGGCACGCAAACCCTTCCACCACGATAAGGTGGCGATTCAGGGAGGGGATTATCAGTCACTAGCTAATTACTAATAATTACTTTGGGGAAACCGAAGTACTCAGAGGAAACCCACAGGACTCCCAGGATTTACTTTAGTTAACTAATGAAAAATTTAGGTGACTGATTTGTTGTTGTTCTTGTTTTTAATAATTTTGGTATTTCATTATTATTATAAATTCAGTAATACAAGTATTGCAAATATTTCAATAAATGCATGTTTTTTAATGCATTTTTTCTTTAAAGTAAATATTTTATTGTTTATCATTAGTTTTTTAACTTTACTCTTCTGTTTTATAAAAAAACATTCACAATTTGTACAAACTTAATTTCTTTAAAATGTTCTAGTTATAAATAAATTACCATGACTACAAATATAACTAAGGGCTTTCAATTCAATTCAATTGTATTTAAATAGCCCAATACCACATTTAAAAAATTGCCTCATTGGGCTTCATACCGGTAGTTGTACTGAAACAGAGTACATAAAATATAAACAATAGCTGATCACTAAACTAAAATAAACAGACTAAATACAACCGGTTATCCCTGGCAGTCAATGGTTTAAACTCAGGTTTAAGTTCAAAAAGAGATAGAATGATCAGAAGTGTTTTAGAAATTCTGTATTGCTATAAAACCTGACATAAGGCTACTTGTTCAATTTTTTTTCCTTTCTTTTTTTTAAGCAAAAGAATAGCTGCTAATTTAAAATGCATCCTTTTTTTCCAAAGAAGTGTTTTCCTACCAGAAATCTAATTTGGCTGGTAAACTTTGGATGTTACCGGCCACTACTAACTAAAAAATCTCATTTAGAGCCCTTGCTACAAGCATTTGAAATTTCCCACTGACATAAGTAAAATAGTAAAAAAAGAAGAGTAAAATTCTGTGTGGTTTTAAAACCTGACATAAGGCTACTCTTTTAATTTTTAATTTTTCTTTTTTGATCTTTTAACCAAAAGAGTAACTGCTTACTTTTCAAATACATCCTTTATTCCAGAGAAATGTTTTCCTACTGGAAATCTAATTTGGCTGGTAAACTTTTAATGTTACCGGCCACTACTAACTAAAAAAGCTCATTTAGAGCCCTTGCTACAAGCATATGAATGTTACCACTGACATAAGTAAAATAGTAAAATTCTGTATTGTTATAAAACCTG
>NC_050527.1:18811372-18837115 GCF_002922805.2 Oryzias melastigma | reverse complement strand
TTGGCTGGTAAACTTTGAATGTTACCGGCCACTACTAACTAAAAAGAGCTCATTTAGAGCCCTTGCTACAAGCATATGAATGTTACCATTGACATAAGTAAAATAGTAAAAAAAGAAGAGTAAAATTCTGTGTGGTTATAAAACCTGACATAAGGCTACTCTTTTAATTTTTAATTTTTCTTTTTTGATCTTTTAACCAAAAGAGTAACTGCTTACTTTCAAATACATCTTTTATTCCAGAGAAGTGTTTTCCTACCAGAAATCTAATTTGGCTGGTAAACTTTGAATGTTACCGGCCACTACTAACTAAAAAAGCTCATTTAGAGCCCTTGCTACAAGCATATGAATGTTACCACTGACATAAGTAAAATAGTAAAATTCTGTATTGTTATAAAACCTGAAATAAGGCTACTCTTTAATTTTTTTTTTTTTAACCAAAAGAATAACTGCTTACTTTCAAATACATCCTTTATTCCAGAGAAATGTTTTCCTACTGGAAATCTAATTTGGCTGGTAAACTTTTAATGTTACCGGCCACTACTAACTAAAAAAGCTCATTTAAAGCCCTTGCTACAAGCATATGAATGTTACCACTGACATAAGTAAAATAGTAAAATTCTGTATTGTTATAAAACCTGAAATAAGGCTACTCTTTAATTTTTTTTTTTTTAACCAAAAGAATAACTGCTTACTTTCAAATACATCCTTTATTCCAGAGAAATGTTTTCCTACTGGAAATCTAATTTGGCTGGTAAACTTTTGATGTTACTAGCCACTACTAACTAAAAAAAGCTAATTCAGAGCCCTTGCTGCAATCATATGCACTCCCACTCTACAGCTACCCCATATGATAATTTCTTTCAAATATCACATTTTTCTCCTACTAAAACTAATTTGGCCCTAAACACGGACAGAAAAGTTCCCTTTCTGGTACAGTAGGAGTAGCCCCAACCATAAAGTTGGAGAAAAAAAAGCTACTCTGAAGTCTTAAACAAACATCTGAAAAACCTAGTCATGACTTTTCCTACTTGTGAGAAAAAAATCTTGGCTCTGCTTTTCTTGCGAGGTTCAGTTGTCACATTGAGCTTCTCCTTGAGGCAAGCAATGATGGTTTGAATAAATGATGGGTCCTCTAATGCCATTGTAGCCTTCAAGAGACCCTCTGAAGAGCCCAAGTATTTCCTGAGGGTCTCAAGGATTTCCCTCATTTCCTCCTCTTTGGATAAAAGCTCAGAATTATTGTCTGGCAAGGTTAGATCCGAAAGATGCTGTATGATGGTTTGGATTTCGTCCTTCTCTTGACTTCTTTTTGTTTTTTTCATATAGTATGACAGAGCCCACACAAGTAGTAAAATGACCATGGTGTTGGAGTCTTTTGGAATTTCTCCTGGTTTTGGAAACTCAAATAATTCAGTTTCAAAAACCCTTTCGCAAGGAGAACTTGAGCTCCAACAGTGGTCGTTTTCATGTTTATCTTCTGTTGCACTGGAGAAGTCATTTTCCCATGATGCTTCATTAGATAACTCATTTTCCCCTGGTGTTACATCAGAGAGCTCATTTTCCTCCGATGATACATTAGAGAGCTCATCACAAGATAACTCATCTTCCATTGATGAAGTGGATATTATCCTTTCTTGATACACCATCAGATTTTCAATGTCTTCCAGAGCTCCAGAAACTCTGTCACTGTGAGTCAGATTTATTTTGAACCACAGTAGCATTTCGGCCACAAGTGTCTCCACAATTTCTATTGTGACTTTGTGGAGATGATTCTTTTCATTTCTCGACAAAGCTCGAGGGGTAGTGAGAAGAATCTGTTGATACTGATGCATTGCATCCTGAAACAAAATTTCAATCAACTCTTGTGAAAACTCCTCAAGAAGTCCACAGCAGGTGATACTGTCCTGAAGACTTGGTTCACGTAACTCATTGATGCTATGAAACAGATCCACACATTTATCTATGACGAAGTCTTGGTTCACGGGAGTGTACGTTTTCTCTTCCTCAGGGTCTTCCAAACTGAAAAAAAAGGAATAAGTGGCTTTCCTTCTCAGAGTTTGCACAGTTGTGTTTACTTTGTCTGAAGCAAATTCAAAGAAGTGCAACCACATTTGTTCATGTGGACCTGGGATGTGTTTGATCAAGAAGTCTCTGACTGGATTCACTACTGCACTCATGTCAGGAGGATGCAGGGAGAAGGTCCTTGGATCTGTCAGGGAATAGTTTACCATAGTCTCCATAAGGACACTGACAATTGAAGACGCTTGTGCATAGAAGTCTTCGTCTTTGGGGACAGAAGCAATAGAAATGTCTTCATCTTCGTCTAGAGTCCATTTTTGTAGGATCTCAACTACTCCATCAATGTAGAAAGGATAGTCGATCGATTCATGGTCAGTCAGTTGATCAGATTCGGACTGGTTTACATCAACTGAATCTACAATTTGGCTAATTTTCGACCTCCTTATGCAACTTCCCAGAATTTTGGCAGTGTCAAACACTGTAGATAGCCATCGTTTCAGGTTTGATGTGAAGCCAGAGGGTTTACACTTTTTCCGACACTTTACACAATTTACTGCCTCACTTAATAGGGAGTTCACTTTTTCATTAACCCTTTCTTCCACCATATGAGTCAATTCCCTAATGGTTTTACCTTTGACTTCGCTTAAGTCAAAGCACTGGGCAAAACCTTTAGAAATAGCATCACCCATTAGAGTTTTAGCATTACCAGCTGATCCAGTCTTCTGCTGGAAAAGTGGAAGCACAATTTCAAAAACATCTGCAGTTGTTTTCTGTATGATGTCTTCTACCAAACCCACTAGAAGAGCTTGAGAGTTACTGTCCAATTGTCCAGCTCCTATCAAGGCCCACTGAACAGATGTAAGTTTGTTTAAATGTTTTTGGATGATGGGCAAAAGAGAGTCCGCAGAAATGAGGACTGTGTCTTGAAGATCAGGTTTACTCATTTTATTGGTTTTGCTGGATTTTCTTTTATGCAAACTTGAAGCCTGTTTTTAAAAAATATTTTTTGAGATCCTTGTACTTCTAACTTGACGCTGAGAAGTTAATTCTTGAATTCTTTGATGACTTTTATTCAAAAAATTTTATTGACTCTGGAGATGGAGGAACTTTAAAGTGGCATCCAGCATCTACATGACATCATCAGGAGTCATTGGAGCATGTGTATGACATCATCAAGAGTCATTGGAGCATGTGTATGACATCATCGAGAGTCATTGGGACATGAGTATAAGATCAAAAGGAAACATCACAGCACATGTGTGTGACATCATTATGCATTCATTTAGCATAGTTATAAGTGTGACATCATCAACTGAATCACATGTGTGTGTGTGTGTGTGGGGGGGGGGGTGCATGTGTCACAGGTCTGAGTGTGGTGATCACAATAACAGAGAATGTTTCTGTAAAATAATAAGTGTTATCAATAGTAGTACTCACTTCATTCTCCAAAGCTCTTCTATTAACATATTTTTTAACAAAGTTACGATTTCCGATTAGTTCATTTGTTGTCCAATATGCAATTCGGCCATAAAAGTCTATACTAAATACAATTTATGCAAGTCTTGCTTTTAAACATGTTTAAAGTTAGGTCAGGTGTTTTACAAAATCAATGAAACATATACGTAAGTCATAGATACAGCTTGTTTACATGGTTACTATGACAACACTGGCTCACTTTATCACGGGCAATCCAAATCCCGTCATGTCAACACAAAATATCGCGAGATTGTCGGCCACTTCCGGTTCGGTTTTTTTTCCCCTCATCGTACTTACACAACAAGAGCTCAATTTTCCCGTTTTAAATCAAGAACAAAAATCTAATCGCACTGATAATTATCTGGGAAGTAAATCAAAGCTTAGGGCTTTCATCTGTGATGATTTAAACCAAATACTAACAAGTAAAGATAAAATGGAGCACTCACTTCTTTCTACAGAAACAGGGAGTTTCTCCGTCTTCAGCCACCTGGGGGCGCTGCTCGAGTTAGACGCCTCATTCAATCCAGGCTCCTGAGAGATCCAGCGGCGCCGCCATATCAGAGAGTCTGCCTCAGCAAGGCTACATCAACCAGCTGTAGTCAACAGAGAATCCAACCATGCCAATCGTCTGTGCAGCTTTCGGATGCAACAAGCGGGGCCTTTTTGAGAGCGGATCATGTGGAATTACCTTTCACGGAGTCTGCGTAATAGTGAACAAAGTTACGTGGCTAACAAAGAAATGCTAACGGCAGAAACTGTTCCTCCTTTGCTCTATCTTTTGCTATTATGTTGATCTACAAATCAACAAAATAGCAAACAAATAACAAACTTTATTTGTTTGGTTTTTGGATAAATGCATGTTGGGTATTTCTAACGTTGCTGCCTGCAGATTCATCCTGATAAAAGTGTTTTTTTTTTCATCTGTTTCATACAGAAAACCATCCCAGCAGACTGACTGGACATGCAGAGAATTGTGGGTAAAAATGCTCCATCGGTGATTTTTACAGAAAAGTTTGTTCAGAGAGGGGATCGGAAGCTGCGATAAGAAGGGAGGATTCAGTCGTGACGGAGTTCTCCGGGTTCTGAATGGAAACCTTCAACACAAGATTTGAGCAGATCGAGTCTGAGATGATGCAATCCTGTCTGTGTTCAGCTTTCCATCACATCTCCAAACGGTTAGTGGATTTATCTGTTTTAATCTTAAATTACTTTAAATATGTCACCCATCACGAAAAAAAAAAAACAATTTAAGACGTTATTTTTATTGGAGTGTTTTTTTAAGTATATTATATTCAAAAAGTTAATTTAGTAATTGAAAGTAAATGTTTTCAATTGCTGCCTGTTTCTGTGTATTATAATATATTGTGAATTAATAACTCATTTTCAAACAATCTTTAAGTAACAAAAAATTACTTGGTGCTTTGAGGTAGGGATGGGTTGATAAAATCACTTATTCGATTTGAATCGAATTAAGCTTAACAGATCAATTATTAATTCATAAAAATATAAATCAATTTAGCGCAAAATGCTAAAGTCTGCTAGCTTAATGCTAACATTAAATGGAATTTCCCATATGATGGCTAATGCTCGGTCGACTGAATGACTAAATGAACATCTTTATGATTTGATTTGATTTGTTTATTTTATTCCACTCATGAAGAGAGAATTACATGAACATGTTCGTTACCCATCAACAGTCTGCATATCTTCATGACAGGAAAGGAGCAGTGAGAAGAAAACAATTCTTATTTCAATTCTGGCCCCATATTATATCTTAAAAAAGAAAAAAGAAACAAAGATGGCTTTTAGCGCCTGTCCCCACATGCTAACTACACGTTACATATTCCTCAAGTTTTGTCTTTGCAAATATTTTTTTAAATAATATTTTATTAGTACAACCTGTTCAGCATTCCAAACTTTTACCCCAACAAAAGAAAATCATGTCTGCTTTAAAGCAGTGCGAGCAACTGGAAACTTAAAATCATATTTCCTCCTGTGATTTTCATCTTCTGCGGTGAAAACAAATAGTTTTTGCAGACTCTCTGGCATCTCTCTGTTTTTAACTTTAAGCATCCCTAATGAAGTTTGCTGTTTTACTAAGTCCTCAAATTTCAACAATCTTGACTCCACAAATAAAGCATTTGTATGTTCGCTGTATCCAACTTTATGAATGATTCGGATAACCTTTTTCTGCTCTAGGTATAACGGTGTTAAATGAGTTTTATATGTATTACCCACACTTCAACACAATAAGTGAAATAAGGCAGTACAATTGACAGTACAACATTCTTAACACGTGACAGGATAAGTAAAACTTAATCTTATTCAAAACAAATACAGTTTTAGCCACTTTACTTTTTATATATGATATATGTGGCTTCCAACATAATTTTTTGTCTAAAATTAACCCAAGAAATTTGTCTTCAGAAAATTTTTCAACCGTTACTCCATCAATCGATAGTTTTACGTCCTCCTGTTTTTTATTAGTCAAAACCATAAACTTTGTCTTTTCTAAACTCATGGAAAGCTTATTATTAATAAACCAATATTTAAGTTTGACCATTTCTATTTCAATATTTTGTATTAAGTGACCTAAATTTTTTCCTGAACAAAACGTAACTATCATCAGCAAATAGAACAAGTCTCAATATGTTTGAGACTTCCGAAATATCATTAAAATACAAAAGAAAAAGAATATGACCCAGTATTGATCCCTGTGGGATACCACACTCAATGTTCATGCATTTTGAGGAATGACCAGTGAAATGTACATATTGTTGCCTTTTATGTAAATAGCTGGTTAACCAGTTAAGAACCACTCCTCTGACCCCAAACAGATTTAACTTTGAAATTAAAATAGAGTGATCAACAGTATCAAATGCCTTTTTTAAATCAATAAACAATCCTGTTGTGTATTTCTTTTCATCAATTGCTGTTGTAATATCGTCGGTTACTTTCATCATGGCCGAGGCTGTTGATCAGTTTGTCCTGAAGCCATATTGACAGTCATTCAATAGCTTATTTTTTTCAATAAAAGAATTCAGTCTGAGAGTAAACAGCTTTTCTAATATTTTAGAGAATTGTGAAAGAAGTGATAGTGGTCTATAGTTATTGAAGGAATGTCTGTCGCCTGTTTTATGAATAGGAATAACTTTAGCAGTTTTCGAAGCTTCTGGGAAAACAGCTGTTTGAAAGGAAAGATTAAAAATATAACATAGTGGCCTCACAATACAATCAATGGTCTTTTTTAAAATTTTCATATCAATACCGTCACTATCAATTGATGTTTTATTTTTAAATTTTTGGACCACAGAGAGTATCTCTGTTTCATCCACCTCAGATAGATACATCGACTGCAGAATTTTACTTTCCCTTTTATGACTTTCTGTCAAATTTCCTTGAGCTTTAGTAATTTCGTTTGCTAACTTAGGGCCTATATTTACAAAAAAAGAGCTAAATTCATTGACCACTGTGTCCATATTATTTATTATATTATGACCTTTAATGAGATATTTTGGGAGGTCTACAGAACCTTTTTTATTTCCCATTACTTTGTTTAGAATATTCCACGTGGTTTTAATATTGCTCTTATTTTCAACTAAAATTTTATTATTGTATTCCTTTTTTGCTTTTCTCAAAATGTTCATTAGTTTATTTTTGTACACCTTGTATTGTTTTTCAGAAGCCTTTGTTCTAAACTTTAAGAAATTCTTGTAAAGTTTATTTTTCTTTTCACATGCATGTAAGCCCCTTGTTATCCAAGGTTTTTGATTTGGTTTTTGTTTGTTCTGACAAAACATTTTTGGACAGTGTTTATTATACAGGGTTAAATAACAACCAAGAAAGGACCCATGCGCACAGTTTACATCATTCACATAAACATCTTTCCATTCTTGTTTTAACAGGTCACTTCTAAATGCATTAACTGCTTCTTCTGTTTCGCTTCTTCTATATCTAGGGTGGTTAAAGTGTTCCTTTTGAGGTACTTGATAATTAAATGTTGCAAATACAGGTAGATGATTGCTTGCATCATTTATTACTAAACCACTATTGACATTTTTGTCCAATACATTTGTAAAAATATTATCAATTAATGTTGCAGTGGTTGTAGTAATTCTACTTGGTCTTGTTATCAATGGATACAGCCCTCTACCATACAATGCATCCAAAAAAACTGATGATTGTTTATTAGTATTTATTTTTAGTAGATCTATATTAAAATCCCCGCACATTTTATTTTCAATGAACCCATTCAAAAGGTTTTTTAAGCTATCTGTGAAGGTTTCCACATTTGAACCTGGTTTCCTATAGACACATATAACAGTAATATTTTTATCTTTTTGAACTTCTATTTCTAAAGCAACACTTTCCATTAGGTCATCAATAACAGAAGTCAAGCCTTCTACTAGTCTACATTTTAAGTCACTGTCCACATAGATAGCCACTCCTCCTCCTCCACTTCTGTTTATCCTGTTGTTAACATATAAATTGAAACCATTTATATTAAAGTCAGACACTTTCCAGTTGTTTATCCATGTTTCAGATAGCGCAATTAACTTAAATTTACTTTTAAATGCATCCAAAAAATCAATGATTTTAGCAAAGTTCCTATATAAACTTCTAGAGTTGAAATGAATCAATGAAAATGTCTTTGCTAGTTCAATAGTATCATGCATTTGTTCATCTGTGTAATATCTACAAGAGTCGTTTATGTGGTTAAAAACATGAAGCTCTGGATCCACATCGCTGTCAAAATCATAATTGCTGTGCTCTAACTCTTGAAAATACTTGAGTATCAAATGAATCTGTCATTTAACAGCTATCTAAAGGTAATATACCAAGCAACAAAGTTTCTCATAAGAGAAGAGACACAAATCAAACAAAAAGGAGCAACATGTCAGAGTCATTGCTGTTGTTCATTATCATTTATATTGGTCCACGTCTTTCATGTTTCCTACCAGAATCACTTTAGCTTCTTCTGGTGGTCCATTTAACCTTATAAATACTTTTCCGTTTCTAGTCCAGGTCGCTTGAATTTTGTTTTGCTTTTTCAGCATCCGGCCGTTCCAAGCAATTTCAGCTTGTTTCTTTGTCAGGTGCTCATTTAGGAATACCCCGGAGCCTTTCAATTTCATGGATTGCTTCAGGATATCCATCTTGAACTTCTTGTTGGTGAATTTGATCATGATTGTAGGTTTTTTCTTTTTATCCTTGTTCAGAACAGTATGACAAGCTGATATATCTTGACTCTCCAGCTGAATCTTCTTGCTTGCAAGGAGTCGTATCACCTGCTGCTCTAAGGTGCAAAGTTCCTCTGCTGGTGCATCCTCACCCTGTTGCTCAGCAGTTGAACCAGCAGCTCTTGCATAGCTTTGATGTTTGGTTTCCAATCCAGTGATGATCATGCCGTTTGCTCTACAATATTGTTCCAACTCATCCACTCTTTGTTCAAGCGCCTCAATCCTTTGGTCCTTCTGTTTGATTATGGCCTTGAGCTCTGGAATCTCCTTCATCAGGCCTGACCGGATTTTTTGTTGCTTTACCACCTCACTGAGCTCTTGCGACATGAAATTTAGAGTTTTTGATGTCTGCCATTTCCTCAGCAAGTTTTTTTGTACTTGTTGACATTTTTGGTGCAGATTGTTAGTCCAGATGAAAAAAGGAAAAGGGAGGGGAAAAAAAGTACTCCTGGAAGTAGGCCCGATGCTTTATAGATCACAACTTTGTCCTTCAAAAAATCACTTTTTATCAAAAATGTCCAAAAAATAGATAGTAGAATTGAGCTGCATAAGGTTCCGTAACTTGATTTTGGGCTGATTACACAAAGTTTTAGTGATTTTACCAGGATTGAAAACAGGCATCCATGCAGAGAGCAGCTGCGTCGGCCATCTTTTTTTAAAATCTCCGCCATCTTTTTTTAATCAAAAAATCTTTTTTATAAACTCACAAGCAGGAATTTTCTAAAGTCTTTTAAGGAAATATTTTTTAAGTAGCCATTTGTGGTCTAAAACACATTTTTTCCTCATCCTTTCTTCTTCCAGAATAAAGTGTAATGTTATGGCCACCTAGTGTCCAAACTGAAACATCCTCCAGGAGAAGCAGAACAATGTTTACAATGTTAATGATCTGAACATTTTAGTTAGAACTTCTCCTTTAGAGAATCCATGTAATCCTGTATGATAAGGATGCAATGATTCTTTGGGAATAGGTAAAAAAAAGATTCAAACTTGTCAACATGTTAATTGATGCGGAAAATGTAAAAATTGATTTGACAGCTTTCCATGCAGGCGCGCCTGTGACTGTGTGTGCGTAGGTGCTTACACACTGGCCGCGTATGTGGCTTGATTACACCTTTGATTTGTTCTAAGACGCCCAACGATGAGCCAAAGACAACAATATGTGAGCAATGGAAGGGGGTTATTCCAACAGTGATGCTAACACATCAAACCTTTAATCAAGGAAAGTCCACAAAAAGGAACATGTGAGAAAATAAGAGATAAATCAAGCTGTGGAGTTGTAACCTGTAACGAGTATCGGGGCACTCAGATTCTCACGATCTGCTCCCGAAAATTCAAAAGTCAATGCAAACGCGCACACACCAGAATTCCTGGTTTCTATGTACGCGTTGCTATGCACGTTTTTAAGTTGGGTTGTGAGTTGTACGCACAAATTGGGCACGCACTGATCGTGCGCTGAATGTTCAACCCGGTTTGAGGTGCTTACACACTGACCGCATGTGGTGCGTCCAAAGAACGGGATCTACACAGGTTCATGAACGTGCGCTCAGCAGGTGGTATCCTCACCAGAGCAACGCGCTCACGCAGGTATTGTCAGGGAGGAGAGTCTCCTTCTTTTGTATTTTTACTGTTCATTAACGCTCCTCCACCACCTACAATAGAGAGAATCTTGGAGCAAAAAGTCAAAACTGTGCAAATCCCCCAAAGGGTTTTTTGTTTCCACGACTCTGTTCCTTTAATGTCTGTCTGGGTTTCATATTAATTCGACAGGACTCAAACCGCAATGATACATTTCTCTTTCATGATCATGTTTGGCACTTTCATGCTTTGAAGAGGACGCTACCCTGCCCACTGAAGGAGTTGAACGCCCCTCTGGGGACGGACGCTCTGCCTCCTCATGGCCTCCTCATGGCCTCCTCATGGCCTACTCTTGGCCTACTCATGGCCTACTCTTGGCCTACTCATGGCCTACTCTTGGCCTACTCATGGCCTACTCTTGGCCTACTCTTGGCCTACTCTTGGCCTACTCATGGCCTACTCATGGCCTACTCATGGCCTACTCATGGCCTACTCATGGCCTACTCTTGGCCTACTCTTGGCCTACTCTTGGCCTACTCATGGCCTACTCATGGCCTACTCTTGGCCTACTCTTGGCCTACTCTTGGCCTACTCATGGCCTACTCATGGCCTACTCATGGCCTACTCTTTGCCTACTCTTGGCCTCCTCTACCGCTGTTTCCCCCAGTGGAAATGATATTAGCAGTTTCTGAGGGGGGTCTGCAGACTAAATAATAATAATAATAATAATATATTTAATTTAAAAGCGCCTTTCAGGCTCTCAAGGTCACTTTACAAAAAAAGGTAAGAACACACAAGTAAAACAATAAGTTAAAACCAAAGTGTTAAAGTGTTAAACAGAAAACAGAAGATGCTATAAATAAGCTTGTCTGAACAGGAAAGTTTTGAGTTGTGATTTGAAGGTCGTTAGAGAGTCCAGGTTTCTGAGATCAGGGGGAAGAGAGTTCCAGAGTCTGGGGGCAGAGCAGCTGAAGGCTCTGTCACCCATGGTGCAGAGGCGAGGCAGGGGAACAGACAGGTGAAGGGACGATGAGGACCGCAGGGAGCGGGACGGTGTGGGGATGTTGAGTAGTCCAGACAGGTATGGAGGGGAGAGGTTGTGGATGGCCTTGAAGGTGTGCAGAAGGATTTTGAAGTTGATGCGCGACTGGACTGGGAGCCAGTGCAGGTGCTGTAGAACAGGGGTGATGTGGTGGTGGAGTGGGGTTCCAGAGATGATCCGAGCTGCAGCGTTTTGAACCAGTTGAAGTCGATGGATGGATTTCTTGGGGAGACCGAAGAGGAGGGAGTAATCAAGTAATCAAGGCGGCTGGTGACGAGGCTGTGGACCAGGATGGAGGCTGAGTGAGGGGTGAGGGAGGGACGGAGACGGTTGATGTTACGTAGGTGAAAAAATGAGGACCGGGTGATGTTGCTGATATGGGTCTGAAAGGACAGAGAGCTGTCGAGGACGACACCCAAACTTTTTACCTGTGATCATGTGATGACTGGGGAATTGTCAATGGAGAGCGGAAGGGAGTTGAGTTTGGAAAGGGTGGATCTGGTGCCAACAAGAAGGAGTTCAGTTTTATTGATGTTGAGTTGGAGGTGATTTGAGGAAAACCAGGATTTAAGTTCAGACAGGCATGTTGTAAGAGAGGGAGGGGGGACACAGGAGGAGGGGTGGGTTGACAGGTAGAGTTGGGTATCGTCGGCGTAGCAGTGGAACTGGATATTAAATTTCCTGAAGATATTGCCGAGGGGTAGTAGATAAATTATGAAAAGGAGGGGGCCGAGGACAGAGCCTTGTGGCACTCCAGAGGTGACCGGGTAGGGCTGGGACTGGAAGGAGTGAAGCTGAACAAACTGAGTGCGGCCAGACAGGTAGGATGTGAACCAGTCGAGGGAGGTGTGACAGATGCCGATGGAGGAGAGTCTTTCCAGGAGTACTGAGTGGGAGATTGTGTCAAAGGAGTCCGGAGTCAGCAGCAGTGAGCAGGTCATTGGTTATTTTAATTAGAGCAGTCTCAGTGCTATGGTGGGGGCGGAAACCGGACTGGAATATTTCATAGAGTGAGTAAGGCCCCCTGTCAACCCTGGTCCCCCGTTTGAGCCACTCGAGGAAGTTGATATGAAATTTCTTTCATATAAAAGGGCTTTGCTCTTGGCTCTCACTTCTGCGAAGCGCGTTGGTGACCTCCATGCACTTTGGGCACACTTTTCCGCAGATGGGTCCAGAGTCACTTTGCACCATAATCCTTCATATGTACCGAAAATAATCTCGTTAGGGTACAACTCTGAGTTCTGATTGAACTTTTGAGCTTCCATCCTCCTCGATTTGTGTCTAAGGAGCAGAGGCAGGTTACTCCACATACTGACACACACAATTCTGGTAGTCAAAAACTTCTTGGTTAGGATCATCAATTGCAACTTTACAGACAGACATCCAGTTTAATGTGATTATACTCCACATGTCAGGTTTTTCCTCTTCCCTGTTTTTTTAAGTAGCTTATTTTATGATTTTCCATACCTGTAAAACTAATACATTTGACTAACATGACTTGGTTTGGAATAAAGATTCATCTATTTCCATATAGCTAGATGTACATGTTTATGGAAGAAACAATACTCTCTATGGATGTGACGGATCTCACAGTTCGGATCGTGTCATTGTTATAGGGTTACGGTTCAGATCATTTTTCAGATCAGTAAAGTGGAAAACAAAAACAAGAGGATAGAAGCATAACAGCACTTATTTGAAAAGCTTTAAAATATATATTTGAGAAACATGTATAAAGTACTTCAAAGCATAAATAATATAATGTTTTTTTTCTGTTTTTGAGAGACAGGGTTGAGGCCACTCTGCAGGGCAGTTCCAGGGCTCCCCCCTCTGATGGTTCGCTGTGGTGTCTCACCAAGTTGGTCAGGAAACGTGCAGCACCAGATGAGACCGTCTCCCTGTCAGCTGCAGACATGCACGCCGCTCTGATGTCAGAGGAAGATCTCATCCTCATTCGAATGTTTTCCTGCAGTCATGTGACCTCAGTTACCTGCCTGCCTGCTTTGGTAAACTTGTAGTCAAAGTCCTGACATTCATTTAAAACTCACCACTGAACTCTTTACTTATCTGTAAACTGGACTTCATTATTCACTCGTTTAAAGATAAGAGATAAGATAAGATAAGATAGCCCTGTTTTCGTCCCACGGTGGGGAAATTTCAGCGTTACAGCAGCATTGCAAATAGAAAAAAAATTGGAACAATTTACATATTTACAACAGAGCAAAATAATTGTGCCGAGATAAAAAATACAAAAAAGAAGAGATGAAAAAAAGAAGAAGCAATTGCACTGTGGATATGATTTATGTTAAATAAATTGCACAACAAATTTTTAAAAGTAGCTTGGAATGACTATGAGATAAAGTGACAACAGTAGGAATAAAATAAAATAAAATTCATTAGCTGCTGTTCTTTTCTAAACCTCTGCTTGGTCTGTCTCCATCTTATCTGAGACAGCTTTTGCGTTCGTATTCTCCTGTGGACAACAGCCGCTCTGCTGATCGGATCTGTTAACAATCCCAAACTCTTCACCTGTTCTGTGTCTTCTCAATCTGCTGCAGCCACAGACTGGAACCTTTACAGAAAACTCTCAGATTGGACACTTTTATTTCACATATGATTTTTAAACACATCTTAACAACCATTTTAAAGATAATTGCTGCTGTTACACAGAGTGAGGATTTTAGGGTTTTATACTTTTAGACTGTTTCTTTCCTGATTCTTTTTAATTGTATTTCTTGTTCTTGTAACTCCTCTTTCTTTTCTCGAAGGTCTTGCCTTTTGGCAGACCACTGTTGTAACTCGGAATGATGTTCTTAATCTGTCCTGCCTGGATAAATAAAGGTTAAATTAAGAAACATTTCTGGATTTATTGTCAGATAAAAACTGTCTTGTGAAAGGAGAGCTGCTGTGCCTTCATTCTTGGATCAGAGCTTCACCAGAGGAACAGAGATGTCCTCAGAGGTCAGTGAAGGTCAGAGCAGCAGATCATGTGATGCATCAGAACTCTACAGAGAAACATGTCAGTCTGTTTGTTCAAGCTGAAATGGTTCAGAAATGTGTTTTTACTCAGGAAGTAGATCAGAGTTCAGGATTAACACAATATTTTTAGGAATTATTGTTTCTGTGTTCCATAAAATCCAGCTGCACCACACGGACTTCCCTGGAGTTTCAGAGTGCCGTCACATGCAAGAGGCTGTGCAGAAAAGGTTCTTCAAGGGTTTCAGTCATGATATTTTGTTCATAAATATTCCAACTTAGTTAGATCGTTGATGTCAACATTTCTGTTCTGCAGTTTTTAGATGTTGCCTTCAGGCTGTTATTTTATTCTACAAGCAAAAACCTCATTTTAAACCTTTACATCATATTGGGAAGTAAGTAAGACAAGTTTATTTACATAGAACTTTTCCGGCAGTCGCAAAGTGCTTTACAGGACATGAATAAAAAATACACAAAATATGTAAAGAGACATACAATACAACTCATTTAAAAGTACAAACAATTATAAAAACAGACAGAGGCCCACTCAGTGGGGCTGGAAAGCTTGTTTTTAAAAATGTAAAGGAACATAAATATATGTAAATACACCGGTATATATACACATTGTTCCAGCAATGTCTCTTTAAACTTGTTTTATGCTGGAGAGCTGCTTAAACTGAATTGCTCATGGAGGACTAATAAAGTTATTCTGTTTATTTATACGTTTCATTTATTTAAATAAAAATATATTTTATTAGACTGCTTACCAAATGTCTGATTTATTAACAGGTTATTTATATATATATAAATTCAAAACTATGTTTGCTTAGTTAGATCGCCTGAATACTATCAAGGTGTTGTAGTTATTGTTTTCAAAAAGACTTTCTTTTTGTATTAAAACGTAAAATATATTCATTTTTTTAAATTAAAATGGCATAACACATCTGATTTTGTTGGACTTTTTGTCTTTCAGTGGTTTTTGGCTCCTCAGCACCACAGAAAAGTGAAAAACTTATCTTGCTTCATAAATTAATTATTTTTTATTACTTTACCATATATTGTCAGATTTTGTTGAAAAGAACTGTGTTGTTTTTATTTTTAGCTACAAACACATCCACCTCATTAGAAACAATAGCGCTGCAGGCACACTTTGACTTTGACGTCCATGAGGCGTCAATCAATCTCCATGTTTCTGACTCTTAATGCAATTAATGTTTTCTCTTTTTTACACAGTCTACCCTTAATAAATTAATCTAAAAAATAATATTTTAATTAGTACAAATTAGTGGCTTTCAGAATAAAAATAAACACAAATGTGGATGCACATACTTGGGTGCACCACATGTGCGTGAGTTTGGATTGAATGGTTCATTACAAGTAAAAGCAAAGGGAGATGTAATCAAAAACCTAGATATGTCAAATGTGATTTTAACATGTACACTGAATAAAAAATAAACAAAAGAAAATGATGCTATCTTCTTGACGTCTTTACTCCTAATATTAAAGTCATATTTCCATCTTTGCATATAGTAGACGCACATAACTAATTGAATCCTATAAGTAAAGAAACAGTCAAATAGAGTTTGATTGATTGCTTAAAAGGAAGTGAATTTATAATCCTACTCCTATTAAGGTGAACGAAAGTTTGATCTTTTCACAGTAACCATAATGTGGTTCCTAACATTTATTTAAAGTTGTCAACACGTTTTCAGTCAGGGAGCAGATTATTGATCAAGTAACAAAGATGAAGTTTATTGAATATTATTAGAGGACATTGTTACATTATTGGGGGAATCATTATTGCTAGCAAACCCAAAATTCACAATCTGGGGATCTAAAACAGTCAGAAAAAAAAGAGGTCAAGGGAAAAATGGAACATGATCATAGAGAAGTAGCTCAGACGTGAATAAGACCATTTTGGGAAACAGTAAACATGACTGGATGCAGTTTGCAGGTATGCATTACCTCGTAAAGACAGGAGAACAGGTGCAGCTCATCAAGCACTCCATTAACACATTGAAATCAAAGGAATTGTCATGCGTTTTGAACTGTCGTTTATACAATTAATGTCATTCCAACACAGTCAGACAATGAGAACAGCAGAAAATTTGCTCGCACAAGGCTACGGGCGGCCGTGGTGCAGTGGTAGGGCGGTCGACTCCTAATCAGAAGTGAGCGGGTTCGACTCCGCCTTGCCCGCCCATGTGTCGAAGTGTCCTTGGGCAAGACACTGAACCCCAAATTGCCTCTGGTGGGAGGTTGGCGCCAGTGTTCAGCAGCGGAGCCACCACCAGTGTGTGAATGTGTGAATGGGTCTGTGACTGTGAAGCGCTTTGGGCCCTTGAAGGAGGGTAGAAAGCGCTATACAAGTATACGCCATTTACCATTTACGTATTATTGATAATGTGGACTATATTCCATTTTATCAATAATTTGAATACTTTAGGCTCTGTTCTTTTGGAAAAAAGAGAATTTGAAAAGACTCATAGTTTCTTCACAATTTTAAAGTCCCCCTCTGATGAAAATCCTGTTTTTAGAGTTTTTAACATGTCTGTGTTTCATTTTTCTTCAGAAAGAGAACAAATATAATAAGAAATCATTTAGTTTTTGCATTTCCGAGTGTTTCTCCTTTTAAATCAGTCAAACTGTCTTGGACAGACTCTGTTTGAATGAATGATCTTCTTTCCGTCAACAGCTCTGCTGCACATGCACTAAACCCTCATCTGTTCCTAGTGTCTAGTTCAGGTTCTGGAGAAGAGAAGATGGTATCTTCACATTGACTGCAGTCAAATGAGCCGCCGTTCACATTTCTGTGGTCAAATCAGCATCACTGGATTTTTGGTGTGAGTTTCATCCAATACTTACGGTAGCAGGACTGAGAACGCTGGAAAATCTCCACCAGACTCCACGGAGCTTCTTGATGTGACCACGGAAATGTGAACGGCGGCTCATTTGACCGCAGTTGGAAAGGATTGTAAATCAATGAAAGAGCATTTTGATGTTAGCTTTGATTATTTTATCAAGAACTCTGAGAAACCAATGATTGAATGTATTGATCACAGTCAATAAACATTGGAGAATTAGCTAAAAGAGTCTTTGGTGAACTGGAAGGAGAAAGAATCAGGATTTTGGAGGAAGTTCTGTCCATGAAGATCTTCACTTCCTCGTCCAGCTGACATCCGGATCAGAACCATACGGCTGGACATTACCCAGATTGATGGATGTTTTCATGTAGCAGTGGTGAAGATTTATGCTAGAGAGACACAGAGCTATCAGAATCAGACAGGAGGATCAGGGGTGGAGCTACTAAAAGCCACGCCCCCTCAGAGGAGATTTTGGAAACAGAGACTTCAGATCAACATAAAATATGTCTTTTTAAGACATTAAGGTTGTGGGATTTTGGTTAAAAACTTCATAATCATAATTAAAACACAACTTGCCAAAATGTAGCTTCTGGTTTAAGCAAAAACATAAGTGATTATTTTTCATAGCTTGAAATACATTCAGACGTTGAGGGTTTTATCTAATGTGGCATCTCTTTGGGGACTTTTAAAAAACAAGTTTGACTCTCAATAAAATGGACCACAACTGAGGACAAAGTTGATTTTGGCAGTTGTGGCGGAAGGGCGGTCGACCTTTGATCAGAAGATAGCAGGTTTGATTCCCGCCTTGCCTGCCCATGTGTCAGTGTCCTTGAGCAAGACACTGAACCTCACAATTTCACTGGTGGAAGGTTGGGCCCAGTGTTGAGCAGCGGAGCCACAACCAGTGTGTGAATGGATGAATTGGACTGTGACTGTAGGTGGAAAAGTGCTTTACAAGTATACGCCATTTCATTTCCGCGTTGACCACGAATAAATAAATAGCTTTAAAGTCTGCCCTCCCAAACTAATATATCTTCCGTTTACATGAACATAGGAGATCTAAAAATAATCAAATCACATGTTGAAGAGTTCATTCAATCGTAAACTCAATGAGGGTGTTTTGTTGGCGAAGGTGCTGGAAACCTGCATCACTTCCTCCTTCATCACAGCTGGGAGGCTTGTCTTCCATCAGTCAGACAGATGGAGACCTGCTTCCTCTTTTTCAGAACGCACAGCAGTAGCTCTACGTCTCTGAGTCTCTGAGGTAAGAAAACCCAGCTCTGCTCCGTCAAACTATCAGGTGAGTGTTTGTAGATTCAGACTAAAACAGCCCAGTGGAGCTTCAACCCCCGTTTTCATTCTATTCTCATTTCGTTTTGTTAGTTTAGAAGAGATGTTCCTGTTGCTGCCTTTCGGCCTGGGCTTCATCCTGGGGACCTCAGGCCTGAAAATCCTGGACTCAAAAGCAGAGCTGCAGGACAGCCACTTTGGCCGCCCGCCCCCTCGCCATGGCCTCAAGCTTCTTGTGTGGTACGTTCAGGCTTGCCTGGACAACAACATGAAGGCACTGTGTGACCCCATGCAAGGAGAATATGGGTTTCACGTTTTCCACAACTTGGGCAAAAAACCTTTGCTACCAGTGATTCAGGACAGAACGCTGTACAGATATTACACTCTGGGAAATCTCAACTACGACCGTGCTGAGGAGCTACCCTACGAAGTCAGGAAGTACTACAACCACAGCGACCCTGAAAGCAACAAGGACAGAGTGTTGGTGAAACACAACAGCAACAACAGACGCATTTATGAGCTCTACGCTTCTGCACATTATGACCCCACAGAAACCTACAGGATCGGCCCAGATCTTGTAGCTGCTCTTCGGCAAAGAGGAAAATCTCCAGAGAGGAAAATGATTTGTTCTTTCTCTGATGGGAAATCGCCTTCTAATGACTGTAGGAATGAGGAGTATCCCAGCAGAACAGCCCCAAAAGAAATATTGAATTAATGAGGTTACGGGGAATGTTTGTGTGTGTGTGAATGCTTCTGCAATCTTCTACTTTCTTTAGTCCTCAGGCCAAAACCAGCTGGTTCTGAACGTTTTAGTGCAGGGGTGTCAAACTCAATCACACAAGGGGCCAAAATCCAAAACAGATCACGGGCTGAACGGGATAAACATTTATTGAACACTCCAAAACTACATTTTTAAAACTAACTTTTTATTATATTATTATTATTATGAACTAGATATATAACATTAAATGCAATAATGTTAGTGTGAATGCTGTAAACTGAATTTGGCCGCTGAAGATGCTACTGCTGATAGCTAAAAACGCTAAAGATGACAGCCAGCTAAAATATTAGCTCAATGCCAAATTACTCCAAAAAACAAACAAAAAAAACGTAGGTTTCCCAAAACAGCTAGCATGTAGCTGAAATATTAGCTAAACTCCAACACAGCCTAAAAAATTTAGTAAATGCACAAATAGTCCAAAAAGCTAGGAGAATGTCAATTTTTAAAACTTAAAAACTGTAACCTTTAAACATAATTATGAATAATAAAAAGACAGGAATATTATTCCAGAATAAATCAACTTAAACCTTAAAAAACTTTCAATATTTTAGTCTTCATAAAAATATATTTTAGCAATATTATACAAGTTAGAAATAAGCATAAGATAACTTTAATAAAAATAAAATTCAATGATCTGGAGGGCCCGATAGAATTACCCGGAGGTCCCTGTGCTCTAAAACGTTACCTGACAAGCTTTGGACCAGTTGATTTTAGTAATGCTGTCTTGTAAACCTGTTTTTCTGTAGTAGAATGTCTAGTTTCAGTCTGCCTTCTGCTTCTGTTTTCAAAGTAATTAAATATGTTCATTTTCTTAACGGGTTTCTCTTAACTCAGTGAAGCCCGTCACTTCTTTCCACTGGGGAATTCTCTCCCAGTCACGCCTCTCTGTCATGACTCACCATGTTAACAAACCCACCATTTAGGCCACGCCCTGTAAGTGTTTCAGTGGTTTCAGTTTTTCCTTGGTTTTCTTGGTACTTTAATAAAGATTCTCCTCTGATTGCACATTTACTGACCAGTATTTCTATCTGTTTTTTAAAATAAAGGTCATTAGAGTTCTCAAGTCTTACATATGGAGTTTCAGACATCCAAACATTCATTTTCTAAATTGGTTTAACCCTTTAACACCTGAGGCGTCACTGGTGATGCTTTAACACAAAATCTTTTACATAATGTAACTTTTCAACCATTAACATGATCAATGTAATTCTATCAGATTGTGAAGGATACAGTAACTCAAAGAACATAAACCCTGGAGCTTTGGTGTTAAAGGGCTAAAACTTGAGATGTTCAAAGTAAATATGTGATATTCACATATGTGAAACAGTAACTTCCTTGTCCAGTCAGTCTCAGCATGGGTTGAATGAAAGTCATTTTATCTAATTATAAGGATGCCAGAAGGTAGCAGTAAGTTTCACTTCCTAACAAAAATGGAGGGTGCTACACTATAGGCATCACATGAGCTTGAGAGGATAAAACAGGAAGCTGCATCTTCTCAGCCAGTAAGGCCAGGTGGAGGCATATGGTTTAAAAGTGGGCAGAAAATGTGGGCCCCGAATTGGTTTGTCCACAGTTTCTGTGGTGGTCCCACCTGCGTACTCACATCAGTTTAAGTGGGAACTCAGTGGGTTGGCGTAGCAAGCCAACTCACTGAGTTCCCACTTAAACTTCGGGCCCACATTTTCTGCCCACTTTTAAACCATATGGGGTCCACCTGGCTTTGCTGGCTGTGTTAGTCCCACAAACTTACTGCACACACCTCACACTCAGCCAGTCACATTTGCTCCCACAGGGGTTGATCCATACGGGTTGTTCAGGTTTGTGGAGGGTCATGCAGAGGAGCGGCTGGATCTCAGGGAGAGCGCAGTTTTGACTTTCAGTTCTCTTTAGGCTCGTACGACCACCTTAAGAAACTTTGGTGAAATGAGGTGCACAATTTTTGCATGTGTGGTATCTGGAAGTATTCATAATACTAATGGAAGTTTTATAGACTTGTGATGTTTTATCTGCAGTTGATTACCTGGATCAGGTGTGTTTGGCCAATCAATGACAGGTTGGTTGGAAATGTTGGCCATCAGCCCTCGAGGCCTGGAATTGGGCACCCTGATCTACAGGATCACCAAGCGGTCTACGACCGTGCTGTGTTCCCCTGTACAGACTTGACCAATTTTTGCCCGCAGAGAGCCCGTATCCACCTTGTGAGGGCAGCTGTGACTTGTCAGACTTGGATGGTGTGGGATTCTGCAGGTCACCCTGGGGCGGCCGTGGTGCAGCGGTAGGGCGGTCGACTCCTGATCAGAAGTGAGTGGGTTCCGCCTTGCCCGCCCATGTGTCGAAGTGTCCTTGGGCAAGACACTGAACCCCGAGTTGCCTCTGGTGGGAGGTTGGCGCCAGTGTTCGGCAGCAGAGCCACCACCAGTGTGTGAATGTGTGAATGGGTGAATGGGTGAATGGGTCTGTGACTGTGAAGCGCTTTGGGCCCTCGAAGGAGGGTAGAAAGCGCTATACAAGTATACAACATTTACCATCCTTTGTAGCCTCCATATTACCAAAAACAATCTAACACTTTTAGCAGTCATACCTGCTGGTCCGGGAGGCTGTCCGGCTGCTACCAGAGAACCGCGCGCTGTGACGGGACATAAACGCTTGTATTAGATTAGTATTCTACCCGCTGATAGTCACTGGAACAGTTCGGTGCCCAAAGCTGAGTTCCTGATTGGCAGATGGGACAGAGCGACCTGTCAAACTTCATATATTTACATTTCGTGCCTGCCGCCCGATTCGCGGCTCGCCGGTCAAATCGAGCTGCTTGCAGACCTTCGCGCCGCGTCGGTCGCTCACATCGTGCCGCAGGGCTTCAATTCGCCCCAGAACGCGACTGGATCAGTGTATAACATTGGAGACTGGCGCCTCTGTCGCCCAAATCGCGTTCGGTGTGAATGCACCTTTAGAGATAGAGTGACAAGCTCAGTCTCCCAGAGAGAGCTCGGAGTAGAGCAGCTTCTCCACATCCAGAGGATCCAGTTGAGGTGACTTGGGAATCTGATCCGGATGCCTCCTGGACGCCTCCCTGGAGAGGTGTTCCAGGCATGTCCCACTGGGCGGAGGCCCCGGGGAAGACCCAGGACACGCTGGAGAGACTATGTTTCTCGGCCCCTCAGAGGAGCTGGAGGAAGTGGCTGGTGAGAGGGAAGTATGGGTATCTTTGCTTAGACTGCTGCCCCCAGGACCCGGTCCCAGATGAGCAGAAGAAGATGGATGGATTGGTTACACAGATGTCATGTGATGTGCTGTAATTCTTAGACAGTAATATATTGTAAGGAAAGAGAATACTTTGGAATAACAGCAATAAGTAATCTGTAATTTATTACAGTTGGGAGACAGATGTTTATTGACTTTGATATTTAATGTCCAGTAACCCAGCGTTCCAGTCAGTCATTGGACACAATGAAGGACAGGCTCATGTGCTTCTCCTTCTGGACCATCACAGAAACAACACAGAGCTGATCTCCTAGAAATGTTCCAGGACAGCAGGTCAGTGTTGACTGTGGGGGGGTGGGGCCTCAGCTGAGTCGCTGTCCTCAGAGCCTCCGGCTGCACAGACGTCTCTCAGACCAATGAGTGACGTGTCCAGTTGAACGTCCTCCTCGTCTGACTGCACCAGCTGTGCATCGCTCTCCTCACTGGTCACTTCTTCTTGTTCCCACACAGCTTCCTTGGATTGGTCACGGCTTGTGGGGGAGTCCTGGTTCAGCGATTCAGAACAACTGGATCTCAGGTCTGGACCTATAAGAGTGGACAGTTTTTTCCGTCAGCAACATGTCATTCTTGCTGGATTAGGATTACCGTATTTTTCAGCCATAAGGCGCGCATAAACATCTCAAATTTTCTCCAAAATGTGCGGCGCGCCCTATAGTGCAGTGGGCCTACTGTGCTGTTTTTTTTCTTTTTTTTTGGAAGGCGGATTACATGAGAACTTTGACGTTTTATAGCCGAAGTGAGCGCCACTCACATGAAGCGAGGGAGCGCGTGTCCGTGCTTTCTACCCATTCTTACTCGCTCATCATACGTCTGGCCGGGGGCGGGGCCTTCCGCTGTTTCTGTGACTGAGATAAAGGCTGTCCCGCATTAACCCGAGAGGAGGAAAAGTAGGGACTTTCTTTATCATTGTCTCGTCAAACATAAACAAAACATCACAGATCAGGAGAGCCAAGCAGGTTACCTGCCCTCCCCGCCCCCTGCAGCACCTGTCTCTCCCCCGGCGTGTGGAGCGAGCAGACACCGCTGAAGGGAGGATGTCTGTCTGTCTGCAGACAGAACCGCCGCGCTGCAACAGGACAAAGACAGTCGTAACGGATTCCTATTTTACTTCTTTATTTCCGATCGGGTCACTGAAAACAGCCTGTGCCAAAAGCTGAGTTCCTGATTGGCTGATGCAATGTAGCACCTGTCAAACTCTGATCTGCTGTGAAATGAAGTCAGACTTTCAAGCACTACGTGGCACGCGCTCTCGTGCTCTCCTCAACAGCTGCTTTATATGAGCCCGCCCACTATGGCAGGAAAAGTAAAGGGATTGGCTAAAACTTCACAGTACTGAAGAAAGTAGAAATGATTGTCATGTCCAAAGACCAATAGACCTTCAATGAACTGCTGCACTGTTTGCAGCAGCTGCTTTCGGTTTCGGTAGAGCCGTGTAAATCATAACTTTTTCTGCTTGGAATCAAACTTCAGTGACCAGCCCTACTTTTACCATCCCTGCGCCCTATGGTCAAGAGCGCCTTATGTATTTGTTAAATACAGAAAAAGTACCAGTAAGTGAAACTGCGCCCTATAACCCAGTGCGCCCTATGGTTGTGAAAATACAGTATATAAAAGCGGAGGAAGCAATGGGGGACAGAACACTGCAGGTTCCTGCTCTGCTGTTGGATCTCCAATCCTTCACAAAACAGACAACAATTTCTTCAGCTGATCAGAATATCAGTTTTTGCTGGTATCTCAGACTCAGACAGTACTTTTCCTTTTCAGTTTTATCCCTCCCAGCGTCATGGAGCTGCCGGAGCCAAACCTGGTTCCTAATGAGCAATTCAGGGTCCATCCGGGACAGGTCGCCATTCCATCACAGGGCCATAACCACACACCCATAACCACACAGCCAGGGCAACTTAGAGTCATCAATTTATTAAGCATATGTTTGGATGATGGGAGGAACCCACGCATGCACAGGGAGAACATGCAGACTCCACACAGGTGAGGGCTAACTACTGCACACACCGCTCAACCCTAAATGGTTGATACTAAACAAAACAAATTAAAGACAACACATTAGTAGAAATAAGGTGGAGAGGACCTAAAGGTATTTTGTTGGCATCAATAGGTGTCTCCCTTATCAAACAGGTAAACTCTCAGAGGTTCACTTGAGTTTCCACTTATAGTATGAGCCTGAAGGAAAGCTAGTAATATTGCAGACTGATGAGACACAAAGATATTTAAAATATAATCCAGCAACATTAGGAGGGCTGAACATGGACTCCCATCAGGCTGACCACCAACGCGTGCTAAAGAAAAACCACGGCTACTCAAAGGCTGAAACATGTTCAACATAGAGACAAAAAATAGAATCTCCAATTTTTCACTCTAAATTTGATTTTGGGTTTTAACCGATTTTTTTTCTCCCTATTTTTACTTTCTTTAACAAAGGTTACAAATGACAGAATATCTTTAACAAAAACTATTTTATCTTAGAATTACCTTTGGAAATTGGCCTTAAAGACAAAGTGCAACTAAATACAAGCTGTAAAAATGTTCGTAGAACAATGCAGCAGATGTTTTATGAGCTATCACTAGCTTAGGCATCCTAGAGAAATACTACAATCATTCAGCCGAACACTTTTGGTAGCAACGGCGTTCAAGCTGGTGTTTGTGGTTTGATGCTCCATGTTTGAAATCACAACTTCAGTGACCAAAGTGAAATTTCTGTCTCACCAGTCAAGTTGGCCAGTAGATAAAAGAAAGTCTAAACATATTTTTACTGGACAAATGATTACATTATTTTACTGAGTATATTACATGAGTGGTATTTTTAAAAATATTGTTTTTTCAGCTCAACACCGGCTCTGTAATGTTACAGAGTACTAATAGTACAAAGTGGATTAATGTCTGGTATTATTATATTCATAAAATACAGGTTTTATACATGTACTATGAATTAATGTTGTTGTATTTATCCGCCTCGTCTTAAAACATTGCTCGACTTTGAACCGATCCTCCGTGTTTACATACAGGAGACACAAGAACAGCTGGTTAGCATTAGCAGCTAGTATCGTAGCATGCTAGCATCAGAGTGTAACAACAGCTCTGTCTTCAAATCAACACTTTTATTATCGTTCTGTTGCTGCTGTAGACCAGGAGCTTTCTCCCCCAGTTCTGTCTGGATCCTGAAGAAAATCCCAGCATGTCCTGCTGATGCATCAGCCAAAGAGCTAA
>NC_050527.1:18810562-18811305 GCF_002922805.2 Oryzias melastigma | reverse complement strand
GAGCCGACCCGCCAGGCGCAGCACCCCCAGTGGGTGGGGGCTTTTTTTCAACAGGCTATATTTCTCTCTCTCTGCCTCACTGGAGAATCTCCTCTGCTAGCTGCAGATTTCATATCTGTGATTGCAAGAGTCAGATGGGCTGACTTTACACCAAACTACGGAAGCCCAAGAGAGCAGAGAGCTGGAAAATAAAATCTTGATTTTCTAAAAATAAATCATCTAAAAAAAACAAATTCAAATTAATAGATAGAATCGGTAAATTGCTCAGTTCAACACAGTGAAGAGCATCACCATGTGTCTGGGATGGAAAACAATCACTGTGTGGTGTACGTGTCCAGCGTCCTCTGCTGACAAAGGGTTACCTTCTTTACAGAGTTCACAGACACCAAACATCAAACTATTTCTACAAACTCAAGTGAACCGGGTAACATGAAGAACATACACAACAGCTGAGTAGATTTCAGGTAGGAGCAACAGAAATTACCAGAGGTCAGTGATGTCCCAGCACTGGTGTCACTGGTGGAATTGAGAAAGTCGTCCAGGGCCTCCTGGTCCGATACGTTAGTTACAGTCATCTGATCCAGAACACATGCATCTGCTCCTGCCGGGTCTGCAAACACACAAATATAAAATGTCTCTGTGGCACCAAATGAGAAAGACTATTTACTCTTGTAGCGTGAAAGGGTCAAGTTCAATGAAGAATTTGACTTTGTCTCGTAAAGGGGCACCACCTTCCGTAAGGA
>NC_050527.1:18810357-18810531 GCF_002922805.2 Oryzias melastigma | reverse complement strand
TTCATCCAGGGTGGTGATGGCTCTGACAGCTTTAGTCCTCGACTGTATCAGCAGTTTGACTGCTACGCTTCTGCAGGGTGAGAGTTACAGCAGCAGAACCCGACAGAATGATCTCCAGAGTTTCTCTCTCCGTTTGTTTGCTTTTCAAAGTCTCTCGGCTTTCTTCAATAGAGG
>NC_050527.1:18799708-18809170 GCF_002922805.2 Oryzias melastigma | reverse complement strand
TCTCCACAGAGGTAATTTATGGCCTTGGGAGGTCTGAGTCTCGGAATTTATTCCTGATTATAGTGGACTTGCAGTTTTTCTTTAATTCTCATCCTTTGAGAAGTGAAAAGACGTCAGAAGGCATCGTAGCATGCTACACTCTATAACTACAAAACCAGTGTGAAAAGATTGTACATAAATGAATACAACTCTAATGTTGCTAAAAAAAAACACAGAGATGCTGAGTTCATCCAGGGTGGTGATGGCTCTGACAGCTTTAGCCCTTGACTGTATCAGCAGTTTGACTGCTACGCTTCTGCAGGGTGAGAGTTACAGCAGCAGAACCCGCCAGAATGATCTCCAGAGTTTCTCTCTCCGTTTGTTTGCTTTTCAAAGTCTCTCGGCTTTCTTCAATAGAGGAGTGTCAGTGTTCCAGGTCAGGTCCTGCTTAAACAGAACCCTCCTGAACAGGAAGGGGTCCACCCTCCTCTCAGAGCTTCCTCTGCTCTCTCTCATCCAAACAGAAACTTTCAACGGTTCTTTAGAAAACCCAAACATTCACTGTTCCACTGAACCACTGGACCAATCAAAGTTTGGCCTCTTTCAACTGCTGTGTATGTAAAGTGGGATAGAGGCCCGTCTTCCTCTGACTCCACGGCCCAGTTTCCCATTCCTGCAGACTCCCCTCCTCCTGGCGCCCTCAACCTTGATTGGTGGGGAGCTGTGCGGGGCTCTCTGGGGGTCAGGCCGGTGGTTGCCTGGAGATTCATGTGGGTGTTTCTTGAGGGACTCTGGTTCTGATTTTGGGGTTGGAATGGTGGTGTGTTCAGGATTCCCTTCATCTGCATCTCAGCGCTCGTGTCTGGAGGACCCAGAACATCATCGTCCACATTAGAACACAGACACTCACCTGAGCTCGGCGGCAGGCTCACCTTTACACAAACAGGAAGTTTGAATGCATGCAGGAATAACTTGTATGCACATAAATGTACGAGCGCTTGAGTTTTTCTGCAGATCTGTATTGTGTACGTGTCAATGTGTATGTGTGTGGAGGTTTTTGGACCCAACAGGTGTGTTTGTGATGTTTGTGGACAGACCTTCTGAGAGACATCTACCTGATAAAACATCTACCTTTGTTTAAAATCCTGCCTCCTCTTATGTTTCTTTACTCATTCCAAAAAAAATGTTTTTTTGCAGACAGCAGGAAAAGAAGTCAGAGAATCATCTGAGAAACTGTCAGGAACAGCTACAGCGTGGAGGACCAGGACTTTTCCTGGAGCCGTTAAACAAACCCCTCAGAGGCAGAATAGAACGGTTGAAAGACTTTCCATTCTCTGGAAACCAAATATTAGAGGTGACGAGTCGTCTTCGTCACAGTTTAATCAATTTCATTTCCATAGCACAAATGTATTGTGGTGTTAACTAACCGGCATGCTGGAGGTGTCCAGTGGATAAATATTCTTCAATGTCTTGGTTGAAGGCCTCTTCATAGACCTTCTGTCGTTCTCTGAGTTTCTGCTGCATGGCCCGCTCCAGTTCTGCCACCCTCTGAGCATGCTCCAAGTTCAGGTCCACTAGAGCAGAAGAAACAAAGCAGCTGTTGAGCATGAGCGGACACACAGATGTGTCACACGCCAGCTCACACTTTCCATTCCTGAAATTGAGGCAAACCTGGAACCAAAATTTGTTGCAGTTCGTCAAACAAAAAAAAGAAAATCCACTGGAGGCTGGTGGCAGTCTGGAGAGCAGTTTTAGATCCAAAATAAATGCATAAGTGATCTGTTGACCTGTAAACTGGCTGCATGCAGGACTGCCGCATGGCAACCAAAGTTCCTTTCCCAGGGGGCCGGATGAGCTTCATGTAGGTGCCTCGGTAAAACCTTCAAGCTGCTGTCTCACTATTTCGCCATAAATGGAACCAAGTTTGAGTTTTCATGCGCCGGTCCCCAGACAGGATAATTACAGGAATAAAAGTTGTGTCAGGATGGCGTCTGGGTCTGGTGTGAAACTCTGCCAAACCGAGTGTGCAGATCAGTGAAAGTTGATTGTCTGTGGCGCCCCCTGGTGAGATGTGCCGAGAGCTGAAGCACATCATGAGATAGGGATTTGTTAGATCTAAACTTCTTAATTTCCAGTTCATGGCAACTGTGTGTGTGTGTGTGTGTCTTCAATTTTATATTGTGCCTCAACCTTTACTTTGCTAATTTTTGAGTAGTATTAAGAAGGTCAATGCATGCAGCCTTCCTACTGCAGGTTTTTTATTAATTGAAGAACACAGTGGGTTATGTCAAGAGATTATCCACAGTGGATGAATGTCTAACATTAAAATAGTTTAAGTTAATTTTAAAAAATGAATAAACAGAGTGATTGTCTGTGTGTGTGTTTTGTTTGGTGGTGGGGGGATTGAAGGCAAATATCTAGTAATCCAGATCCAAGACCCAGACAGTTTTTAATAGACGATTGAATGCTCCCAGCCCTTCTGCAGAGAGGAGGGGGTCAGCCTGTCACAACTCACACAATGCAGAGCCCGCCAAAACTCTCCCACAAGCGTATATCAAACTCCACGCATGTAAGGAACTTTCCACGGTTGCAGGACAGTCTCCACGCCCGCTCCTCTACCCCTGCACGCTGAAACCTCTTCTCCATGCTGGTAAAACCTCTTCTACGCGCTTGTAGGGGCATTCTTACGGTCATGTGACCTCTCCTGAATCCTGTGAAAGTATTCTTACGCTCCAAAAACTAGTTCTGCCCCCTCGTGAAGGACTGTGCGCTTGTGGAGCTCCTCCTGCGTGCCTATCTGAAACTCAACACTGAAGAACAAAAATAAACCCACAAATGCCCGCGTATCATTCGTTTTTCTCATCTGTTTCTCTATAAAAGTTTAGAAAATGATCATTACAGGAAATAGTTATTTTTGATTTGTACTTTTTATTTATTTTACTTTGAAAAACTAATGATACACGGATGCAGTTATGGCGTCAGTATTGCCCTCAACAGTAACGGGGCGGGGCCAATAGAAAAGTGGCCAATCACACAGGTTTCTGTTTTGTTTTTTTACACAAACTCGGGCAGGAGTTGTTACGTGCACAGGAGTGGTTCCCAAGCGCGTAGGACTATGGGAGCGCTCATGGAGGCAGAATCGTGCATGTGGAATGGTGATTGCGCACGTGGAGTTTGATACATCCTCGCGGGGGACTTTAGTGGAGGATCAAAACGATTCCCCGTGTCACTCAAGCTAACTCCATGCTCAGGAAAGCTAAGGCAGAGGAGAACGAAGGTGGTGACACAATTTGGATGTTTTTACTGACAGGCGTTTTTTTAATGAACATTTCTGTGGTCTTTTTTATGTCTGAGCCACGGTGTTTAATGCTTTGGCTTGTAAAATGATACATTTCTATTCAGATGGTTCAGCTACTTAACTAAATCATGTTTGCTCAATATTCACAATTGTGTTTAGGATGCCCTGAAAGGCAGTTGCTAAGCAGTGACAGCATGTCATTAGGAGGGATTTTTATTCATGTCCTTTCATGCGAGTCTTGAACTTTTCCAGGCCGTGCTTGTCAGCTTTTATTTGACTTTTATTTTGTTAAAGCTGCACTTTATTATTATCTATTGATGAAGAAGAGGATGAAAATATTTAGATGAAATAAACGTGTGACAGTAATACAGAGTGTATCTGCTGATAAATCTAAAGCTTTCCACACTTTCTTTCAGTGGTTTGATCACTGACTAGAAAAGCAGTGAAAGGAAAGCCTCTGTGGTGCTGCTGTGTCGGTAAATTCATGCAAAGTAAACATCAAATACCATAAACATACTTCCCTTCCATGTTTTGTTGATGACATCTAAACGTTTGGGCTCAAAGAGAGAAGTAGAAACATCCAGAAGTCTACACGGTTCTGGGTCAGCTTGTTCTTGGAGCCTTTCTAAAAATGTCTTTGAAAGAAGATGGCGTCCTGTGCCGATAAAGTGAGCACATCGCGGGTCTAGAGCCCTGATGACTATGACAGGAATAAATGCCTGTGGTGGAGCGTACTGAAGACACACCAGAAATCCTCCAGGGTTCACAGACTCAACACTAACAGAATGTACAAGATAAAGGATGTACTCACCTTCAAGTAACTCCACCTCCTTCCTGTTGAAGACAGAAAGGATTCCAGTAAAGAACGAGCGGTTTCAAAAACTGGAAACCAGAACAGTAACTGCGTTTATACGGACACAAGTAATCAGAATATACACCTGATCAGAGTAAAAACGTGTCATGTAAACACTCCATTTAGAATACTCTGGCCCATCAGACTCATTTGGAGCCAAATTTCCTTCCGATCGAGACAGGTGGGTAATCCTGATTGTTGATCCGATCGTGGTGGATGTAAACAATCCATTCTGACCGTGTGTCATTACTGCGCTGGATTTTACGTCATGCATAGAGGGTATGACGCCCCAGAGAAGTCTTTGGATTTAGAAAATTATGTGCAAACAGGAACTTTAAAATATTATTTAAAAAATGAAAACACACTCAGAGGATCATCTTGATCTATGCAGCATCCTTGTTCGTTTACAACGGAACTCGCTGTTTCTTCTTCTACGATCATTCCGTGCATGTCAAAATGACTTTTTCCAATCAAAAGTGTGGCACATGGAAACATTTGTTACAATCAGATGAAGTTTTCCAGTTCTATTCGACTACAGTTCTATTCTACTCTGATCTTTGATCCAATCGAGGACATTTTGCACATGTAAACGCAGCTACTGTGAGGCCGGTATGCAGGCAGAGTCTGACGGACTCAACTGCAGAATGAATCAAAGCTGAAACTGAAGAATCAGAATGATTCAAACTTAAGACTGCAGTCGACCTGATCTGATCAGAAGGACAGCCACGTTTGTTATTTAATCAAGAGAAATCATACCAATGATTACGGCCATTTTGCATACAAATATTATAATGACTTCTGGCCCCAACTTCAAAACAGTATGAAATAAAACAAAAGCCTGCTGTTAAAAAGGCAGTTCAAGTGAACCCAAGAAAAGTGTGTCTTCAATTTCCTCCAAGGTCAGAAAAAATAGCTTGATTTAACATTTTTAATCAAGAATGAAGAGTACCAAACCTTTTCTTTTTCTTGTAGATTTCCAGTTGGTTCATATGCTGGTTTTTGACAGTCTGCTGGTCACACTGACAACACAAGGTCTCCAGGTACACCAGTCTGCTCTCCATCTCCTCAAAGTCTCCTTCCAAATGAGCTGCAAACACAAACAAGGACCACCAGCTCAATGAGCAGCCTGGTCCTCTTTGTTCTACAAATGTCATATTCAGACCAGAGAAAACTTCAAATATTTCCCTCGGAGATTACTAGTAAATCTGTTTGTTTGACTCCAACGAATGCAGCTATTGACATTTTCAGGGACTCACAGCAAGATTTACTGAAATGTTTCAAAACACCTTTAGAACATGTTCTATACATGTAGAGAATAAGTTTTAGAAGGTCCTACAGTTTTTGAAAACCTCAAACCACCTGTCTTAGAAAAGTAACTTTTTCCGAACCAAAGCCTTTAAAATATCCTCTTTCTTGAATTGACTGTACCTGTTTTCCTGAGCCTGAGACACACTAGTGCTCATTGGACGTGGAACGATTTAACCCTTTGACACCAGAGCTCCAGTGTTTGTGTTCTTTGATTTACTGTAATTCTTTAACTGTTAACACGATAATCCCAGTAGATTCTGAAGGAGAAAAATGGCTCAATGATCCTGTGTAAAGAAATGTCATCAGCTCTGCATTTCTAAATTTAGACACAGGCTGAGACAAACCGATTTGAGTTGGAGAACCCTCTGTTAAAGGGTTAATGCTCCCTGACACAGATGTCCACAGATGTGTGAACAATGTTGAAGAGGCAAAGAAACATTTTTAGATCTTTATGATTAGCTCCTGATGGATGGAAGGGAAAAGAGAAGTGTCTGTATCCCTGTTGATTAGATTTTAAATAAGCAATCCATGGATAAGTGAAAACCCTGCTTGAGTTTCTTAAAGAGAAGAAAATGTACCTATTTTAGCAGTGATGGCATCAAACTCCCTGACAAAGTCTGGCAAGCTGTGCAGCTGTTCCTGCAGCTGGATCAGAGCGGCTCTTCGTTTCTCCCAGTGAGCAGAGAGCACCACCACGTCTCCGTCGACGGCCTGACGGGAGGAAGAAGACGTTCAAGCTTTTAGAAGCACAGGAGGTCAGGAAGTCTCAGACCCCACTGAAGAAGCACAGGTCACTACCACGCACACTTTTCTCCATCTTAAAATCATACATGTTACGGGGATTACATTAATCCACTCTCTCCTTTTCAAGAATTTGATCAAAATCTAACTGAGAAACCTAATATTTAATGGATTCAATGTGTCACGGATCACAAATATGTCTATTTATGAATAATAATGACAGTATTTTTTTATGTTGCTAAATATATATATTAATGTGTCCGTATGTGTCCTGAAACAGACTGGCGACCTGTCCAGGGTGGACCCTGCTTTCGCCTGCAAGTGTCCGGGTTAGGCTCCAGCAGCTCCGAGATCCCAAAAGACAAAATTACTAACGATTTGTATGTTCTCATTAATTAGTGCACGGCGGAGGTCTGATGGTGTCAGACTGTTATGTCCATGAAATCCATTAATTTCTGATAATGCACACCTCAAGTATTATCCTCCTTATACTATAGTCTCTTACAAAATAAATACATATTAATTAAATTAATAGTACTTTAAACTTGTTCATTTTTAGGTTTACCGTGCTGTACCGTGTTGTCATGGTAACGGCTGCACCAACGTCACTATGCTGCTCTTCTCAACATCATGATTAACCAAAGCATCATTTGAGAGAGAAAGTTCACGTCTTACTTCACTCTTACTCACAACAAAGAAACAAAGTTAGATTCTTCAAAATGATCAAATCGTGTATGTATAATCAGTACTGTGGTGTCATGGGATTCCTTTTTCTTTCTACAATTAATTAATTACGAGACATTGTGGCGGGATAAAAGATCAAAATACAACGGTATGCATGTATAGATAACTTGAAGATCAAAAAGACAACAAACTGTACACTTTCTAAATTCTCCACCTTGCTACAGATCTTGAAAAATAATGACGTCCCAAAGAATTGCTGCCGTAATGCTGGACATTCCCAAGTATGCTATGCTTTACTCCACGAGTCAAAGTCAAGGCCCGGGGGCTGGATCCGGCCCTCTGGGTAATTCTATACGGCCCTTCAGATTATTTTATTATTATCAATGGCCCGATGTTATCTTGTACTTATTTCTAACTTGTACAATTTTGACAAAATATATATACACATTTATATATTGAGTTATTTGTGGTTTAAGTTGATTTATTCTGGAATAATATTCCTCCTTTTTTTATTCATAATTATGTAAAAGTTACACTTTTAATGTTTTAAAAATTGGCCTTCTGCTAGCTTTTTGGACTATTTTTGCATTTACTAAATTTTGGCTGTTTTGGAGTTTATCTATCTTTTTCAGCTCTATGCTAGCTGTTTTAGCTAACCTAAGTTTTTGTTCGTTTATTTTTTTAGCCTAATTTGCCATTTAGCAAACATTTTAGCTGGCTATCAGCATGAGCTTTTTTAGTTATCAATTTCAGCATCTTCAGCTATCAGCACTAGTATCTTCAGCTGCCAAATTCTGCTTACAGCATTCACAGTAGCATTATCACAGGTAATACTATATATCTAGTTCATAAATATGTTACAAACTTTGTAAATTCTCCACCTTGCTACAGATCATGAAAAATAATGATGTCCCAAAGAATTGCTGCTGTGATGCTGGACATTTCATTTGGATCGGGGAGTACGGCTTGACAAACTGTTGTTTGACTCCTGAGAATCCATGCTGTCAAACCCAAAAGCTCATGGTTGAAAGAGTCAATGCATTCTGACAGAGGAGGATGTTCATACCTCAGCAGCTTGAGCACTTTCCTGGCTCCGTTTATGCAGCAGAAACCAGCTGTCCTCGTACCTGAACAGAAACAAGACGCTTTGGATGAAGAACAGAATGTTTTCGTTTCAACTCTATGTCAGTCTTGTAAATATAAGCCCCCATTTTCACAATGAGCTGCAACACCTTTCTGAGGTCTTCCTTCAACCTTTATATCCCCACTCCAATCTTTTTATCTACTGTAAAAATGTTCATAGTGGTCTTTTCATTATGATTATACCACTTTTAGACAGGGAGCCTGTCCCCCCCTAGTGTATTTTCTACGTCACAAATGCCATCTTTAGCGCTGTGTTTTCTTGCTGTGCTTTCTCTGGTCTGTGCGACCAAGAAAAAAGCTCAACAGTGACGCCACGGATTAAGAAAATTATGTGCGAACTCTCTTACACTTTCTTACCCCCCCAAAAAAAAGCGACGGCAAAAAGATTTAACCTCGGAGGCTCTTAAAGTAGCTACGTGCTACTTTGCCAGCACAGCAGCGTGCATCTTGACCGCACATTTTATGTGCTGCCAACACAAATTTCCATCAGTTTTTGTGCTGGTGGAACGTAAATGTGTGTGGATAACATCAGACATGTTTTAAAACATCAAACATTAACAAAAAAATACATTGAAGAACCAAACTAGCATGCTACGTGCGAGTCGCTATCACCCACTATAGCACACAGTTCACGGTTCCCAGCCTGATTTCTCTATTAAATGTGATCACTTATACTGTGACAACTCCTCTCCATCAGATTATTTATTGCGTTTTTTGAAGTTGATTGCTAAACATTGCGTCCACTATTGTGGTTCTTTGCGTACTTTTTGGAGCTCCTCCATTCATCACTCGGGAAGACTCAGTGCATAGTAATGCCGCATGTCTCTCACTTATGTCATGTGATTTCCAATCTAATAATATATATCAATGGTTACATCCAATGATGCTGCTACTTTTTATTGAAATCTATTCGTGCCAACATCAGCAGTCGGCTGCATCTCAGGAGCTTCAACCTTCACCTGTCCTGGGCGGGATGAAGGCTGCAGCAGACATTCAGCTGCTTATGGTTAGAGTAAGGAATGAAGAAAAGCTCAGTCTTCGAGTGTGGGTGTACACACCTGCTTAAGATCTCCACTCCAGCTCTTAGATGAGGATGACGTTCTTCAAACCTGAAAAAATCCTCTTTTAATTCACTGTTATTGCAAACATGTCAACAGTTCAGATGGACTGCATTTGTATTTTAAGCAGAACTCCAGATAGATTTGGTATTTCCAACATTGTTTTTAAGCATTCTTTTCTGTCAGTTTCTGTAGTTTTGGTCTCAAGAATGTGATCAGAAACTACATGTTTTAGCATTTTGTTTGTGTTAAATTTTTAAGAACTTCTGTTTTCATAAATAGGCCTCGATGACCAAATGTTTTGATTTTACATATAAAAATAGCCTATTGTGTGTAAAGTACTTTATATGTCTTATTGAATATATGTTTTGAAGCGTTTCCAAAAATTTATTTAGCTT
>NC_050527.1:18792090-18799654 GCF_002922805.2 Oryzias melastigma | reverse complement strand
GAACCGTGACCAGTAAAACTCTGGCATGATCCGAACTGTGAGTTTTGTGATCCATTACACCCCTAGTTTATTCTGAACAATAGGATGACAGTAACAGCTGTTTATTTTGTATAGAAGTCTATGGGGTTTTGGCTTCGTGGGACCAGCAGGTACTTCCTGTTTGGAATGCCAGGGGGAGGGGGGTACTCTGTCCAGTTCCTACAGCCTGTCAATGGTCAAGACAGAAATAAAAACCTCTGTATCATCACTAAAACACACACACACAAATTCAATACACTTATAAGAGGTATATTTGTTATGACGATCAAAAAATGTGGTTTAGGTTGTGTGAAGCGTTGCTTTTTTGCTGTCCTCTGGTGAAAGATCGTCTATCCAGTTAATTTCTGTCAGAGGAACACAACAGCAAGGTCTGCTCTGCAATGGAACTGCAAACATTCCTTGCCATCCTTTGGCGATGGTGTCACACAGGACGAGCTAGCAGCACGCTAGCGGTCTACACCACATATGCCCCATGAGAACAAACTGCTCAATGGAAGCGAGGCTTAACTGAGTTGAAACGCTCGCCTTACCGGACCGGACCGCTCAGTGGAAACAAGGCTATAGAGACCTCTGAACAGCGAGAAACTCATGGAGCACAAGCGTGTGTTGGTGTTTCACATGTTACCTTCTCCTCGTTTTGCCGTCTCTTGATACATCTCCCAGAGTCTTGAAGCTGTTTTTAGAAAACGGAGAAGGACATTCAGACAAAGTCACCCAAAAAACAAATTCAAACATTTGACAAAGTAAAGCAGCAGGTTGAGAGGCCATAGGTCGAGCAGCTGTACAGTGTACTCACATCTACAAATGCTTGTTTAACTCTATGTCTGTGTTAGATCTGCATGATCTCAGGCAGGGCTGGCCGACCCACGTGCTTGTGTGAGCCTCTTCAATCTAACTCGTTTCCACTTCTGCTTCATCCTCAGAACTTTTTTCATTTCTTTCTTCTTTTCCGGTGACAAACTTTATTGTCTGCTTCATCACTGAGAACTGCACAATCAGGGTTTGCCTTCTGGAAGATCAATGAAGGAAGATCTAATCCGACTTCATCTAAACCACATGTCAAAGTCAAGGCCCAGAGGGCCGGATCCGGCCCTCCGAGTAATTCTATCCGGCCCTCCAGATCATTTTATTTTATTGTAACTAATGGCCTGATTTTATCTTGTGCTTATTTCTAAGTATATATATATATATATATATTTTATAATTGTGTGTTAATTTAGTTTTAAAGATTGTCACTCTGCTAGCTTTATGGACTATTTTTGCATTTAGTAAGATTTTTTTAGGTTGTTTTGGAGTTTAGCTAATATTTCAACTGCATGCTAGCTGTTTTGGCTGATTTAGGCTTTTCTTTTTAAGATTGTTTAGGCTGTTTTGAAGTGAGGCTAATATTTACCCTTAAAAATGTTTTTAGAATATTATGAAGTTTAACTCTTTTTTTCCAGGCACATGCTAGATGTTTTGGTTAAACACATTTTTCTTATTTTTTTGTTTTATTAGGCTAATTTGGCATTTAGCTAATACTTTAGCTGTCTATCAGCTTCAGCGTTCTCAGCAAACAACTTCAGTGATTTCAGCTATCAGCTTCAGCGTTCTCAGCAAACAACTTCAGTGATTTCAGCTATCAGTTTCAGCATTTTCAGCTGTTAGCTTCAGCGTTTGTAGTAATCAATTTCAGCATTTTCAGTGGCCAAATTCAGCTGACAGCATTCACACTAGCATTATACAGGTAATGCTATATATCTAGTTTTACAAATATTTTAGTATAATTTTTTCTGTAAAGATTACAGAAATGAATTATTTTAAAAATGTGCCTATGTGTGGCTTTCTGGAAAGACATAAATGTTTATGTTTAGGCTGTGAGTTTTACACTTTTTCTGTTAGCCTACAGAGCCCGGCCCCCCATAATTATGTCAAAAGGTTACGGTTTTAGAGTATGTACATGTTTATCCAGTTCGGCCAGCGACCTAAGGTGTGTTTTGGATGTCGGGCCCTAGTGTGATCGAGTTTGACACCCCGGATCTAAACTCTGACTGAAAAACACAGAGCTGGTCTGGATTCCTCCAGCCCGCCCCTCCCTGCTCCTCACATGACCCTCAGCTGAGCCTCATTTCAGCTCAACACCACCGTTTTCAAGCGAAACGCAACCCACAAACTGTTACCGGAAACCGTAACCGACTTCTACCTACTGACAGGAGTTGTAAACATTCATGGAAATGCCTTTTCGACGGTTTGTGTCACCGCCACTAAAGCCGGGCTGCGCTTTAAGAACCGGAAGTGAGCAGTCTACGAACCCTGAGGACAGGTCCTGCTGCACCACATGCAGCCGTTCCCGAAAGTTTTCAAACATCTTCCTTCGGCTCCAAAGAAGCGATTTCACTGTCTGGAATATCTCGATGCTGCACAGCTCTGCTCTATGACGTCATCCACGTAAACACAGCTCCGCTGCATAGCGGGAAATGTGCTCCATACCGCCACCACCTGGCGTGGAGGGAGAATGGCAAAGTTAACCGGTCCAGACCAGATGTGTGCAACCTTTACCTTTAAAAGAGCCATTTGGGATCGTTTTCTACTGATCACAACCTAGTAGCTGCAAAGTTTTGTTTTGATACTGCTGTGCATTCATTACAATGTATTTTTTTAATAAAAAAAAATATGAATTATGCTTCTTTTGTGGCACGAACAAAAACAGAAATATATAAAGAAAATTGTCTTAACATGTGAAGTTATTTTTTAAGTCTGACAGAAATCGACCTGAATGGCTCTTTACAGGTTGAAGGTTGCAGATCCCTGCCCTACAGACACAAACCCTAAATCCTTCAGTTTGTTTACTCTTGTATTTTCAACAGAAAAACAGAGTACATTTAATACTTTTATATCCTATAAATCCTTCCTGAGGAAGTGCATTAAGCTTACATTAGAAAATCTGTTTGATCGTGTTACTAATTATTTTAATTAAAGATGAGGGGATCTGTCCAGTGAAGTCCAGACATGGAGTGATGAAGGTGGTTATTAACTTAGTGGTATTTTCTCATTACCTCTGTCCTACTGTCTTGTTAACAAGCAGCATTCCAGCATGGTGGCAGGGGGCTTGGATAAATCCCAGAGGATCCTGGGTAGTCAGAGGCATTGCTAAGCTGAGTTCAGACCAGCAGAAATCATGTCTGTGGTTGAGATGTGAGAGATTGGGTAAGAAATTGTCAATGTTGTGTAACCTGGGTATCATCCATCCATCCATCCATCTATCCACGTTTGGAACCTGCTGAGTCCCTTATGAAGTCAGACGGTTGCTTGAGCTTGTCCTAGCTACTGCTGAACAAAAGAATAGGTCACCAGTCTGACACACAACCACACACTCTCACTCACATTTACACCTATAAGCTGGATAGTCGGGAGAAAACCCACACGTGGAGGAGGAGAACACACAAACTGCACACAGAAAGGATCCGGTTGGGATTTGAACCAGGTTCTTCTCCCTGTGAGACAAGAGCCAGAAATGTTCCCTCCCACAGGTCATGGTTTGGCTTGAGGACGCTCACAGGCATGCTGTTCCTCTCCAACAGTTCTATGAACACGGGGTCAGTTCTGATGCTGGGGGACTGAATGATAAAGTCAGTAAAGAAAAACAGGTTAAAAAGAACAATGACTCAAACTGTGTCATCAGAAACAGCTTAAAAAGTAGCAGCACGTCTTTTTCATATGGGCTGTCTTAATTAAATGTAATCTATCAGTGTAACCCAACAGCTGATAGGATTAACATTCTTTAACACGTTAAGCTTAATATAATGACTGAAAGTAACAGCATGTCACCAGCAGGACTGAGAGGAGCACTTCAACACATATTAGATTGTGTTGTAATGATTTTGTTCTAACTCTGTCATTGTAAGGTAAGGGATTATTTTTGAATAACGGTGATCTGTAATCTATTACAGTGTAATCAAGTAATCTGAGCCTCACTGGTCACTAGGAAATTCTTTACCTAGATCTATGCTGGGAGGTTTCTTGAGTTTTGAAGACATGTCTACTGACCCACCTGGAAACATGTGGTGTTGTTCCCTACATTCAAGGGGATTTCAGGTCTCTCCCTGAACAATGTCCAGATGATAAATCCTTGTCCTCCTTCCATTCGCTTCTCTGTAACTGGAGTCGTTAGGGCGGTTCCTCTGGCGCCTAGCCCGCTGTACCATCGACATATTCAGAACAAAAATATAAACACAACACTTTTTTTTTTTTTTAATAATCCAAAGAAGGGCTGCACGGTGGCGCAGTGGTTAGCACTCTCGCCTCACAGCGAGAAGGCCCCGGTTCGAATCCCGGCTGGGACCTTTCTGTGTGGAGTTTGCATGTTCTCCCCGTGTATGCGTGGGTTTTCACCGGGGACTCCGGCTTCCTCCCACCATCCAAAAACATGCTTCTTAGGTTAATTGGTGACTCTAAATTGCCCCTAGGTGTGAGAGTGAATGTGTGTGTGATTGAGGCCCTGTGACAGACTGGAGACCTGTCCAGGGTGTACCCTGCCTTCGCCCATCAGTAGCCGGGATAGGCTCCGGCACCCCGCGACCCCGAAAGGGAAGAAGCGGCCAAGAAGATGAATGAATGAATGAATCCAAAAGAAATACGATCCACGAGCGTGCTTGCTTTCACTGACGCTCCTAGCGGCCTGGGAAGAGCGTGGAAGCTTTCGTCAGACATCTCTAAGAGCTTGCTGAACACTGTGATTTTGGATCTACTAAAGATGAGCAAATAAGGGATCGCATCGTTATTGGAATCCTGGATAATGACATATCACAGAAACTAAAGCTGGAGCCAGATTTAACGCTGGAAAATGCCATAAAAATGCCTCGTCAATCAGAACTGATCAAGATGCAAAATGCTGGCTCCAGAGATCTGGAAAGTGAAGTGAATGCTGTAAGCCAAAAATTTTAACAGTTCAGACCCTATGGATGTCAGGGCCCAGCCAGTCATGTCCTTCTTCAACCACCAGAGGGAGCCCTCACCTGAGTACCAACTGCATCTGCCATTCTTCCGGACTCCAATTCCCATCATGCACCAGCCGCCATTTTCCTGTCACCACCAGCTGCTTGTCATCTTCATCAGTGCTGTATATATTCCTGCTCCTCACTCAGCTCCCTGCAAAGTCTTGACCTGTTTCTCGTCAGTTTCAGTCATTCTAAGCATTCCTACTTTTGCCTGCCTGTGTTTTGACTCTTGCCTGTTTTTTGTCTCCCGCCTCGCTCCAATGTTTGACCCTGGCCTGTCTCCTGACCACGTTTTGCCTTGCCTTTATACTTGTTACTTTTTCTATTAAATTCAAGTTGCACATGGATCCACTCGGCTCAGCTCCTTCGTTACAATGGAAGAGAGCACGTGAAATCTAAACTCTTTCAGCACCATCATGGAATACCAAAATCTGCACTTGAAGATAACTGTTCCAGATGTGGGAGGACACATGAGTGCAGAGTGTGCCCCGCCAAAGGAAAACGATGTCGTAAGTGCAACAAAACCGGACATTTCCAAATGGTGTGCAAATCAAAATTTGTTGGAGCTGTGAAAAATGACTATGCTGTTAAAGATGACAGCAGTGAATGGTTCCTAGGGTCCTTTTCCACTGATGTAGATTCTGAGGATGAGAAATGGTTTGCTGATATTCATGTAAATGGCTCTGTAGTTCGACTCAGGATTGACACGGGCGCAGATATCACTGTAATATCTGAAAACACTTACCGCAACCTGCCAAAACGCCCAAGTCTAGAAGAGACCAAGGCAACCTTCACAAGTCCTGGGGGGAAAATGGTTTGCAAAGGCAGATTTCATGCAGAGTGCTTCAGAAAAGGTGACAAGTACACATTTTGGATCTATGTGATGGAAGGTCCGTTCCCCACTAATCTGATGGGACGTAAACAGGCTGTCGAAATGGGGCTCGTTCTCAGTGTGGATGGACTCGAGTTATCGGAAGATGTTTTTGGTGACATTGGACTCTTACATTGCTCTCCAGTAAAAATAGAGCTCCAGGCTGATTCAACGCCTTATAGCATATCTACTCCGCGTCGTATCCCTTTCCCCATTTTGCCTCAAGTTGAAGAGGAGCTAAAGCGGAAGCTGTCTCTGGGCATCATTGAGGACGTTAAAGAAGTCACAGACTGGTGTGCTCCTATGGTGCCTGTTGTGAAGAAGAACAAAAAGGTTCGGATATGCGATTTTATAAAACTCAACAAGACTGTAAAACGTGAGCGTTTTATTTTGCCTACACTGGAGGACATCGCACCAAAACTTTCTGGAGCAACAGTGTTTTCAACTATGGACACTTCAAGCATATTCTGGCAAATACCGCTTGATGCCAGCAGCAGGAAGCTCACAACCTTCATAACCCCTGCAGGTCGTTTCTGTTTTCGACGATTGCCCTTCGGCATCACGTCCGCACCAGAAATATTCCAGGAGAAGATGAGCACTATGTTAAAAGATCATGCTGGTGCAGTGGTTGTGATGGATGATACCTTAGTTTTTGGAAAAGACAAAGAGGACCACGACCAAAAACTCAAAGAAGTGGTCAAGACTATCAGAGCTTCTGGTCTGAAGCTGAATAAGGCCAAGTGTCAGTTTGGAAAATCCGAAATCCAATACTTTGGACCCATCATAGGTAATCAAGGGATCAAACCTAACCCAGATAAGGTCAGCGCTATCACTGAAATGCCCAGTCCCTCCAATGTCACAGAGCTACGCCAAATCATTGGCTTGATCAACTACCTGGGAAAGTTTCTTCCAGAACTCTCTTCTGTCATGCACCCCATCAACAGCCTGCTAAAGAATGATACTGTGTGGAGTTGGGGGGCGGCTCAGGACACAGCTTTCCAACAAGTGAAAACCATGTTGACTACTGCACCCGTCCTGGTATATTATGATACCAGTAGACCAACGGTGGTCAGTGCAGATGCTAGCAGCTATGATTTAGGAGCAGCTTTATATCAGCTTCAGGAGGATGGACTCCGCCCTGTTGCCTTTTGTTCTCGGACACTTACAGAGACAGACCAAAGAGACTCACAGATCGAAAAAGAATGTCTTGGCAGTGTGTGGGCCTGTGAGAGGTTTGTAAGATACTTACTAGGCATGGAAAAGTTCTGTTTACAGACAGACCACAAACCACTCATCCCACTTCTGACACCATGTCATGAAACTCTCTGAGTCATGCGCTTGCAAGTTAACACTTTATTATAAACTTTAACTGTACAGGCAGTAGCATTCGGTAGACTTTCTACTCTCCGTCTTTTATGTGCCTTTCATCCGCACATTCCCTGCAAAACACACATTACAAAGACTACAATGACCCCTGTTGGCAGGAGTCAGAAACTGATAGATAGATAGATAGATATACTTTATTAATCCTTCCGGAAATTAGGTGGCTGTCCTTGCTCCATTCACACAACGCAGTTTAAACAGTGACAGGCACAAAATAAAAATATAAAAACAAGTAAAATTAGTAACATAAAACTAATAAGTTACATACCATAAAAGCAGCTTAAAATCAGATAAA
>NC_050527.1:18791879-18792007 GCF_002922805.2 Oryzias melastigma | reverse complement strand
ACTGCTCAAAATGTGCTATGCTTGACATTTCTGCCCACCATTCTCTAAAAGGTGTTGTATTGATAGTTTTCCAATGTCTAAATATAATTTTACACCCTGTGGAGAATGCCAGCCTACACCAGCGTTTG
>NC_050527.1:18777764-18791802 GCF_002922805.2 Oryzias melastigma | reverse complement strand
TCTTATTGCACTGGGCACAAAGGACCTCCTGAGTCTCTCAGTGGAGCTGGACAGAGAGCGGAGGCGGCTGCTGCTGCAGAGGAAGCTCCGCTGAGCAGAGAACACAGAGTGCAGAGGGTGACTGGTGTTCATCAGGATGTTTTTCAGCTTCAGCTCCGTCCTTCGCTCCAGCACCGACTCCACCGTGTCCAGACCCAGCCCCACAACACGACCTGCCTTTCTGATCAGGCCATCCAATTTCTTTGTGTCCTTCTTGTTGGCGCTTCCCCCCCAGCACACCACAGCATAAAAGAGGACACTAAAAACAATAGACTGACAGAAGGTTAAAAGGAGTTCAGAACAGACGTTAAAAGAGGCGAGTCTCCTTAAAAAGTACATCCTGCTCTGCCCTTTCTTGTAAACACTGTTCATGTTAGCCGACCAGTTCAGTTTGTTGTCTAAAACCACTCCAAGGTACTTGTATGAGTCCACCACCTCCACCACCTCTCCTCTGATGTCAATGGGCTGGAGATCCGTGGCAGTAGGTGCCCGGCGGAAGTCCAGCACCATCTCCTTAGTCTTTGTGATGTTAAGATGGAGGCAGTTCCTCTCTGTCCACTCCACAAAGTCCTGCACCAGGCCTCTGTATTCTCCCTCCTCACCCCCCTTGATACATGCAACAATAACAGTGTCATCTGAAAACTTTTGTATGTGGCATGTACTGGAATTGTACTGAAAGTCATGGGTGTAGAGGGTGAAGAGGAGAGGTGAGAGCACAGTGCCCTGCGGGGCGCCCGTGCTGCTGATCAGCATGGGAGAACTGGACCTCCCCATCCTGACGAACTGTGGCCTGTTGGTCAGATAATCCGTAATCCAGTTCACCAGGTGGGGGTCAACAGCCTGAGATAGGAGCTTCTGCTGGAGCAGGAGGGGTTGGATAGTGTTAAACTCGCAGGAGAAGTCAAAAAACAGCATCCTCACCACACAACCCCTCACATCCAGGTAGGACAGGGATCATTGTAAAAGATAGAGGACAGCGTCCTCTACCCCCAGCTTTGGTTGGTAGGCGAACTGGAGAGGGTCCCTGTCCTTCTGTTCCTGTGGTTGCAGCTGCTGCAAGACCAGCCGCTCCAGCGTCTTCATGACGTGTGAGGTGAGGGCGACCAGCCTGTAGTCGTTCAGCTCACTGGGGCGACTCTTCTTGGGCACAGGAACAATGCAGGATGTTTTCCAGCGTGATGGAACCTTCCCCAGCCGCAGGCTCCAGTTAAACACCTGCTGGAGGGGTTCTCCCAGCTCAGCAGCACAGGCCTTCAGTAGCCGCGGGCACACCCGGTCAGGACCCGCTGCCTTCCTGGAGTGGAGCCCCCTCAGCTGTCCGCTCACCTGGTCTGCAGTGATGGTAGGAGGGTGATGGCTGGTGGCAGGTGAAGGGGAGGGAGAATGGGGAGGAGAGGGCGAAACTGAGCACAGGTGGTCAGGAACGTAGGAGGGAACCTGCGGGGGTGGGGGACAGGCAGATTGATGGTTGCTGAACCGGTTGAAGAAGTTGTTAAGTTCCTCCGCTCTGTTCAACCCCTCATCCACCACGTTCGATATATTTTATCACAATAGCTCTCCTTCAAGTTTTCAACATGTCCATTCCTTATATCTCCAAAACATTTTCATCTCGACTCTTCATTCTGCTTATTCTTGTCTATGAGCATCTCCTTCATAAAAGGACCCCACGTCTTCTGAAATATTTTCACTTTATTGTTCATTTTAAATATAGACTGCTCAAAATGTGCTATGCTTGACATTTCTCCCCACCATTCTCTAAAAGGTGTTGTATTGATAGTTTTCCAATGTCTAAGTATAATTTTACACCCTGTGGAGAATGCCAGCCTACACCAGTGTTTGCTGAGATGCTAATCTTTGTTCTCTCACTGCTATTCCTAATACACAAAGTGCAGGGTTCATTACAAATGTTATATTTAATATTTTATTGATGAATCCTATGACGTTCTTCTATAAATTTTGGTTCCAGTGACAGTTGTATGACATGTGCAGGAGTGTGCCTTTGCTCCTGTTGCATCTCCAACACAAATCATAGTCACGCAGTTTTAGTCTAATCACAGTTTTAATTTAATTATTATTTTTTTAACTATAAAACAGTGAACAGACAGCATTCCAGTTTACATTCTTCCTTCTGTCATTTCTGAGTCTAATGTTTAACAAATGATGCCTATACCTCATAATAGTAGGATTGCAGAAAAACAAGGATAATTAAGTCAGAACTTCTAATAAACAAGACATCACCAAACACCTCTTATTCGGATATGACACTCAAAAACGTGCCCACAAGATTCCTGAAAACTCTCCATGTCTTCTTAAGTTCTCATATGATGCCTCTTTGAGGATGTTTTCCTTCCATGTGTTGAAGTCTGGGGGGGAATGTCTTTCCACACACTGAGAATCACCCGGGCAGCGGTAATCACTCCTCCTTTTATAACCACCAAGTCACGTTTTGATACTCCAGAAAGCTCAGACTGGTCTCTAAGAGACACAGTCTTGGTGACATGACACTGCTGATCCACTGCCCTATGCAGTCCAGTACTGTCTTCCAAAATGAGGAGACCACGTTACACTCCTAAAGAGCGTGCATGAGGGTCCCTGTGTCTATACGACCCTTCCAGCACAGACTATTTGCCATAAGTCTCATTCTGCGTAGTTTAGAGGGGCTGTAATACCACCTATGTATTAGTTTATATTGAGTGAATTTTCCCTTTGTTTCTTTTATATTTTTACTAGAATGTAAAGTAATTTGTTCCAGTTGTTTTATTGATAGCACAGCTCAAATCCCTCTCTTAAGCCAGTCTTTTATTGAACATTTTATAAAATACAGTTGCCCTGTGTGTCCCACTCTTCATTTCACGAAGCTCCACCCCAGTTTGTGTCTCCAGAAAACCAGCCCTTAGTTATACAGTCCCTCTGTTGTAAGTATTTCCAAAAGTTACCCCTCGCGTCCAGACCATACTTCAGAGTATACTTCGTTCGTGTACAGATCTCTAATTTGGTGTATTCCTTTGCTGCTCCACTTTTCCCAGTTGACAGTTTTTTTCCCAATTCTTACAGCAGAGTTGTTCCCCACAGAAGCATATGATTGTCTAAGATGAGATACCCCACATATCTTATCCACCTCTTGACAAACATATTTTGAGTATGTGAACACAGGGTTGTCCCGGATGTCCTGATTGGTTCTGGTAGCCCCCTGAGGAAGAACCGTCACAGGTGTAAAAGACTTCACAACAGCTCCTGCTCAGTTCTGACCCAGCTGGGATCCAAATCCCCCCTTTCCAGTGTTTGACCAGCCTGGCCATGTCAAAAGCCAGATTATACAGTTTAACATTTGGAAGAGCCATCCCTCCATGATCTCTTGAGGCCCACATCCTCTTCATGTTCACTCCGAGTCTCTTCTTGTCCCATAAAAAAATCTTTATATTTTTTTCAAATTGGCTGAATATGTGTTGAGGTATTTTATTTTGACAGGTAACATCATGGAAACATAATTGAACTGAGGGGAAACTATCATTTTAATCACGTTCATTTTACCCCATAGTACAAGTCTCAATTTCTCCCACTTGTCTAGATTAGTTTTAATTCTCAGAAGTAGGAGCTCCATATTGGACATTATAATCTCTTCCAGATTTGGATTCAGAAGTATTCCTAACTATTTCATTCCAGATGATGACCACTTAAAATTGATGTAATGATGTAACCAATGATGTCTAGAATGACAAGAAGCTGAAAGAGGCATGGCTTCTGAATTGTACCAATTTATCTCGTGACCTGACATCTTACAATATGTATCAACACATGTAAGCAATGCCGGCACAGAAGATTCTGGGTCTGTTAGCACAGCTAGCATGTCATCAGCATTTAAAAACTGTTTGTACTCCCTACCTCCCACCCGTACACCTCTAATTTTTGTATTTGTATTTTTGTATTGCCAAATACAAAAAATATAGTTAAAAAATACAGTTAGAAGCATTGGAGACAGACAGACAGACAGATCAGCCCCCTATGCTAGCCTGATACCCAAATGTGTGTGAACAGTTATTGGCAGAATTTTTTTGATAAAAAATTACAAAGTGTTACACCTTATGTTGTTGGTAGAGTTTTTTTGATCGAAAATGAAGCAGTAGTGATACTGTAGCTTTTTAAATTTTTTTATCTGTAGAAAATGTGATGCCTCTGCTATCGCAAAATCAGGCCAAATCCGTCACCATTGCCTCCTGACATTATGAAACCCGCCGACAGCGATTGGTCCGAGTCGGTCTGAGTCACATTTTTAGAGGAACTGGTGTCTCAATCATGAGTAAGTTTGTTTGAAGTCCACACCCCTTCCACTTGGTAGAAGCTGTCAATCAAGCATTCAAATCGGGGCCAGCAGGCACCACATGCTTTTACTGAGGAATCTGATTGGTCAGTTTATAACTTAATTAACTTGCAATGAAAAAAACATATATTTAAAAAAAAAGAAAGAAGATGTTTCAGAGGCAGAATGATTATTCTGACCAACAGAATGACTGAGAAACAGCTGTTTATTTCTCAATAGAAGTTGATAGGATTTTCTTTGAGCCAGCAGGTACTTCCTGTTTGGAACACTAGAGGGGAGGGGTTGAGCTGTTCTTTGTTTCTACAGTCTATGCGTCCAACGTTTGATTGAAAGATTCTCCTGAGCTGCTTTCAGGGGCTCCTACCTGAGTGGTGACAGTGGTTGAAACGTTAACTCGAACCGACTTGGACCAATCACTGTGTTTATGTTCTTTGATTTACTACAATTTCTTAATTTTTAACACGACAATTCCAGTAGATTCTGAAGGAGAAAAGCGCCTTGATGAGCCGCTTTTCTCCTTCAGAATCTACTGGAATCGCGTTAACAGTTGAAAAGTTACAATATGTTAAAGATTTTATGTTTAAGCGTCACCAGCAATGCCTCAGGTGTTAAAGGGTTAACTCAAGTAAGAAACAGCCTGGGCCAAGAAAAAAGGTTGGCTCTGGTCCAATAGCTTTTTTCCTCATCTGTAAAAAAATCAGTTTATCACACAATGGAAAGTGTGTTTAAAGATAGCACTAAATGTCTGTATAAATGGAATGATGTGGCCTCTTCAAATGCAATGGGACACCTGCCTCATGAGGAGTAATAGCAAGCTCTCTGCTTCTCCACAACTAATTGGGTTTCCTGGAGATCTGATAAGACGATAAATGAGTTTTGAATGCTGCTGTTTTCCTCTGACCTCTCAACCCTCCACATTCTTCCAGCATGCTGAGCAGATTAGTGTTATTCTCATTTATGTCAGCAAGAAAAGTGTACATTTAGTTGTCCTGGCAGTGTGTCAGGAAACTTTTGGTCATGTGACCCTGGGGGGTAAGAGGACACGTGATTTAGAAAAGCCCTATAAATTTTCCAGTGTGCCCGACTGTGGACAACATCACAGTCGGCTTCAGCAAAGACAAGGTAAGACGACAGATTTCATTTTTGTTGCAGACAATACTAGGATTACCAATACCTTTAGTCTGTGCAAAATATGCCACATTTTACAGCAAAAATGTAGTCAGAGATAAGTTAGTCTTTTCTATGTCCTACTGTGGTTAGATTTCGGAATTTGTAAATCAGGACGTGTAAGTTCTTCAATCACTGTCTTTTGTTTTCCAAGATGAATATTGGAGCTCTCCATTCCATCCTGTTGGTCCTCTCAACTGTCCACGCTTTCCAGTACAATCAGCTGGCCCAGTACATCGATGAGCACCAAGAAGACTATGTGGAGGTACTGATGAGCAGTTCAGCTTACAAAGAAATGTCTTTAAACTTCTGTAAAACACTGCTGAAAAGCCCAAACGCCAGCAGTAGTTATCAAGAAAAAAGGACTCTTTCTAATACTGATTAAACTGTCATTTCTTTACAATTGATGGTCTGACTTTTAGTGAGAACTTATAAAATCTGTTTTACACATTCATCACCAACGCAACATTTCTGTGCCGTTTTAGGGGATGATAGTCAAAGGCCTGGGTCTGCAGCCTTTGCCAGCAAAAGAGCCATCTGGGCCTGTTTGGTACTGATCAAAACCTAGAAGGACCCACAAGACTTCTTTGCATCATTACATTGGTTTTTTTTATAATAAATATGAATTCTATTTATTTGGGGGCACAAATAATTACAAAAATATTAAGAAAAACTGGAATTTTCTCAAAGTTTGAAGTCATTTTTTACTTTTGACAGAAGCTCATATGACTTTCTTTCAAAATAAAAGACTTCCTGTCCCAAACAGGAACATTCAAGCTAAGAAAATCTATTCCTTAAGAAACCTAAGACAAAAATTATGCTTTCTCTTGTTATACGTTCATCCTTTTTCCTGCTTACTACTGCTGTTAACTGGAGCATAAATATGAAATATGATTGTTTAATGATCCAGTAGCAAAGGTATATGACAAATCTATATATTTTAGCCACTCCCCTCTGAATAACTACAAACCATTGTTATGCAGTATAGGATAAAATGTACTTTAAAGTCATAAAAATAAACTCAGCAATCAGACTTTTTACCAAAGTTTTGCTTAGTATTTCCAATTTGTGTATTTTGAAGGAAACGCACAGCAAACAAGGCCTGATGATGTCAGCATAAAATCCATTGCAGTTTATCGTCTAGGTTCACCTTAGCCATAAACTTATAAACTCAACTAAAACAAATTAAATCAATGCTAAGTTAGCAACCCTTACTTTTAAAAATTACTGTTATTTTATTTTTCTTTAGCCGGAGAGCCACTGCGGAGGGGTCAAAGAGCCGCATGTGGCTCCGGGGCCTCAGGTTGCAGACCCCTGGTCAAAGAGAAACACTTCTAGTGTACTTTTTGAGAACCTCTGAGGCATCTTACCAGAACAGGAAGTGTTTTTGGTCATTTGGGTTCAAAATACGGAGCTCCAGTGTTTATGTTCTTCGATTTACTGTAATTGTTTACACGATCAATCTAATTCCAATAGATTCTGAAGGGGAAAAGCAGCTCGTTGAGCTTTTCCCCTTCAGAATCTATTGGAATTGATTGTGTTAACGGTTGAAAAGTTACACTATGTTAAAGATTTTGTGTATAGGCGTCACTGGCGATGGGGCTTCATGTTCATCCATCAGGATGTCCAGTACGGCCTGATGGATGATAGCAGATGAGAACAAGCCCCCATGCTTCTTCTTCAGGTGATGCTTTCCTGACGGTTGGGTTCTCTGTCTGTTTCAGGCTCTCAGGGACTGGGTTGCGGTGGAAAGCGACTCCAGCAACGTTCTACGGAGGTCTGAGCTTCACCGTATGATGGAGATGGTGGCTCAGAAGCTGCAGCAGATGGGAGGGAGCGTAGAGTCAGTGGACATTGGAGAGCAAGAGGTCAGGAATGAAATGAATCTGATGCGTTTTCAGTCTCATAATTTAAAGAGATTGTGGTTGATTGTGGCTGATTGTGGCTGATATTCATCACTGTATTAAAAGGATTTGATCTTTTTTAAAGAAAAGCTGGTCATTTAGGGGCGGGCAAAAAAATAGCAATTTGAAAAAAGAGCATAAACATCTAAGGCTTTGTTTTTCTTATTTGCTGCTCTCTTCACCACAAAAATTCAATCATGATTCACACTAGTGGTTTGGCTTCAGTTTTTCCCAGACTTGGTACTGGAACATGGATAGTTAACATTTTTTCCTCTTTGTTAAACAGTTATTCCCCCTCAAGATTAAAAAAAAAGCGCCCGACATGTCTCCAGCACAGGACTCTTCCTGGAGCTCTGGTCCTCAATCACAACTGCTCACGCCGCTTTTCTCCTTCAGAATGTGCTGGAATGATCGTGTTAACGGTTGAAAAGTTACGGTTAATCAAAGAAAATGAACACCTCCAGTGTTAAAGGGTTAAAACAGCCTTTAGACTTTTTTATCCTAGTTATTTGAGCTTATTATCAACAATCTAAGTTCAAAGCAGCAGACAAAACTCTGATGACCCAGCATTTTAGCAGTATTTGAACGCATCATTTCATTCAAATCTGAATGGAAAGACAGAAGAGTCTCTCAACCCATCATGCACTTGTACCTCTGATCTGTGCATAAATGTGGTTTTGTGTGTGTGTCAGGGGATTGTTGGGTACTGATACAAGATTTGTGTCTGTAGAAACCATTTTGAATTAGTTTTAAGCTGCTTTAATTTCAAGTTGTGTATTTGTATGTTTTTGATATTCGAGTGTACACATCAATACACAATTGCAAGAACACACATTTACACACAAAATGTTTGTATGAGTTACAAATCCAGAATTACAAACATACACACAAAAGTTCTGAATGTATTTTTTCTGTCTTCTTCTCTTCGTGTTGTAACTCATTTGAAAGTTCTTTGATTTGTGAACATCAAACACACATTTGATGAACAGAGCAGATAACATTTACTGTGTCTCTAGATTACTTAGCTTTCAAACAACTCACAACTGAATGTGTCAGTCTAAAGACACACACAGTCCAGCAAACAAACAGGCGATCTATAAAATGCTTGTAATGATATTTGGTGCTTGTGTTTGTTAATGAGAACTGTTGATGTCCTGGACTCCAGGAGAAAGAATCACAATTGGAATGTGTGACTGTTTGGACCTCAAACCCTTCTGTCTGTCTGCAGCTCCCTGACAAGCAGAGGTTGGCCTTGCCTAAAGTGGTGACAGCTCAGTTTGGCACTGATCCTACGAAGCACACGCTGTGTGTCTACGGTCACGTGGACGTCCAGCCAGCAAAGCTAGAGGACGGCTGGGCAACAGATCCCTTTAACCTGACAGAAATCAACGGTGAGCATCCTCCCATCCAGAGCAGAGAGGGAACCTTTGACTCATTTTGTAAAGATGTTCGTCAGCAATGTATTTTTACATTGACTGAGCGTTAGCATTATCCGTCCTATGGGAAATTTTATTAAACGTTACCATTAAGCTCCTGGACTTTAGCTTTCTCTGCTAAATTAATCCATATTTTTATGAATCGGTTATTGATCTATTAAGTTTTAATTAATTCAAATTGATTAAGTGATTTTATCAACCCAAACCTGAGTCAGGGTTGCTCCACCTTAACAGTCCAGCCCACAACTCAGAGGGGAATTTCTGATGAACTCCTGCTGCTCTGCAGAAGCTATATCCCAGAAAACGACACAGGTTTTTAGATTTTGGCTAAACACTGACTGCATCATCATGATTTTAAAAACACTGAGAAAGCTTTGAAAAAGGTCAGAAGATAAGAGCGGGACTTTAAATACTTCAACAGGAACCGATCAAGATTCTGTTGGTTGGTTCCAGCACCAATTAGATTAAAGGGAAAGCAAAGTGAAGTAAAGTGATTAAAGTGGAAAACAAATATGTTTATATTCTTCTGATGTTGGCTGAAGAACATAATTTGTTCTATTACTATCACATCCATGTTGCCCATCTCTTTCTTTGCCCACCATAACCTGGAGCATAAATAAACTAGATCCCTGGAGATCGTTTGAGCAGGATTTATTGCATTTGTATTTGCAGGAAATCTGTACGGACGAGGAGCCTCAGACAACAAGGCCCCTGTTTTAGCCTGGATGCACGCTGTGGAGGCTTACCAGAAACTGAGTTTGGTGAGTCTGAGGAAGTCTTGAGGAAGAGGAACAGCAGTGCACACATTCCTTCAGTAAAGTGGCTGAAATAAATTTCAGAAAGATGGGTCTTGTTTCCAATAAGGTGATTCTCCATCATAGCAACTTATTATTCTAATGGGGTTCTTCCTGTTGACCAGGAGCTGCCAGTTAATGTGAAGTTTGTCATCGAGGGCATGGAGGAGACCGGCTCAAATGGGCTGGAGGCCATGATCCTGGCCCAGAAAGACTCTTTCTTCTCAGATGTAGATTACATCGTGGTCTCGGACTGTGGCTGGCTGAGTAGACGACCTGCCATCACATATGGGACTAGAGGCAACTGCTACTTCTTGGCAGAGGTATGTTTGATTGGTCCAGAGAGATCTGCCACTGAAACTGTGTGAAGACGTTGGAAGGGAATGCTTGCTTTGGCATGTTTGTAGGTTCGTGGGCCTAAACAGGACCTGCATTCTGGGGTTTATGGAGGGACCGTGATTGAACCCATGATTGACCTTATTGGCATTCTTGGTGAGTCCAGCACTTCACCAAAATGTCATAAAAACAATGTCCCTTTTCTCAATGCATTTCTTATTAACAGAGCATAACAAATCTGTACTAAACCTTGTTAAGCATGTAATAAAAGACAAGCATTGCATCTGTCTGCAAACACCCTCTCTACTGTAGAGTTGATGTTTTGAATGGCCTGGATGCAGTGGACTCCATAGTCCTGGTTGATTATGTTAACAATTAAAAAATTACAGTATATCACAGAACATAAACACTGGAGGTCTGGTGTTAAAGGTCCGTCATGAAAGCTTGCTCACGCTGTTTTTAAAGGTATTCATTTTCAGCATGCTTGTGTCTGATGCTCTGGGACTCGTGACCCTTCATCTAGACACTCTCATCAGCCCCAGCGGGAAGATTCTGGTTCCTGGGATACGGGAGGCTGTGGCTCCTCTCTCTGACGACGAGTGGAGAATGTACCAGGACATCGAGTTTGATGTGGACGACTACAAGAACAAGATCGGCGTCAGCAAGCTCATGTACAACAACAAGGTATGAGTTAGATCTATCATGTTTTCATTCCTTTTCTTGAGTTCTGGTTATTAATAGCTCATTTCATTACAATGCTACCCTGTTTTAGAATGTTTATTTTTCTCCAAATTCAGTCCAATTCTGTCCATTTGCACTTTAGCATATTGAGTAATTCTAATAGTGCCTTTGTTTCCTTTACTTCCTGTTCAAAAGGTGGACTTGTTGGCACACAAATGGCGCTACCCCACCGTCTCCATCCACGGGATTGAGGGGGCTTTCTCTGACCCTGGTACTAAAACTGTCATCCCCTCTAAAGTTTGTGCCAAGTTCTCCATAAGACAAGTTCCCAACATGGACCCTGCTGTGGTTGAGAAGAAGGTAGTAGAAATGTAATTTCCATGTGTAGATATTTTTGAGTGTATTGCTTTAGATTCTTTACTTTCATCATCTTCTTCTCCATGCTTTAGGTTTCAGAGCACCTTCATTCAGTGTTTGCCAAAAGACATAGCCCCAATACCTTGACAGTTTCAATGGTGATTGGGGCCAAACCGTGGCTGGCTGATATTCAGCATCCTCTTTATGAGGCCGGGAAAGCAGCTGTCAAACGAGGTATGAGACAAACAGGTTAAAGCCTTCTGCAGGTGGCTGTGCATAAAATGATAATCACAGTACAGAGGAAACAGCTTCTTCAGGAGGAGTTGTTTCTAGAGACCCTTTTTCTTGTGACGTCACACATCGCTGTCTGGTGCAATTTTACGTAAATAATAAAAGGCAACCTAACCAATTGTAACAGAAATCTGTACAATATTTACTGTAGAAATGTCCTACCTGGTTGTAGTGGTTTTCCCCTCTTAGATCAAATGTCAGTTATCCTGCCTGCACTCAGAATGCAGAAGCTCAGCTGCTTTCCCAAATTCCTATGGATTATATTAAACAAATCGTGGATTATTTCTCTCTGAAAACCCAGTTAAAGTTAGAAAAAGGTTACAGAATCTGCTGGAATTATTGTGTTGACAGTTGAAAAATTACAGTATGTTAAAGATTTTGTGTTTAAGTGTCACCGACGACACCTGGGGTGTCAAAGGGTTTTAACTGAGTTTTTACAGGTGGACAATGATCACAGTACATGTAAACCAACTAATTATACAAACATTTTCATAATTCTTCAGTTTTCAGTGTCGACCCTGATCTTATCCGTGAGGGTGGGACAATCCCGATTTCCAGAACCTTCCAGGACGTGACAGGAAAAAGCATCATTATGATGCCCATTGGGGGCTTTGATGATGGACTACACTCTCAGAATGAGAAAATCAGCAGGTTTGACCTTTCTGACTTTTGTTTTCTTTCTGTCGTCTTATTTTTACAGATGTTGACACAGCAACTTAAAAAAAACACCAGAGGGAGGTCTGCATTAGATTATTTTTCAGAATCATATTAGTATGCTCTAAAGCAAGGGTCAAGTCAAGGCCCGGGGGCTGTATCCGGCCCTCCAGATCATTTTATTTTATTGTTATTAATGACCCGATGTTATGTTGTGCTTATTTCTAACTTGTATCTTTTTTACAAAATATATTTTTATGCAGATTAAAATATTGAAAGTTATTTAAGGTTTAAGTTGATTTATTCTGGAATAATATTCCTGTCTTTTTATTATTCATATTCATGTTAAAAAGTTATGGTTTTAAAGTTTTAAAAATTCTGCTAGCTTTGGACTATTTTGACATTTACTAAAATCTTTTGGGCCATTTTGGAGTTTAACTGATATTTCAGCTACATGATAGCTGTTTTGGCTAATTTGGGCTTTTTTAAGGTTTTTTAGGCAATTTTGAATTTTAACTATGTTTTCAGCTACATGTTAGCTGTTTTGGCTAATTTAAGCATTTCTTTTTACGTATTTTTAGGCTGTAGTTTAGCTAATATTTACACGCTTGCTGTTTTGGCGACTTTAAGCTTTTTTCCAATTTTTTAGGGTATTTGGAAATTTTTGCTGTTTTGTGAGCAAAATTCTAGCTGTTTTGGCAAACCTAAGCTTTTTTTTTCTTTTTTAGGGTAGTCTGGCATTTAGCTAATATTTTAGCATCTTCAGAGGCAAAATTCAGCTTACATCATTCACACTAGCATTATTGCAGGTAATGTTATATATCTAGTTCATAATTATGTTAAAAAGTTTTCTAATTTTATAGCGTTCAATAAATGTTTATCCTGTTCGGCCCGCGACCTGACGTGTGTTTTGGATTTTGGCCCCTTGTGTTGACACCCCTGCTCTGCAGAGAGGGTGTCAGAGTGTCTTGTCTGCATAGCGTAGCTGTGTCCAAGCAAACTATATTCTAATGTGAGGAAGTATTGGAAAATGAGTACATATAGTTCACAAACATTAACTTCAGAACAGCTTTGAGAAAAGAAAAAAAAACATTATGAATTTTCTGTCGTATTGTGTACATTTTGTTTGTGCTTTGTCTTGTCTTTAAAGAGGTACAGGCTTCTGTTTGTTGCTGCATTACATCCATTTATCTGCTGTGTTTTAAAGCAAACATGTTTTTGTTTTGTTGATCGCTTTTTCTTGAGATTTTAAAAACTAAAAGACATTTTCTCTTTTCCTTCAGGTACAACTATATTGAGGGAACCAAACTATTCATTGCATTTTTGAATGAACTCTCCCAGATTGAGAGGGCTGTTGTGTGAATGCTGTGAAAAGCGCAGATGTGTCTTCTATGGATCTTCACCTCCAGGAAATACCGACAGCTGTCGGTGCTCTGGCCCGGTTTCTTCAGTGTGCAGCATTTCGGTTTCACTGTGTTGCATCAATCTTTCTTTCTGATACTTTTTTCATCACTAGATTGAACTTTTAATCACATTATGGTTGCTTTCTTCAAACTCTTCACTACTAAACATGCAGTTCATACTTCAGCATCATAAAATAAAAATAAAAAAAAACACAAAATTTGCCTCACTGTATTTTTTCTTTGGTAGAAAATGTCAGCTTTACAAGAATGGATTGTAGGAGAAGATCGCCAGTTTGGACCACAGGTCAGTGCAGCAGAAACAGTGAGGAGATATTTAATTCAAGGCACCTTTAAAGTCTTGGTTTAAACAACACATTCTCATACACAAGTCCTCACATACTGACCTTTGCTTGAGGCCCCCTGTGTGTCACTTTTGACGTTTGGGTGTCCCCAACGGGTCGTTTTTTTGACTTGCTGTCTGTTCATAAAATCAAGGGTCCCTCGGGACGCGATACCGGATGCAGTACCGGATACTGCTATCCTAGGGGTCCCCAAACTTTTTTCTTGTGAGGGCCACATAGAAAACAGTTATAACTGTTTTCTTCTCTGATGGGGGCCGGGGTCGGTTTGTAGGCTAACAGAAGAAGTGTAACAATCA